>NC_086046.1:21471714-21811959 GCF_947568885.1 Cydia strobilella
ATATATATTTTGTATTTGTAATTTGTATACCTGTAACTAGTTTAATTATTCGGTGTATTGGCCTATGCTGTGATGCCGTGTAAATAATTTAAATAAATAATAATAATAAAATTATCTTACTAGCTTTTGCCCGCGACTTCGTCTGCGTGTAATCAGTAACAGCAACTAGAGTAATTTTAGCGCCTAGAGAAAGTCAGTCAAGCAGTTATTCAATTTGAACATAATATGCACACAAATTATTATTAATTATCTCAATTCCACTATGATTCCACCTCGCTTTTCACCATCTTAAGGGATTATTTTCGGGATAAAAACTATCCTATGTCCTTCCCCGGAACATAAACTATCTCTATGCTAAATTTCAACTAAATGGGTTCAGCGGTTTAAGCGTGAAGAGGTAACACACAGACAGACAGACTTTCGCATTTATAATATTAAGTATGGATTTTTTTAATTATTATTATTTATTATTATTCGGAGATCCAACAGCTGTTAACATGTCTTTAGGTTTTATAAATATGATACAAAAAGCCAATTACAGGTTCTCACCAGTAGCTACATATTAACAAAAACAATTGGTGGTTAGCACTTTTGCACCATTCCTACATTTACACGCCAAAGCTATAGTAAACTCATAATTCGAAATTAATGATGTATTTTTGTGACAGAATCCTTGGGCGATGGTCTAGAGCGAGTAGTAGGCGATGAAGCACACGAAGAGACGCGCCGCCGCATCCGAAGTTCTGCGGCGGGTGCTCATCTCTCTGCGGGCCTGCGTGGACTCGGACTCGGGATACTCGGTAAGTAACTGGATAGGCATCACGTTACCCAAGGTATGTGAAATAGACTACATAGATACAGACCCTTTACTTGAGAACTTCAGGTTGAGACATATTGTATAACACGTTTTGACGTACTATTTGTTGTGCACCACCTAACGCTTGCGGCCTAACGGTCAATTATTTGTGTTTAGTGAATCATATAAAACAGATTTAGGTATATTTGTAAAAAATTTACCCGCAAGTGGTTTTCCACTGTTTTGTTTTAAGTATTCCTTAAAAGGGCCATTAAAAGTATCTTTTCCTTGCTTTGTGTTAAATTTTTAAAAATGTATTGCAGTAGATATCAAGGCGGCGAAATTCAATTATATCTTTGTATTTTTATAACCTCTTTGTATATTATAATCTGTATTATTACACAGGTGGCATGACATCTCTAGTGAAGCACAGCTACGAAGGCGCCGCAGCTGAGGGCCTGCCGGGACTACTGGCCGGCGTGGGCAAGGGGCTCGTGGGCACGGTCACCAAGCCGGTCATCGGGGTGCTGGACCTCGCCGCCGAGACCGCCTCCGCGCTCAGGGACTCCGCGCGCCGCGCCGACAAGTGGGTTAGTGTCGTCACATAATCTTTATCATTCAATTTGTTTAGCGTTTTATCATCTCCAAGTGATATCTCTAAACTTACCAAGGATGTTTGAAAAGGAATATCCTGGTCACGGCACCAAATTGTAAATGATTTTCAATTATACTTCGTTTTTTAGCCTTCGAAATAGGGGAAACAATCTTGACGCGTCTTCGTATTAAAACACGCTTTTGAAAGGTTAAATAAATATATTGAATGTTTAGGTGCCGGGCCGGGCTCGCGAGCCGCGCTGCGCGGCCGGGCCGGGCGGCCTGCTCCCTCGCTACGACGCGTCTCAAGCGGCCGGCGCGGCGCTCCTACACCGACTCACGACAGACCCGGCCGAGGGTTTCCTCGCTTACCGTGTCGTCCGCGACACGCCGCACGACATACGCGCGTTACTGTCGACCACGCATCTACGCATATTCACGTGCAAACACGCGCAGCCGCAGATCGTCATGGAGACGCACCTCAGGTAGGTTTAGAATCGTGTTAGCAAATTATTTGAAAAGTCTACGTTCCAACATTTACGTACAATTGCACTCAGTTTTATGTAAAATGCTTACGGTACGCAGGCTCGGCTCGAGCGTTGTATCTCGCGGGCGAGATAGACGAATAGTCTTTTTCTAATTGTTTTTAGCGCTCGCGAGATACAGTCGCGGTGCTCTCTCGCTAAGCCTACTGTTTTTACAACGTAACGTAGTATGTAGCATAGACATAGACATGGACATAATTTCTTGGTAATAAGGTATTACAGGTTACAATTCACGGCGTCAACCGGAGGCCGAGGCCCTGTATTAATTGAGCTTGCGCTTATCGAAATCGATATACAAACCCGTTTCTGTCCCGCAGCAATCTTGTATCGTGCGCGGCGGTAACCATTGGCGGCGCACACTTCGTGGAGCTGGGCGTGCGCGGGGGCGGGGGCGGGGGCGGCGGTGGGGGTGGGGGTGGGGGCGGGAGTGTGGGCGAGGCGCTGCGGCGGCCGCGCGTGCAGTGCGACTCGGCGGCGCTGGGCGCGTGGCTGGCGCGGCACGCCGCCTACGCGCGGAGACTGCACACGGAGGCGAAGCACACCCTGCCGCCCGACCAACCCTGACTAATCTAACGGAATAACAGTAAAGCGACATTATATTTTTTATCAAATATTAACTCGGCATGATCGAAATATGACTGACCCTATATTTGTGATGTTTTCAACCAAAAGGTAACACATTGTCGATTAGGTTAATTTCTAATTAAAGCTATATGAAAATAGCGCCTTACTGACAAACGACAATAAGTACCCTTTTGGTTGAAAATGGCCCAATTATCGTACCACAAACTAAAGAAACTACCAACATTACGACACTAATGATAATAATATCCCCTTATCATTAAATGAGGGGCTAACAATTAATTATTATCTAAAATATTGAAGTCCACACGCGCCCTTGCCGTTGCGACCACTTTCTGAACGGAATTCATTTATCAAAAGGGGATGCACTTTTGCAGTACACTATACGATGCGACTCGGCGGCGTTAGCGACCTGACCCAACGCGCCAGTTGCTCGCGGAGGCCGACCATACGCTCCCGCCTGACTGACTATAAACACAAACCGAATATATAATTATCAATAACTGTCAAATTTTGCTATTACACATATAATCGCCTTGTTGAACTGTAATATATATATTGAAACAGAACGTCAGTATTGATACTACTGCCATCACAACTCACAGCTACACCGACACATCACAAACCTATTAGATTATAATTATAACCTAGGCTAAACTCAATCTTAATTATATATAGCAATAAAGACTAAAACCCTGTGGTACACGCAACTCACGAATGCGAACCCAATGCTCTGAACGAATGCCGCTGTGGGAACGTTCTCCGATAGCGCCTTAGACGTGTGCTGCAGTGGGCTTTGTTTGAACCGTAGAACCCAGTGTACTCGTATAGTCATGTTTCATGTAATACAATAAACATTTTCAAGATATGTATCCATACTAATATTATAAATGCGAAAGTCTGTCTGTCTGTCTGTGTGTTCCCTCTTCACGCTTAAACCGCTGAATCGATTTAGATTAAATTTGGCATAAATATAGGTTGAGTCCCTGAGAAGGACATAGGATAGTTTTTATCCCGAAAATCATCCCTTAAGAAAGTAAAAAGCGGGGTGGAATTGAGATAATTAATGAAGTGTCTGCTAATTTGTGTGCATAATATGCTCAAATTGAATAATTGCTATAAAACTTTCTCCAGGCGCTATTCTTACTCTAGCTGGGGTTACTAAGTCCACGCAGACGAAGTCGCGGGCAAAAGCTAGTTTGGATGTAAAGCGAGGTTTAGACTAGCAAGAACTTGCATACAATTTACGTTACATTACTGATAAATTGATAACTAAGGTAAACTGCATACAAAATGTTTATCAGATACCGCAATGTAATGAAAATTACATGCAAGTTCTTGCTAGTCTAAACCTCACTTAAGGAATGTACTCGCATGAAATAAATCGACGTTCAGTTTAAGACCGAGCTATAGCAGATGTCTATGCGTAAGCGCAAATGCCTGTTGTAATATATGAATTCTCATAAAAAAAGTCACACCGCTTCTGTGACATATGCGTGCGGTGCGGTATGGAGCCTGTTACGACGATTCATACATTACAATGCGCATTCGTGCAATTTTCCTTTAAAGATGAGGGAAATAACAAAATAGTTTATCGAATGTATTAAAATATCAATCAATTTTGTAAGCGACATAGACGGGTATGTTTAAATGTGACGTTTTCAACCAAAAGGTACCACATTGTCGGTTGTCGATAAGGTTGATTTCTAAGTAAAGCTATATGGAAATAGCGCCTTACTGACAAGCGACAATAAGTACCCTCTTGGTTGAAAACGGCACAAATAATAAACAATAGACTACCAAGACAAATAATCTAAGCTAACTCTGCAAGCGCCAGTGTACAAGTGTTAAATTCCTATGAAAATATAGCGTTATAGTGGCACTGTTACACTTTGTTGCCGCTAAGCCAGTGTAGATTATCGGATGGACTTTATATCAGTGCATAATTTAGTCAAACATTTAACAACTAAAATAGATGGCGCTGAACAGCGCTATAGTTCGTATGATAACTGAATTTTTCAAATGCACATGTCTTTTACCTCTCGCGTCGGAGATGGTCCTTATGACTGCTCGTTTTTAGGGTTCCGTACCCAAAGGGTAAAAACGGGACCCTGTTACTAAGACTCCGCTGTCCGTCTGTCTGTCACAAGGCTGTATCTCATGAACCGTGATATCTAGACAGTTGAAATTTTCACAGATGATGTACTTCTGTTGCCGCAACAAATACTAAAAAGAAAACGCTAGATAGAAGGTCGAACCATACTGTTCTACCTTAGTGATGGCCAGGGGGCGCCTTAGCCTTCAGTAACAAGTGCACATACTTGGAAAGTTTCGACCTATGCCGCTATGGCCCAGTGGCCGAATGGCACAGGCACCTGCCGCGATAGCAGAGGACGCTGGTTCGATTCCTGCCTGGGGCACTGGAGGCCTTGGTCATTTTTTCTTAGTATTGGTCATTTATTTCAGTTTATAATTTATATAGTAGTGTTTCTACTTAAAATAAAAACAAATTAAAGTATTTTCTGTAAATAATTTAATTTGTTCTAATACTTCTAACAGTAAATACTAAAAAGTACGGAACCCTTGGTGCGCGAGTCCGACTCGCACTTGGCCGGTTTTTTTTATATAGAATAGCTGTCACGCAAAATTTTGTAGATTTTTTGAAGTTGAAAACACTAATTTATTTAATAATGTAACATTTAAGTGATATACATAAATACGGCAAAAACATATTTCTTCAATTATTTTTAAATTAAGCACAACCAAAAGAGACCTGTACGTATGGATGGTATAGAAAGGATGCCAATCTCTTATGGCAGAATTGTTGCAAAAGCGACCGCTTTCAGCTTTAAATAATAGTTCCTAATCTCTCCGGTGGCGCTAGCTAGGCTCTGGGACATGAGTATAACATGAACCATATAAGGCAACAAATAACCCGACCAAATTACGTAGGTTGTTTTTGGTAGTATTTTGGTGTATGGTGGCGCCGCCTAATTACTGTTTTTTGATGGACACTTTTCATATATAGAGATTTGGCTCCTTTATATGGTTTCCATGCCTGTACGGCTACCATCAGTTTGGCATTGACATAAACGCCATCGAGAACGTAATTTACTTTTTATGCATCTCGCTCTCACTCGCATATTAGTGCGAGCGAGATGCATAGAAAGTAAATTACGTTCTCGATGGCGTTTATGTCAGTGCCAAACTGTTGGTAGCCGTACTGAAGGAGCTATAGGGGCCATCAATTGACGCGAGAGATATAGAGATACGGTATTATTTGTCTATGGTTTAAAATTAGTGGAAATAGTGCCTAACTTTATGTAAGTTGTTAATATAAAACGTTTGTAAAAAAAGTCTCGATTACATATATACAGTCGCCATCAGATATATGGGAGCGGCCAAGATGGTCACAATATCTGAACACGCACGTCGCGTTGACAATAGAGGCGTGTTCAGATATTTATGAGCGCCTTGGCCGCTCCGATATATCTGATGGCGACTGTACTTTAGTCCCTGTCGGGAACTAGATTGTAGACCTTTGTATTATATTTGTATATAATATCAGCAATATTTCCATGTGATAGGATAGCTAAGTTTTGAATAATTTCGTGAAATGTAATAGGGTAAGCTACTCAATGATCGGTCCTTTGAAGTACACAAGTTCAGTATATCCCTTTTTTATGGGAAACTCACTGCTTCCTCTAAATAAAGTTAATAGCTGGGGAGCCGGCGATGCTAAATGTGTAGTTACTCGAGCGTCGTAGAGACCTATTGGAATCGAAAGATTAGATGATAAGAAGAAAAAAAGGTTATATAAAGTTTTCTTTTCCAGCGAGCAGAAAAGCGTCTACAGATTTTTGTAAATTTCGGGGGGTTGGTGGAGGGTTAAAAAAATCGTTGAGTAGATTGTGGATTTTGTCGTTTTGGTATATATAATATAACACTTATTTGTACGCATTTCCTTAATCTGACGACCACAAATTCGACGCACGATTTTCACATTAAAACCGTCAGCTTAAGGAAATGCGTACAAATAATTGTAAGATTTAGTAATATTACAATTATAGTATTAATTTGGACTAAAATGACCAAATCCACAATCTGCTTAACGATTTGTTGGACCCCCCACCAACCAACTGCTCAACATAGACGGCTAAAATTGGTAAAGGTAGACTTCACGGGGTAGCAAGATATCACTCATATCTTAATCTGACGCGCTCGAGTAACTACAAAAATCCCCTCTTGGGCTCCCCGACCATAAATGAACCAATCATTGGAGGGCCAACATTAGTAAGCTTACTCTATAAGTTATATTTTCCCATTTCGTATCGAAATGAATTTTTGACACTAACAGTTTTGTACACTGTTATTCAGTGCACGTTGGTAACTAAAATAATACTAAATCTATATTTACAGGACACACAGACTTTGCCTAGTGTGGGGGTCAGTATTAATTGTAAATGTTCTAATGCTTCTGGAAATAAACTATTTGTATTTGTAGTTACAACTATACAGTTGTACAATTTATACAAATTCACGAAAACAATGCGTGATTTCATTGTATTTAACGGTTGCGAATGTAAAATTGGCTAAACTTCGCCTTTTTGAAACATGAAGATTTGAAGAATGTTCTAGCTGATTTAGAGTTGCATTATGATTGTGTCTCAGGTGAGCAAATAGTATTTATTGTAGTAGATGTGTAAAGTCTCGAAATCGTACCCACGAGTTTGACAGCTTTACGGTGCCATAATCACACAAACGTCAACTTTTGACAACTAGAATTACCGTATGCCTAATATTTAATGAGGACTTCCGGTTCGAGCGCCATCTTGATAGTTAGCATCGTGATTAATTACTTTGTTTTTTGCTCATTAATATTGTTTAAAGTGTAATATCGATAGCTTATTATACAGTAAACTAATGTGGTAGTGTGCAGTGAATGGAGAATTAATTTTGAAGCGCGTTTAACCACCATCTTGGAGTCAACGGCCGGTAGTCCACGTGCTTCTTGTAAAGTCTAGCTATCGATTTACAAGAGCTAACAAATCACCGTACACTGTCTTGTACAACCGTACAATTTTTGTCGTTTTTAAACCTCTTAATACCTTGATACTGGCGAAATAGTCCCACTGGGCTGAAGCCATAATTTTAAAAGAAGAAGAAGAAGAAGAATATTTAATGAGGGCTACCGCGTTTAATTTCGCCGCTAGGGGCGCTAGTGTAGATGGAGGTCTTTCAAAATGTCAAATGCATAGAAGTTTTTCGGGGTTTCAAGCCTTTTTATCGGGAATTATCACTTCTTATTCATAATTGTGGTAAATCTTTGTCCATCTTTGATTAATCATGGTAAACAATAGATATGGCTCACTAAATGTTAGTGGTTTAAAAAAAGTGCCAACTAAAATATATGCAAAATTAAACAGGTCGAAAAAATGGCACATTTAGACGTTAAAATACTTTTGTGTATATTAGAACGTATTGTTTTTATAGAAGTAAGCATAGAAGAATTTTCAGATCTGTTTTTCTAGACCTACATCTACAGTGGCGCCAACTGGTGAGCACAAAAACGGTAGCCCTTATTATACGAACGGGTCTACCGCGATTTAAATATGTGACATTTTCAATCAAAAGATACCACATTGTCGCTTGTCGATAAGGTCGATTTCTAATTGAAGCTATATGGAAATAGCGCCTTACTGACAAGCGACAATAAGTACCCTTTTGGTTGAAAATGGCACATATGTGTACAAAACGCGAGGGTTTAAAGTGTCGTATACCTAACCCAGGTAGCAAAGTGACGTCAGCGACGTCATGATGACGTAATTGTGCCGTCATTATGACATGATTATGACGTCGCTGACGTCTTTATGACGTAAAAATGTTACCTGGGAATGAACGCGGTCGTACAGTGACATCTACTGCTGTCAAATTCGAAGCACAAATATTTCTTAGACCATACCTCTAATATTATAATTTATAACTATTTGCAGATAAGTGACTTAACTGTTCGTATAGAGAGAATTATATTTTGTGTACGCGTGAAAGGAAATATTGTAATGAGTAATTTTTTGTTGCATGTCAACTATGATAAGGAGGGCCCATAGGTAATGAGGTAATAAGACGCGTAAAGTAGCGACAAAAGTGACGTTTTCAACCAAAAGGTACCACATTGTCACTTGTCGATAAGGTTGATTTCGAATTGAAGCTATATGGAAATAACGTTTTATTAACAACCGACAATAAGTACCCTTTTTGTTGAAAACGTCACAAATGTTGTAGCCGCAAGTTTAGTAGATGACGCTGTTTGATATATGTATAGTATGGGGGTAACTAGGTTGTCAAAAACTCACGTTTGGTTATTCAGTTACCTACAGCAGAATGTATGGCGCCGTACAGAGCGATATACCTACAGCTTCTGCTATAAAAGTTTCAATTTCAATATTGTTGATGGCACGTGGGCGGAGATCGAATGAGTCAGGAGTCAGAGAAAAAAACCAGCGTGTATATCGAATGGCGTCTATTGGTATAGTTAACGCTATCCCTACTGAGCTCGTTCACTTACGTACTAACAATGGCATTTTGTTAAACAAAAGCCATTATTTATTTTGTGCCTGAGCGCGTGGCCTTTGTGCCTGAGGCTCACACACAATAGCCACGCGATCAAGCACAAAGGCCACGCGCTCAGGCACAAAAGAAATAATGGCTTTTGTTTAACAGAATGTCATTGTCAGTACAGGTAAGTGAACGAGCTCAGTAGATAGACCGCATACTATAAAGTGGACGAGTAGGTACATCTTTCTTATTACTATCTTAAACCTATATATTGATTAAAGCTCCACCCTGGTGGGTGCGTAAAGTAGATAAGTCATCGAGGGTTCAATACAGAGTAGAGGGCGTCCCATAGATGGCGCTGTTAACGCGAGTTAACAATTGTGCATTACTTTATGCGTCTTTATTCCTTGTTTATGGTTGGAGTATGTTGCGAGCTTTAGGCTGTGATATACACTGTTCGACTCATTTATTGTATGCTTGTTTCTCTTTGACTCGATAGAGGCAATGCTTCATTTCTATGGTTTTTTTACTAGGTACTTATAATTGGTTATTGGCTTTGTTCTCGAATTTATCTGCCTCTAGGGAGTCATGCTTTCTATGCAGAGGACAGAATAAGTATGTGTATTTTATTGAACAAAAATATATGTACTAACAGCGACGCTTTTAACCTTTTGTTGACCTTATGTATTTGAGATAAGGTTTATTTTCAGGAACGGGGTTGGCAACTGTCAAAGGTTTGCATAGGTGGCGCCATCAAAGCTTTCTCCAGTTTTTTTCTATGAGATTTTGCTTAAAGGGTGTGATCTAGGGTATAAAATTCAAGAAAATAACTAGAATTTGTCACAATTCTAAGGATTGACTGAAGCTATGCTGGTGCCATCGGCCAACCCCGGGCGTGTTGCATAATAAAGTACAACTAATATTACAAGCGGAACTCCTGTTCTAAGTTCCGCTTGTAATATTAGTTGTAGTTTATTATGCAACACGGCCATTGTAAGTTAACAGTGTGGTACGGTATAATAATTTGCACTTTTACGACAAGTTTGGAACTATTAAGTACTAAAAATGGGTTTTAATAATATTTCTCTGTATTTATTTTTCAATTACAGTAATAACCTTGTACTTGTACGACGAACCTTTAGCGATACTTGTTATGGTTGTCTGAAATGGTAGAAAATTAGATTTGTGAAAATACAAGAGGTAGGTATATTATGTGATGTAATCTGTATTCTGTCTACCCCAGGTAGCAAAATGACGTAAAATGACGTCATTTTGCTATCTGGGACCTCGTTGCCAAAGTTTGGTTCAGAACCGCCGGTTGTTTGCATCGTACACGCTTATTTATTGAATGGTTGTAAGTTTATTTATAAGGTGACAGCAATAAACTCTATCCTTGAAGAAGTTTTAATGTTCCCATATACACTTGACTAGGGAATGTAAACCGGTTTTAATTTGTATGAAACTTCGGTTAATAACCGGTTATTAACTAGTTTTCCCATACAATTAAAAACCGGTTTTCCATTCCCTTAAAACAGGTTTTAATTTGTATGAAATTTCGGTTAATAACCGGTTGTTAACTAGTTTTCCTATACAATTAAAAACCGGTTTTCCATTCCCTACACTTGACCTTATCGCTGATAATACTATTAACACTACGTTACGTGCTTACTACCAACTGTGATTTAAGTAAGTACACACATTACATAAACAATTAGTTATCTATCCAAATACCTACTCAAGAGCGTAATTAAACACGAACCTGCTATCAATGAAATGTTTTTGTTAATTCTTAATATAAAATTTCTTAGTAGAAAAAAATGAAAACTAAATAGGGGGTCCCTTTGTTTGACATAATTATTGAAAGTTATAATGTAATGATTGTCATAATTCTGAAACCGTTAACTTTTCAGGATTTTCCTCGGGTTATCCTATAGATAGGTTAGGTTAGGTTTGGTTTATGGCAATCCTGAAAAGTTACGCGTTTCTGAAGAAAACCAAATTATGACTAATGATAATATGACAATCATTACATTATGACATTCAATAATTATGTCAAACAATAGAGACCCAATTATGGATGGTATAGAAAGGATGCCAATCTCTTAAGGCAGAATTGTTGCAAAAGTGATCGCTTTTAGCTTTAAATAATAGTTCCTAATCTCTCCGGTGGCGCTAGTTAGGCTCTGGGACATAAGGCAATAAATAACCCGACCAAATTACGTAGGTTGTTTTTGGTAGTATTTCGGTGTATGGTGGCGCCGCCTAATTACTGTTTTTTGATGGACACTTTTCATACATAGAGATTTGGCTCCTTTATATAGTCTCCATGGACCCAATAATTAGACGTGCAGAGTACGTTAAAGTTTGTAATAAACAAAAGAAAAAAGTCTGTGCAATCTCTTACGTTACTTTTCTCTAACAAGTGATAAATAAGCAGTAAAAAACAGTTATCATATCATCTAGGTATAACTAATAATAAATAACACATCTGCCGGCCTGGCCAAGGTCATAATCGCTATCGCTATGACAACGAAACGCTTTGTGTCTCTTTATCACTCTTCCATATTAGTGCGACAGTGACAGTTAATTGCGTTTCGATCGCTACGGAGCGTAAGCTGGCTACGCGGCCAGATCCCCAAGCACGGGAGGCACATTCAGATTTTATAAGTATGATATACTGATTTGTGCATATTTAAAACCTGTGCACACCAGATGAGTGCGCGTAGACGTGCACAAGTACGAGCGCATTGTAATATAGGTCCAGATCCATAAGAGACGGCACACCACTTTTTTTTTAATACTACGTCGGTGGCAAACAAGCATACGGCCCGCCTGATGTTAAGCAGTCTCCATAGCCTATGTACGCCTGCAACTCCAGAGGAGTTACATGCGCGTTGCCGACCCTAACACTCCTCTCCCTCGAGCTCTGGCAAACTTACTCACCGGCAGGAACACAACACTATTAGTAGGGTCTATTGTGTGACGTGTGCGTGCACGGCTTCAACCATTTAGCGCACGTGTACGTTTACGAACGCAGTCGTTGTGATCTGGCCTTAAATGGTGCATTAAATACATTTGTTAATGTTATAATATCACCTCGCCGTCTTAACACCGTGCGCGTTCCTAAGCTCTTACTTCTCAAAACATGAATGATACTTGTAGGTATTGGTGTTAGAGCAACGCACGTAGATTAATATCAAATCAATACGCCCTTGGTACTTTTATCAAAGTGATTGAACCGACATAAAATCGTCTTGCTCTTTGACAAGTCGTCGACTGACATATTGTGAACCTTATCACAAAGGCATTAGGTCCATCAACAATCAATTAAGGGATGCAGTAACAGATAACAGAGATATGCGCCCGCGCTCACTCACAGACCTCTCAACCGTCGCCGCGCGCAGACGCGTGAACCAATAATAAAAAATATAAGTGAAAAAACAAGCCAGAGGTCCTCAAATCTGCAGTTACTCGTCAACACCGGCACAGCACGTACGTATTTTACCGATAGTATTTTTTCTTAGGGTCACTGACCTTAACCTCCAACTCAGCCAATTACCTAGTTTAAAATGCAAGTAAGTTTAGCGGTTACGTTTTTCGCTCTTGTGAATGGAGCGGCCTTGAACGGACGTGACGCAAGGTGAGTCAATAATATTATAATGTTAACTATATTGAACAATATTACTGCACTGTTATTAAAATTGATAGTTTTTCTTATTGTTTGGATGCCAATGACGGATATATCGGCAACGTAGGCCCAACGCCAAAGACCACCCAAAGACCGATTAATCCGTCACAGGGCTACAACCGCGAAAATCGAAGTTCGCAATCGGAGTAAATGAGAAAGATCCCCGCAATTTGCGAATTTCGGTTTTTGCGGTAGGCTCTCTGACCGCAGAGCAACATAGACCTACGTGCATTCGCGTAAAGTTCAATTTCAGTTTTAACGCTTCGGTGGCGTGGCGTCCGAGTGACAGATTTTGTGTTTGACACGGCGTGGAAAAGGTTAAATGTACCGTTTTCAAGAAAACACAATACCTATACCCTAAAAATTGTTCAACATGATGTGACTTTCTCGCGTTAAACTGGTCTCTTATTTCATATGGATCTTAAAAGAAAGTTAACAAAAAGGACATGACTAAAGCCCATCATAGACGGAGCGGTAATATATCGGCACATACCGACAGATGCGGGATCTGCCGATATCTTTTTATCGTTGCGTGTGTGGTGCTTAGCGATACTCGCAGATATCTGTCGGCATCTGCCGATATCGGCCGATATATTATCGCTCCATCTGTGACGAGCTCGTTCAGCCAATGACATAACTATAGATCCAAATGTTAAGAACCTCATTGGCCAAATAATCGAGACACGTGTTTTTTGTTTATACATTATTTTAAGATTTACCCCCAGTAGCATTTATACGTCATTATGACGTCAGCGACGTCATTATGACGCCGATGACGTCATAATGACGTATGAATGCTACCTGGGTAGTAGTAGATATACATTATATACATACCTATTAAGGGTCTCCGGCAAGCTCGGTTCTCCATACAAACGTAGTTCCGCTCTCATTTTAAAACGACTAGCTAGATTGCTCTGAAACTTTGTACTTACAATAGGATAAGGTATATCTAAGGTATGTCTGTAATTAGTTGATGTAGCTTCAGATACCATACTAAAAAAATACAGCGAATTAAATTTTTTAATTCAAAACTTGTTTTTGTTCTATTTCGTTTGTTTTATAAACTGGAGCTATATAAACTAATTTCAGACCTAGATATACCTCATGTCATTGTATGTGCAAATTACAGTCCAACACGTAGTTTTAAAATGAGAGCGGAACTACGTTTCTATGGGGAGGTGTAATTAGGCCGAGCTTGCCGGGGACTATTAAGAAGCCCACCCATTACCAGTCCGCCGGCCGATATCAGCCTGTCAGTTAGAACAAAAATTTGACAGTTCCGAACAACTGACAGGCCGATATCATCCGGCGGACTGGTAATGGGTGGGCCCCTTTAGGCAATTCTTGAGCTATTTTAGGATAGGTAAGTACATATTTATTGTCGATAAATCGATCTTATCCGCAGTTGGCAATGTGGCACTGACCAAAACGATAAAAATGGTTGTTTTATTTCAGCATGGCGTCCGTAGACTACGCAAAGGTCCAGATCCTAGAGAAAGCTCTTCATAAGCCGCCTTTGGAAGAAATTGTCGACGGTAAGTCATATAAACAAGTACGAGTCGGACTTACGCACGAAGGGTTCCGTACCATTACGCAAAAGCGGCAAAAAATCACGTTTGTTGTATGGGAGCCCCACTTATAGTTATTTGTTATACAAGGGTGCAAAGTTGTATTTTACCCGCGAGTGTAGAATTGCAACAAGAGCAAGCGAAAGGATTCTATAGTTGAACCACGAGCGAAGCGAGTGGTTCTAAAATAGAATCCTGAGCGTAGCGAGTGTTTCAACACACGAGAAGTAAAATACATTTGCACCCGTGTGTAACACAAAACTTTTCACCTCACTATAGCGAGGAAAGTGCAACATCCACAGGCGTTAGATCATCTTCACCACTGGAATCACTCATTTTTTACGATATTATAATAGAAAACTCTGGAAGTTGTGTAATTTTACGCGAGTCGGTGAGAAGTTTTTAAGTAAAAAATTTGTTGACAAATGTTGACATTTCTGACGTATGAAATGTCAACGATGCGTTTTGAAATTGCATCGACTCAACTTGTGCGTTCAGTTATATTTAACATCATTATAAAAAACAAACGTTTCTTATGGAATTTTAAGGTTTATGACTTAAAATCATTAAATAAAGCTAAATTTGGTATTTTTTATTAGATTCTCAAACCATTTATTTAATGATAATTAATATCGAACGAACCATTATCATGAGCGTTTTACGTTTTGTTATCTGTCAAGCTACTTAAACACGCTCCATCCAAGGTCAAATTACTTTCCCCACTAGTGGATAAAACGTGTTTTTCCCCGCTTGTTTTGAAGGATAAAAGACAACTTTCTGAGCTAGTGAGGGGAAAAATATTTATTTTATTCTGTTTTTAGTATTTGTTGTTCTAGCAGCAACATACTCTTACATACATCATCTGTGAAAATTTCAATTGTCTAGCTACCTATCACGGACAGTGTTAGTCTTAGTAATATTTGGGTACGGAACCCTAAAAATAAAATAAGTAGGTAGATATCTATCTAATTCTAAACCTCCTGTTTTTTTCAGTACTGTCGCGCGCTCTTAAGTCCAACTTCGAGTCGGTGGCCGTGTCGGCGGAGGTCAGCCCCGACCTTACACAGGAGCCGTACGGCCTCACCTCGCCAGGTACCAAAGCTCACTCAACTTCACGCCTTTACCTACCCTACCCTACTTAATGGCGCAGCGACCCAAAATGAGCCTTGGCCTCCGACACGAGTATACGCCAGTCGTCTCGATCCTGTGCCATCTCCCGCCAGTTATCGGCATGGAGATCGCTCAAGCCTACTTCAACAGCATCGCCCGAGCGATACCTGCGACGTCCGATCGGCCTCCGCCCCACCTGGCGTCCCAAGTATGCCCTTTTAACGCCGCGATCCTCCTCCATTCTCAAAACGTGGCCGAACCAGCGGAGACGGTGAGCTTTTGTCTCGCCTATAATGTTGCCTGTTTACCTACTGTTAAACAATTAGGTACCTTTTTTTTTTTGTTTAGGAGGGGAAAAATGCAATTACGCATACCACTCGGGCACGGGGACGAACCTATTGGTTATGTAGGACTCCTTGTTTTGGGCTAATGGGGCCTCAAGTCTACCCACTAAACAACCCCCCCGTCTGCCGCCATTGTGCTGTAGCGGTGGGCTGTAGGAACGCTCGCGCTTTACTTCTACAGCACCACCAGTACCAGTCCGTGTTTGCGGACCGCCGCCTCCGGAGGCCCTTGATGGCCTCGTTTCCTTAAGGACCGTACCCAGTACGGTCGCCCTCTCAGGGACCTCGTGTGTGAAGGATGGCAGGCGTCCCCGTGCCTGTCATCCTGAGGTCAACCTACGGAGGCAGGCGGCGGTCATGTGCGACCCGTCTGCGTCGAGCACGCTTGCGGCGCCGTGGATCGGCCGTTGGGTCGATCTCCCTGGCCCGTTCCGCCATTTCCTTCTGCTGTATTACGTCCTCGCAGAAGGTAAACAATTAGGTACCTACCACAACGATGTCATTTTGTTTTGTTGGGCTTCAGCCCTTTAAAAACCTGTAGGTACTTTCCTTTTTTAAGGAACCCCATTTTAAATTTTACCGAGATATATACGGCAGGGAGTTCAATGAATCAAGAATCAAATGTTTTATTCGTGATAAACTTAAAACTAAAATTACATACAGAAGTATAACTAAAACTATAAGCATTTATAAAATAGGTAGGAGCTATGGTAGGAGTTAGTTTACCACGAAAATGGTCTCGCCTCAGCATAATGCTGACCCGAAAGTCAGCACTGATCTTCCGACGAGACCATTTTGACTAATGAGTTCAATCTACAGCCGGAGCGTTCATGGATGGAAATTATTCTGAAACCGCACTGCAGATAGAGCACATACCTATTTAAAACATATAAAAGTTATGTAAATACTCTGTAAAATACTAGATAACAATACCCATGGAAAAACACAAATCAAAATATTTAATAAAATAATTTGATTTGTTCCCAAACTTGTTCATAGATGGCAGCACCAGTCTCTCTCGCTACAACGTAAATCCGTAAGGAGTTCGTTTAGGAGGTGCAAGCGCGCACTGCTTGCCCTTAGAGCTGGTCAAAGACGCCTAGTCTTACAAAGATGGCATATAGTCGAGAAATTCGGACGGGCACCGCCGTGGCGGGGTGGCCTAGGGGTTCATGGCGTTAGCCGCGATAGCTAAAGACGCCGGTTCGAATCCGGCCTTCACCACTGGAGGGCTTCGTCGCTTTTTCTTTAATATATTCATTACAGTTACAGTTTTCAATACCCATGGAATTATTTCGGTCATATCTCCACATTGTTTATACTTAAATAAAACCATTCTGACATTTTTCTGATAGCTGGCGTTATGGTAACGTAGCTATTAGGAATGTAAATATTGTTCTGTGATTATGTATAAAATTGTCGTTACGTAATAAATAAATATGTATGATAAATTTATCTACCTAAGTAATTATAAATATGATAAATGTAAACATTCTCAGTCGTAGAACTAAATATCTACAACTCAGATTTAACACAGTTTTTTTAAACTTTTTTTACGGTATCTAGATATATGTATATTTAGTCCAGTGGGTGTCATTATTTATTTTAGCTCTCTCGTCCAGATTTTGCACACACTCAAAGAAGACACAAGAGCGCCGATTTTTCTCTCGAAGATTTGAGTTCGACTGTCTGGAAGAGGAACTCTTCTGGAAGAGATCGCTTTTTATCGATAAGACAGAAAAAAAGACCGCCTGTTGTTACCTAGTTTTAAACTAACATTTAACTACTTTTTACTTACCATCTTCTTATGATCACGGGTACCTAGGTATATTTTTTAAGTTGGTAAAACACTTCGTCTGATTCCCGAAAAAGTTTCTAAACTACTGAGAGTTAGATTTGCAATAATCCAGGCAGTGGTTCATATCTATTGGCTCCTCTACACGGTGGTCCAGCGTAGGCCAGTCCAAGGGACGCATTTAAATGCGTTAGAGGGAGCAAGTGATATTGCTATCTCATTCCACCGCATAGCTGCGTCCCTTGGACTGGCCTACGCTGGGCCATCATCGCACCGCACCAAGGTCATTGTGCGACACAATCATAAGTAAGAGCGAGAAAGAGATATCGCTTTCTTGCTCTTACTTATAGATGCGTCGCACAATGAGCTTGGTGCGGTGCGACGGTGTGTTACGGCCTTTAAAGACGGAAGCTAAAAGACATCGTGTCACTGCCGAACATCAGTTTTGTTAGACAGACAGCTATTCTATACATGTATCTATTTTGTGTTCCAGGACTATGCGGTAATGAGAAGCTGATAGAGCTCGGCGGGCCCCCATACCTCGTTCCTCTGGTGCAGCGCGATAAGATCTACGACCTAGTTGAACTGGCCAAACAGCAGCGCCGGGACCCGGCCTTCCTAGCCGGTGCTGGCGCGGGACCGTGGCCCTACATCGGGGTTAATTGTGAGGTAACTAGTAGAGACTTTAAACAGCGACGGAAGGATTAACTGCCGCAAACCTTGTGCCAAGTTAATATAAAGAGAGAATGAGAATGTGTGGGAACAAGCTGTTAGACCTCATGTCTTCGGTGCAGTGAGACAAGATTTACGACCTATATTTTGTTTCTAGTCAGTGCGGTTATTATAGGTTGGCAATTACGTTATTTGCGGCATAAACGGCCGTATATTTGTTTTACGTTAACTTAGAATTAGAAGTTTGATTTTTTCACAGCTTAAAGGGACCGTAGACCTGAGTTCGAGTATATGGTTTAAATTTCAACTCGATACCTCCACGCGTTCCCGAGATAAAGGGTCTTGACAGACAGACGGACGGACGGACAGACGGACGGACAACAAAGTGATCTTATAAGGGTTCCGTCTATATATTGATACAAATAACGTGATGTTGCAGGGTATAATCAACCTGTCCGTCCGCAACGGCTCCGTAGATCAAGGCACGAGGGTAGTTTCCGTTCACCCTGTGGGGGCAGCCAAGGGCAGCAGCGGCTACCAGCAGCGGAGGCTCCCCAATAGTGAAACCAGAACTGCACTCCTGGGCAACTACCTCCTATCAGATGGAAGCCCCGGCAAGGTACGTGACTAAAAGTTGTGTAAGACTTGCTTTGGCAACGGTAGCTGCAGCCGGCGCAGCCGTTGCTACTTAAGGCCCGCAGTGGCTACCAATAGATAAATAAATAAATATTATAGGACATTTTTACACAGATTGACTAAGTCCCACGGTAAGCCCAAGGAGGCTTGTCTTATGGGTACTCGGACAACGATATATATAATATATAAATACTTAAATACATAGAAAACACCCATGACTCAGGAACAAGTATCTGTGCTCATCACACAAATAAATGCCCTTACCGGGAATAGATACTCCTCAATGATGAGATCACTACGCAATTTAGCTAAGTACTTACCGTGAGAGGCAGCTAAGGTCGGACTAATGATGTTCAGGCCCCTAGGCAATGTAATTCTCGCCCCTTTTTTCTCAAGCTCATCATTTATCAATTTACAATTAATGAAAAATTTCCAATTTCTATTGTGCGCGCGGGGCACGTACCCGATGTGGTCTCTTCACATTTTAATGGCCTTGATTTCTCTACAGGTCATAAAAGTTGTGGCTAAGAAACGTATTGGGCAGGCCAACTTCATCACCGCAATCCGTGAGGCTCTTAAGCAGCGCTACGGGGACCAAGTCGTTGGTAAGTCACATCTTCCATGACATAACAAATAGGTCAAAAGTCTTTTTAATAGTAAACTGGTATATAGCTGGGTGTAATGGAACATAGCTGGGTTATATTGTCTTCGGTTACCGCGATAGTTACTCATGAAATAAAACTATGAAAACGGATTATATCGCGTATATTGAATTTATAATACATCCCGACGTTTCGAACTCTTTTTTTTTATCGCGTATATATATATATATCTTTACTTGAAAAATAATTATAGTGTATAACTAGCCTTATGAACCGATTTTGCATGTACAACCAGCCTTAAAGTTTGTAGTCTATGATTGTTCATTATTTTAGTATGTGGGTATTTTTGCATTTTGTAATTTTTCCTCAGTCACCCGTTGACCACGAACGCTGTAAAGAGTTCGAAACGTCGGGATGTATTATAAATTCAATATACGCGATATAATCCGTTTTCATAGTTTTATTTGCCCTATCCTTTGCCCGGCTACTGCTTGATTCGTAATGACAGGACCGGTTCTAGAAGTAATGGCGGATCGGAAGTTCGCGGTGGCGGTGTTGCCATCTACATAAAAAGTGGTCTCTCTTGTCAAGTGGTTTCTCAATCGCCATCACCAACTGTCTACTCGAACTCGTGTCCAGAGTATCTTTTCTTGGAAGTAGTCCTGCACCATTCAAAAGTCCTTCTTGGCATTTTCTATAGCCCCTCTTCAAATATTAACTACTTTGATACATTGCAAAATATCTTAATAGATCTTGAGCCCCGATTTAACCACACTATTATCATGGGTGATTTTAACACCTGTCTCCTTAAATCTGATCTTCGTTCATCTAAACTTCTTTCTCTAGCTACTTCCTTAAATCTTAACGTTTTACCTCTTAGTGCTACACATTTTCCGCATAACGGCCCCCCTTCCCTTTTAGATATCATTTTGACTTCTTCTCCAGATTTGGTTTCTTCCCATGGTCAGTTTAGTGCTGCTGGTTTTTCCAATCACGACTTGATCTACGCGTCCTTTAATATGCGCCCACCAAAGAAAAAACACAAGGTAGTGATGCGTAGAAACTTGCGTGACATGGATCTGCAGGCACTATATAGCGATTTCTCGCATGTTGACTGGCAAAGTGTTGAACTGATAGACGATGTTAATTTAAAAGTAGAGACTTTCAATAACATATTGCTTGCCATTTTTGACAAACATGCGCCGTTAAAACCGACTCGAGTTAAGCACTATCCTGCCCCGTGGCTTTCGCCGGATATTAAACAGCTCATGGCAAAGCGTGATCGAGCGCGCGTCAAATTGCGTCATGATCCTTCTGACAGTAATCGTGATCGTTACATTTCACTGCGAAACCGTTGCAATAAGATCTGTAGGGATGCAAGGCGCCGTTATATTCATAATTCGATCGAGGACTGCCCGCCTGCCAAACTGTGGAAATTTTTGAAGTCACTCGGAGTGGGCAAAAATCAACCAACTTGTTTGGGTGATGTCAATGTAGACGATATCAATAAACATTTTAGTACATCTTCAGTTTCTCTGGACCCATATACTAAGCTGTCTACATTGTCACTTCTTGCCAACTCTGTACGTCCTGACTTACCTAATTTTGAATTTAGCAAAATATCGCCGCAAGAAACACTAACCCTCCTTAAATCTATTAAGACCAAGGCCGTCGGTGAAGATAATCTGGGCGTGGACATGCTCATGCTCGTTGCGGACTTCATTACTCCTATCCTATCCGATATCATAAATTTTTCCTTGTCCTCGGGTACCTTTCCTTTAGCGTGGAAGTTCGCACATGTTATCCCTCTTCCTAAAACCTCCAATCCTATCTCTTTTTCACAATATCGCCCTATTTCCATTCTCCCTGTACTGTCAAAAATTATAGAACACCATGTTAACCGTCAACTCCTATCCCACCTTAATAGTAATTTCCTATTGAATCCCTTCCAGTCTGGATTCCGCCCCGGGCATAGCACTGTGACCGCTCTGGTTAAAGTCACCGACGACATTCGCCTTAATATCGAAAGCAAAAAACTGACTATTCTGGTTCTTCTAGATTTTAGTAGCGCATTTAATACAGTGGACTTTGATATTTTACTCGGTATCTTTCAATCTTTAAATTTTTCCCACAACAGCTTATCTTGGTTCCGCGATTACCTGTATGGTAGGCGCCAGCGTGTTATGCTCGATGACAAGTTTTCCGATTGGCGCGAACTCTTAGCTGGTGTTCCACAGGGAGGAGTGCTTTCTCCTCTGCTCTTCTCTATCTTCATTAATGGTATCACAGAGTCCCTTAAATCCTCTTACCATCTTTATGCGGACGACCTACAGATCTATGCAGCGGCTGGCATTGATGATGTCCCTTCGCTAGTCAGTCAAATAAATTATGATTTAGAACTGATTCGCGGATGGGCATGTAACTTCGGTTTAAAGGTTAACGCACAGAAATCGCAGGCAATTGTTATCGGTAGTCCCTATTATATTAGTGGGCTCTCAGACATGGTGGTACCCGACATTCTTTTTGATGGAATTCCCATCTCTTTCTCCTCTACTGTTAGGAATTTGGGTATCACCATGGATGAGACGCTTTCCTGGTCGGCCCATACGGCTGAGGTGAGTAGGAGGATATTTGCATCTCTCCACTCTTTAAAGCGTCTCCAAAACTTCCTCCCTGTTCACACCAAGCTGACTATAGCGCGATCCCTCTTGATGCCACTTCTGGACTATGGTGACATTGCGTTCGTGGACCTCAAAGAGGAACTACTTGACAAGCTGGAGCGTCTCCAAAATGTGTGTATCCGTTACATTTTTGGTTTGCGGAAATATGACCACATCTCCGACTTCCGTTCTCAGCTCGGTTGGCTTCGGATCCGTCGGCGCAGGGATGTGCATGTCTTGTCCTTACTGTTCAACGTCCTATTCAATCCGACCTACCCTCCATATCTCTCTGAGAGATTTACTTATCTGGCAGATGGTAGTAGTCATCGCTTGAGATCGAGTGCAAACCTGACTCTCGCTGTGCCGTGTAACAAGACCCGGTCATATGCGAAGTCTTTCACAGTGCGCGCTGTACAGTTGTGGAACAAGTTGCCATTATCCCTTAGACAGTCCCAGTCGGTAGCATCACTCAAGGGAAAATTACATAAGTTGTGGCTTTCTGATGACTTGTGTTGTACTTAGTTGAGTACTAAGATTATTTATTTAGTTGTGATAATATATATATATATATGTATATATATGTATTTATGGGTATATATTTGTGTTTATATGGATATGTATTGTATATATATGTTTATTTTATATTCTAGATTACAGGTTTTAATTATTTACGTTTGTAATAATTGAACCATAATTTACTTTCTGTTCGTAGTGTTCGTTTGTCTATCTTGATCTGTTTATTGTTTCATTCTCAATTGCTCAAAGGTTGACTGGAAGAGATCCCTTATAGGGATAAATCCGCCTTTGTACATTGTATATATTTATGTTCTTTTATTGTGTTTGTAATCTGTCTTATGTACAATAAAGTGTTTACATACATACATACATTATTTCATAGCTGGGTTATTTTTTGAATGAACAAGCCCATAAGCCTTCTTTCAAGAACTGAAGGGCAACTTTAATTTATCAGTCTCTCCAGTATTGGTGAGGCCTTATATCCACAGTAACAACAACAGATGTCACTCTCACTGGTAAACAGTTACAAACACACGATACGCTAACCACTTGACTGTATTGTAACATACATAGTTCTTTATATTATTACTTTTCATAACTGCTCATCATTTTACATATAACGGCGCAGAAAAGATTAACATGTACTTCGTCAGACCTCCAAAAAAGGGGCCAAACTGAAAACCAGCGCTGGACTTCAGATGCTGAGCTTGGTACCCATGGCCAACATGTATTGCAAAATTTGATTATCTATTAGATTAGACAATAAGTTAGTATTTAACCTAGAATAAGTTAATTGCAATTTTTTGTACTATCATGTTTTGGCAATAAAGTAATTTGAATTTGAATTTGATATGTAGTGACGAAATCTCTTCTAATATCACTCTTCGAAAATCTACTTTTTTCTGGAAAACGTAATCATTTGAAACACCATTCCTTTCATCAGGTCTTGGCGGCGTGTTCGTATTGCGCGCTGGCAAGGTGAAGCACCACGTGATGCCAGATTTCTCCAAGAGTCCCCTATGTTCCGACTCTGACGTGGACAACTGGCTGCACTATTTCGAGATGAGAGCCCCCATCACTCATTTGGGCACCATGGTTACTGGGGACCTGGTATGTACTTCAGACATACCTGACATACAGATATACATTACTGATACTGTGCTTATTTTGGCAGGTCGACCTGTATGTAACTAACTATGTAATGGAATCTAAGGTAACTAATTTAACCATCTTTCAAGGATCGTAGCGTCATGAAAATTGGCAGCTGTATGTAGTTCTGATGACAATACAATAATATGGTACTGCCGAACTGATCTGATGATGGAGCCGGAAGATCATCATCTTCCTCGCGTTGTCCCGGCATTTTGCCACGGCTCCGTGGGAGCCTGGGGTCCGCTTGGCAACTAATCCCAAGAATTGGCGTAGGCACTAGTTTTTACGAAAACGACTGCCATCTGACCGTCCAACCCAGAGGGGAAACTAGGCCTTGTCGGGATTAGACCGGTTTCCTCACGATGTTTTCCTTCACCGAAAAGCGACTGGTAAATATCAAATGATATTTCGTACATAAGTTCCGAAAAACTCATTGGTACGAGCCGGGGTTTGAACCCGCGACCTCCGGATTGCAAGTCGCACGCTCTTACCGCTAGGCCACCAGCGCTCTGATGGAGCCGGAAGATATGAACTGGAATTTCATCATAGCTGTGTTTGGATTTGTTAGAAAGTCTTGTAATGAACTTTGACCACGATTAGGTTTCAAGGTCTGATGATGAAGCCGGAAGATAGGTTTTTACGTGCATTTATAAAAGCTTGTTTTTCTAGTGTTTTTATTAATTTTTGATTTTTTACATTGACGAAGCTTGCGTTGTGTATTTTGCCTGTCTTGAGAATATTGAATAAGGAATTATGCATTAAGTAGTCAAGATATTTGATAGATACATTGAAGCCAGTCTGCGCCGATGACCTACTGTCAAATAGAGCGTCTTTTTCGTGGACTTCAGTTTAATCCATACATTGATATGTACCCTGGCATTTAGGTGCCATGCAAAGTCAATACGAAGGGGCCCTTTCGACAATTTAATTAAGGCTGAGAACGCACTGCGATTTTTTTTTGCGGTTTCAGAACCGCAAAAAGTGCAACGTACGGCATGCGTCATAAGCGCACGCACTTAAAATACTGAAACCGTAAGAAATTAATCGCAGTGCATTCTAAGCCTAAATGTAATGTCTGTCCTTAATCGCCAGGATGTTAGGACCATTTTAACATCCTGGCCTAACATTTGTGCCATTCTCAATCAAAAGGGTACTTATTGTCGGTTGTCAATTGGTTGAAAACGTCACATTTAGTTAGGTAGTCCTAACTGTATTCTACCAGCTGTTTTGTTGTCAACATTAAGGGTCTGTTGCACCAACTGTTTGTGATCGTTAAATATTTCGCTAAATTTCATTGTATGGAAAGTTTCATAGTAAACCGCCGCGGCGCGCCGGTTGACGTTGATCAGTCTGTTAAGTGCGGATGGTGCAACTGGCACTTAGTTCTTTGAGATAGCCTTAATCTTTTTCGTCACTGTTTGTAAATTTTGCAAATAAAATCCATTTTGTACAGGATCTAGACCTGCGCGTGCAGCACTTCCACGGCTGGGGTCCGCACGGCGACGGCGGTCACTACCACTACGACACCACGCCCGACACTGTCGAGTATGAGGGCTACTTCACCGTCGCTTCCAGCGTTGTGCGCATTGACGCGCCTACCGTCACTCATAACATGGGCCGTGACTAATAGTAGATTGTTAACCAAGGGATGAAAGGCACTCATTTTTGCCGAGGTATTTTGGTGCTCGAACGCAGTGAGAGCGCCAATAGTCCGAGGCTGAAATGATGCCTTTCACCCGAGTTAAACACTCTACTTTTCATTTCGAATACGAGGAAAGTAAAGTGCATGTGTTTTTTTAAACATGAATAAGTATACATTTTTATAGTATTTCTTGAAGGTACTTTCAATTAACAATTAAGGCAAAAGTATCGTTATTTATGGAATGAAAAGTTAAATATCGGAATGGAAATTGTATAACAAATCCATTTAAACTCTAATTTCAATTATTTATCGTACAAAATATTAAAAAAATCGTACTTCGAACGTAAAATGCTCTAGTGCAGACACGTATCATTTTCTGCACACCTTTTAGAACAACAATGACCCTCTTTCAGAGCATGAGAAATGAAAAATAATATCACACACTGGGCGTCCTCTATTTACCTACAATGGCACCCCAGGTAGCAAAGTGACGTAATTATGGCGTTATTATGACGTCGCTGACGTCATTCTGACGTATAAATGATGTTAGGGACCCGCATGCGTGCGCTCGCTCCGTGCATCTACGCTAGCATACGCATGCGGGTCCCTAACAGCATTTATACGTCATTATGACGTCAGCGACGTCATTATGACGCCATAATTACGTCATAATGACGTCGCTGACGTCACTGCTACCTGGGGTGCCATTGTAGGTAAATCAGTCGCATATCTGCGCCAGTTAGCGTTACTCATACAATTTTTCGTTAACTTGCTCATCCGCTCCGTGCAACCGCGCTGGCGGACGACCTAAGAAACGATACTATATGCATATGGACATTACTATCCGCAACCAAACTTACGACCAGAGGATATAATAGGATAGAGCGGTACTGTCATAGTAAATTTTATAACCACTGTAAATTCAATGCCATCTATCGACACACTTTAAAACTAAAATTGAAGATTTATAAAAATACGATAAAATGTATTTAAATATGGATAAATGATTTTTTTATTTGAATTAATTATTTTTATATTATTTTGTCCCATGTCTTTTCACTGATATGCGTTAAAATTGTTAAATAACAAACGAAACCGTCAACTCCCTCTATACGAGAGTAGGCCAAAGGTAGTGGCGTCATCTGACCGAGAATCAAATTTTCGTGATTTTCGAGGCACGTTTTTTCCTTAGACTGTATCCATCTATTACGGAGTTATATCTGTCTTTGCCTACGACTGAGGTCATATTAACTGATTAAAGACTTCTGGCTGAACGGTGTCATGGTTTCGCGGTTCTGGGGCAACCTGCCGAATTTTACGTCGGGTCACACGACGCAACGGAGCGACGCTGTTACGTCGTCACCGAAATTAAACTAACTAAATATATTGAATGATATGTCTAAACTGTCACTTTCCATCAGGTGTGACTAGGGCCAATCGCCGATCAGTTTATAATAATAAAAAAAAAAAAACTTGATAAGGTTAGCGTGAGTAGTATTTTTCCTCTTGTCGCTCGATTATTTCCTCTGTCGTATAAAAGTAAAAATAAACTATGTAAAATAGTAAATCTTGTACGTACTCGTATATTAAGTTTTATGATTTTGTTTTTATAATAATATTTATTATGTGAAATGATGGTTTTAATTTTAGTTCCTGTGTGACTCAATCAGTAAAGTACAATCTGGCAAAAAAGAGTAGAAATTAAAAAGTGGCAACACTTCCCGTTCCCGTTTTTCTTCGATTGATTTGAATGGGACGACACTACAGTGTTGCCACTTTTTAATTTCTAATCTTTTTTGCCAGACCTCTAATAAATTTTTGGTGATCATTTACGAAACAGCAGTATATAATTTGCGGAATCCGTAAGATTGGAGTAGGGGGTGCCTCATATCTCGTTAATCACACCACAGATAAGTACCTATACAACAAAGTCAATAAAATTTTGCGATCCCCGTGTCATCAAATAAAGTCCCCTTGTTTACTCCTCGGTCATATTACTGGGAACTGCCGAAATTAAATCTGCCCCTCGCTACCTTACTTGCCTCTTGACTCTCTTGAGTCAAGTTCGAGTGTTTGAGTCACTGAATATAAGGATATTGGTACATTGCGGGGCTAGAAAGAGCGGCAGAGCAGTTTTTGCGCGCGAGTCTAGCCGTTATTTTTGGGGTTCCGTACCCATAGGGTAAAAACGGGACGCTATTACTAAGACTCCGCTGTCCGTCTGTCTGTCACCAGGCTGTATCTCATGAACCGTGATAGCTAGACAGCTGAAATTTTCACAGATGTATTTCTGTTGCCGCTACAATAACAAATAATAAAAAAAACCGGCCAAGTGCGAGTCGGACTCGCGTTCCAAGGGTTCCGTACATTACACAATTTAAACAATGTATTTTTTATGCGAAATGTCTTTAAAAAACCCGTAGGGGTCGGATCAAAAACTTAGTAATTAAGTCCGACTCACGCTTGACTGCACATTTCTAATAGGTTTTCCGGTAATCTATAGGTAAAGATCTATTTTGTGTATTTTTTTCAAAATTTTTGGCCCATTAGTTTCGGTGATAAAGGGGGGGGGTGGTCATTTTTTGCCTATTTTCTTGAATAACTTCTAAACTGTTTGTCCTAAAATTATATAAAAAATATATTTGAGATTCTTACAATGAGCTCTTTCATTTGATATGTAACACGACACAAACTTTATTTTTTATTTTTCTCATTTACCCCCTGTTATACCTATTTTGTGTTATATATGAGACCTACGGCCACTGAAGAAAGAGTGAATTGTCTTGTCACTCGTGTCAATGTCATTCAATAAAATAACGTAAACATTTACATATGTTATTATTAATATAAATTATGAATACATAAAACTGGCGACGAGGATGAAATTACTAGCACGAGGCTACGTCTACTGGAAAAATATGGACAAGGACTTAGAAGAGATGGTTAGAAACTGTCGTGAGTGTCGGCTACACCAAAACGAGCCTCCACCGGTTACACTACACCACTGGGAGCCTCCGACAGGCCCGTGGCAGCGACTCCATATTGATTTCGCGGGACCTCTGAAGGGACAGTCATTGCTTATAGTTGTCGATGCTTACACCAAATGGGTTGAAATCTTCCCAACCAAAACGACAACCAGCTCTTGGTGTATCAGAAAATTACATGAGATTTTTCTTACGTTTGGGTTCCCCTTAACACTTGTTTCTGACAATGGACGTCAGTTCATTTCAACAGAGTTCGAAAACTACCTTAAAGAAAAAGGAGTAGTACATAAAACATCCGCACCGTACCATCCAGCTACGAATGGGCAAGCCGAGAAATATGTTCAGACCATAAAAAGGACTCTAAATTGCATGAACGCTGAACCAGGTAATCTGCATGACAAAATTCTAGCAGTAAAGGAACGCTTATTAAGAACCCCGAGTACTACAACCGGCAAGAGCCCATATGAACTTATGTTTAGCAGAACAATAAGAAACATGTTGCACGTGCAGTTCAAGACCAGGGGGGAAGATGTGGGGGCAAGGCCCGAAAGATCTGAAGAAAACCGCATCGTGCGCTCATTTACCGTTGGCCAGAGGGTTCAAGCTAGAGATTATACTAACGGACGTAATAAATGGCAATTTGGAACTGTAACTAAAACTCTAGGTCGGCTCCATTACGAGATAAGGATGGATTCTGGAGATACTTGGAAGAGACACATAGACCAGATGTTGTGCACCGTAATACCAATTCAAGATGCAGAAGACCGATCTTAGAGATTTGCGACGGAGGTGTTATACCTATTTTGTGTTATATATGAGACCTACGGCCACTGAAGAAAGAGTGAATTGTCTTGTCACTCGTGTCAATGTCATTCAATAAAATAACGTAAACATTTACATATGTTATTATTAATATAAATTATGAATACATAAAACCCCCCAAAAGTGGCCCCCGTGTTTAAAGTTAATTTGTTTACGTTACATGTCCATCTTTGGGTCACAAACTTACATATGTGTACCAAATTTCAAAAATAGGCTGTGTCAGACGGACAGACAGACAGACAGACGCACGAGTGATCCTATAAGGGTTCCGTTTTTTCCTTTTGAGGTAGGGAACCCTAAAAGTACGGAACCCTCGGTGGGCGAGTCCGACTCGCACTTGGCTGGTTTTTTAATTACATATTACGAATTAGAGACAAGCACGATTACTTACGTTTCTTACTATTACTAAATACAGCCCGACCACGGTAAGCTTTCATGCCAAGTGATAGGACAAGTAAAAGTTGAGCAAATGCTAAATGAAATGTTGAAATGCGGCCCAACTGGGGAAGTACCTCCACCATATGGAAAGAAGACCAACCACAGTCATAATCGCACTGCTACTTAAGCTGCGTTGGCCGCGACCACGACCAGTGAAACCTGTGTCGAAACGTCGGTAAATAAAGGTAACAAAATAAATTCGCGATAGACCCGATTGTAAATGTGATTTAATATGTGTTCAAAACGCGAAAGTCTTAAATGTTATACTTGTGTCAAGTTACGCCAACCTACTGTCGTAATATTTCGACGTCACTGGGTTTGTCAAAGAAATTTTCGACTCGCGCGTTATTGACGGTTCACAGTATTTTCTGATTTTTGGTTTCTTCGATAACTGCGAAAAGTATTTATATGTATGATTTTTTTTAACCTCATAACAAATTCATATTATGCTATATTAAAATTTCTAAATTAATATATAATAATAAGCACTACCCAGGTAGCAAAGTGACGTCAGCGACGTCATAATGACGTCATTTATACGTCATAATGACGTGTAAATGCTACATGGCGAGTAATTTTGTAGCCCTGTACCGTATGCCCGGTATTCCTATCAACATGTTTTTCGTAGTAAACACATACAATAATCATTCTCGATTCACATTACTCGTATTGTTTTCACATTAATTCCGCACAAAAACTCCATTTTAGGTTTGATAATTTGCATGCGCCTGTTAGAAATGCCTGAGCAAAGCGACAAAGATGAAGCGAGGGCGCGGGATCAGGCGCGCGAGTTTGCATTTGCTCACAAAGGCTGAACATTAGGCACTCACGAGAGTCGCGAGCCTGCTACTGCTGGCTACTATGGACTTTGTTTTTCTCACACTTTTTTGTTTTTAACTAGTGAGTCATACTAACATTAAATTAATACACACGCATGCCAACTTGCGTCACTGACCCAAGTTTAAAAACTATAGATGCTAAAAAACATTTGCTTCTTTACGTCTCAAAATTCACATTTGTTGGAAGGAATTTCGTCGAATAATACTGTATTTAATTGTCTTAACGAAAGAAAGTAAAAGGCGACCATTTCACAAGTTTGCATTTAAACGTCATTTACTTACTTACTTACTCCTCCAGCGCAGCGACCCAAAGTGTGTTCTTCTTGGCCTCCAACACGACAGTACGCCTCTGATCCCGGTCCTGTGCAGTTTCTCGCCAGTCTTGCGTCCACCACATCCGCCCATCGGTACCTAGGTCGCCCGACCGGGCGGCGTGCTTTCGGTTTTCCCTCAGACGCTCTTTTCACCGCCCGATCGTCTCCTATTCGCTCCAGATGGCCGAGCCACCGAAGCCTTTGCGCCTTTGTCACACCAATGATGTTTGGTTCAGCAACGAATTGTTCAATTTCGGCGTTTTTGCGGATTCTCCAACTGCCATCGGGTCTCTGCCGACCGACCGTAACCCGACCTATTTTAACATACGGATGTGAAGCCTGTACACTAACTTTGAAGGAGGAAAGTAAGCTGCTGGTGGCTGAGAGGAAGATTCTCCGCAAAATCCTCGGTCCAACGCAGATTTAAACGTCATTTGCTATTCATAATATTCAGGCGCACCCGTTTCGTTTAAAACATTTATATTTCTCATATTATTATCCCCCCGTTTGCTGCTGCATAATATAAAGTTATTCAAAAAAGCCATTGGTAGGGGTGCAATGCTCTTCACGCTCCACCGCGTTCGTTTCGTTGGAGCTGAATGGTAAATGCTAGCGCCGTGCCCGTTCACTTGTTCACAATTGTCTTGTTTAGGATATTTATGCATATCGCTTGCATACGGAAGTTGTGATGAAATAGGAATTGGGGATGACTGTTGAAAAGGACATGAAAGCACTCTTGAATATTATCAAGAACTACGCGAGCTATGTACGTGGTGTTTGAAATGCTGACATGAAACAGATAGAGTACGGCAAAGGACATCTACACGACAACATTTCCATCTTCACCACTTAGAATACTTAGATGATTAGCGGTCCTTAACTATGCGTTTCTCCAGAAACAGTAGAATGAACTGTCACTTGCGGTATTTCCGGACCGAAGCAGAGCGGACCGAAGTGTGTTTGTCTGTTTACCTGCTAAACTACGTCACGAGGTCTGTTGTCGCAGCTGCGTATCGAGACTACCGACAGGTTATTAATAAGCATAATTTATATACAATAGATTTATGTTTAATTTGTGTAAAGTCTAAAGTGGTCTACGTGTCTGTAGTAAAACTTGTATAATAAAATAATAAATATATTAATAACGGTTCACTCACGTGTTTTAAGTCGAAAACGCTCGACATGTTTCACTCCGTACCGAGCAGCGTCATCAGGAGCGTTTTCGACTTAAAACACGTGAGTGACCCGTTATTAATATATTTAATATCTGTGTCTCACGAAAGTTTTGTTATTAAAATAATGAACGTAATTATATTTAAGTAAAAGGATTTTACGAAATTGTCTCGAGTCGGACCAAGCTGTTTTCATGCTTATAATTTAGGATTAGTGTAGAACCGGAGGTGAGTGGTATAGAGACACATTATGAAATGATTAATTGGGGCATTTTCTATGAAAAGGGACCCTATTGTCGATGGCGCTTAAGCCGCACAGCGTCGCGCGGCATTGTATTTGTATCGGAGCATCGTTTATAATGGCGTAAGCGCCATCGACAATAAGGTCCCTTTTTATTGAAAATACCACAATTCATTAAGGGCCACCCCACATTAGCCTCTCGAGCATCGGTTGTCGAGTCAACTCTATGGCTGCTGCTTGACGCAACGTTGGCGCAAGTGCGCAGCAAGCAGCAACGACATTTTCCATAGCGCTGACTAGACGCGCTCAAAAGACGCTGGGGTGGCTCTAAGTGGCATATTCGCACAAGTTTCTCTCCGACAACTCATTATACTCGAGTTAATACTCAGCAGTGATCGAATATGCGATGTCAGACCGGCAGTTTTGGAATCAAATCGACTTGCAATGATATAATAGACGCGTGACGTTAATAGTTGACAACAATACATGATACGATTATGTATATATACTAACATTAGCCTTAAGATAAAACTGTCACTAACACAAATTGATTCAAGTTGGTCTTTAATAAATGAATTTATTTATTAGAGATTAACCTTACCAAGAAAGGAAGGAGGCAGAGGAATAATCGATATAATAAACTTGCACAACAAGCAAATCACGTCACTGAGATCATACTTCCACCAAAAAGCAATATCATCTGAATCATCTCCTATCCACCGAGCTATAGAATATCAAGACAGACAATTAAACCCTTAAACCTTAGAGACCGAACAGCCCAGAAAACTGCGGAATTCACTGATCACAAGACTAAAATAGCTGAATGGAGTGCAAAGTCTCTTCACGGAAGGTGTTTAAATCTAAGCAAGAAATCTTTTAGATGTATTTGCCATGCTAAACTCGCAGGCGCTTTTTTACTTTTTTATTCCTAGCTTGTATGTGTCAGACAGAGACATTACACGTGTGTTAAGATCTATAGCCGTTTTTTTTAATTTTCTACTCCTGTATTACTCCAAAACATGGTCCTGGAACGAACCGGATTGAATATTACAGCCAATAATCCAGATTATATAATATAAGGAGCTGACAAGTGAATAAATTAAGAAATTCGTCCGACAAGAGCAAGAGATCAAGCTGACTTGGGAAAGGAGGATTCTGAGATCGTGTTCATGTGGGATTACTGGACTTGAAGACAGAGTTAAGCCTTCAGTATTCTTAATTTTCACCCATCACTCGTCATACAGGTAGTAATTATACGATTTAATACGGTTAGTATCATTTTAATTGTTTAACTTAACCACATGTACCTAACAGTTAGGTTAACCTTTGTCGCGTCAGATTACTATTTCACTTTAATTTTATTTCGTAATTAGTTAATTTGTATTAGTTATTCACTGATATTTGCCTAGGCTTTTAATTAACTAATAAATCTACGAACTGTGAATTTAGTTAATCATTATTTAACTGGACGATTAGACATAGGTAGGTGTTAAATAAAACAATAGGTTAGTTTTCACCACCATCTAATTAAATAATTGTTATGAAACATTAAATTTAGATACAATTATTGGTGTTAAAACTTAAACTAAGTAAATAAAATAAATATACACTTAAATAAACTGTTAACTTAGGCATCAACTGTACTATCATACATTTCTTATACATTTAAGTTAATCTAGCATTGTATAACATTTCAGTTGACAACACACGCCTCTCAAAATGTCCGAAGAAAAGGATTTAATCAAAAAACGTGGCAGTTACAAGGGCCGGCTAACTAACTTCTCAAACTACGTGAATTCTTTGGAAAGTTCTTCACTTACCTCAGTAGCCGCCAATGAGTTGCAGTTACGAATCAGTAGAATGGAAAATGTATTTAGTGAGTACGATGCAGTGCAGTTAGACTTAGAATGTTTGTCGGCAAGCATTGACATTCAGTTACCTGAGCGAACTGAGTTCGAAACCCAGTACTTTAGTGCAATTGCTAAAGCACAAGATATTTTAAATTCATTTCATAAAAAGCAAGAAGAACTGGGTAGCGAACGTGCAAGTATTTCTAGTGCTAGCAATCATAAGCTAGTTAAACTTCCCGTCATACAGTTGCCTAAATTTTCAGGCTCTTATGAAAATTGGCTCGAGTTCCACGACACATTCCTAAGCCTGATTCATTCAAATGACGAAATTGACGAAATAAATAAGTTTCACTATTTGAGATCGTCATTGGAGGGGTCGGCAGCAGTGGTTGTTAAATCGGTCGAATTTTGTTCTAAAAATTATCAAACTGCATGGAAACTCCTGTGTGATCGTTTCGATAACAAGCGTTTATTGCTACAAAATCATGTTTCAGCAATCTTTAATATCGAAACGATTACCAAGGAGTCTTCATTTGCGTTAAAACGTATGATCGACCAATTGAACAAAAACTTGCTTGCCTTGGAATCGCTCGGCGAACCAGTAAAACAATGGGATACGTTGCTTATTTACATTGTGTCACATAGGTTAGACGCTAAGTCGTACCGGGAATGGGAAGAATACAAAGGTCGCTTAGATAAAGATAAGCCAATTACTCTGGAAGCCTTTTTAACATTCATGCGAAATCGTTCCGATTTATTAGAAACGTTGGAACTGTCCACAAATAACACTGCCGGTCGTGGTAACACTTCTCACAAAAACACTCCGAAACTTAAAACCCTGTCCGTACAAGATACAAAACAGAACACTGTCGCTAAGTGCCCTAAATGCAGCGGTGAACATTATTTACCTAGTTGTTTACAGTTTCTCGCCCTAAGTAACGCTGCGCGATTGGAATTGCTACCGAGTTTAAAGGTATGCTATAATTGTTTACGCGGTGGTCACTACGCTAATCATTGCAAAAAGCCGGGATGCAAATTATGTAAGCGAAAACATAGCACGTTAGTTCATGTTACAGATTGCAAATCTAGATCGAGCGGTGACTGCGCGTCCGGCCGCGGCGAGGAGGATAATTTAACTAAAAATAATAAATCGATTTTTCCTGTTAATCAATTATCACCTGCCGCGCCCGTCGCATCTCATTCTGGCTTAGGAAATGTTTCATATGATTCCTCGCTCGCTCCTGTACAGACATTATCGGCTCAAATGGCACAAGGGAAACATGGTATGCTCGCAACTGCATTAGTAAAGGTTTACGACAGCAACAATAAAGAGTATGTCGCTCGCGCCATGTTAGACAATGGTAGTTTTGCATGCCTAATATCTCAGGGTTTCTGTGAGAAATTAAACTTACCAACGAATCAAATTAATACGTCTGTTCTTGGTATAAATAAACAGACTTCTAAAATAGGAGAAATGTGTCTACTTCCTATTAAATCTTTAAATGACACATATTCAGTAACAGTAAACTGTTACGTTCTGCCATCCCTTACTGATGACGTCCCATGTCGTCAAATTGATTTGAGGGATCTTAATATCCCAAGCGACATTTGTTTGGCTGATCCAAACTTTTATAAACCTGCACCTGTCGACATAATCTTAGGATCTGAAGTGTTTTGGGACTCGTTTCCTACACAGCCTCAGATCATCAGACTAGGTCTAGAGCTTCCGATGCTCTGTGAAACTCGCTTTGGCTTTTTGGTTGCTGGTCGGGCAATTACCGACCATCTGCCTTCCAGTATGCAGTGTTTTTTTGCTTCTGGTCTCTCGCACACAGGTAATAATGATTTAAAATGTAACGACGACATCCAAACCCAATTAACGCGGTTTTGGCAGCTCGAAGAAGTTAGCCATAAGTCGTCTCATTATTCACCTGAGGAGAAAATGTGCGAAGAACATTTCGTTGAAAATACTACGCGGCTAGCCGACGGACGATTCTGTGTCAGGCTTCCTTTAAAACAAAGCGAAAGTGTCCTAGGGGACTCATTTCAACGCGCAAAGCATTGCATGCTATCATTGGAACGCAGAATTAAAACCAAGCCCTCTTTTAAAGGTTTATATACTGATTTCATGGCAGAGTATGAAAGTTTGGGTCACATGTCGCATGGTAGGCAGATCTCAGGGGAAGAAAAGGGTTATATAATACCCCACTTTGGAATTTTGCGTGACAATAGCTCCACGACGAAACTCCGTGTTGTGTATAACGCTAGCAGCCCGTCTACCTCAGGTGTTAGTCTGAATGACATCCAGATGGTCGGACCCACTGTGCAAGACGACCTTCTGTCTATTCTTATTAGATTTAGGCAGCACCGGTACATCATTTCTTCGGACGTGGAGAAAATGTACCGTCAGATATGGGTGCACCCTGACGACCGCCACCTTCAAAAAATTCTTTGGCGCAGCTCTGAGACCAAGCCACTATTAGTGCACGAGCTCAATACTGTCTCCTATGGGACAGCCAGTGCTCCCTTCCTAGCCACCAGGTGTCTCAAACAAATAGGTTTGGATTGTGACGATGAGAAAGTCAAAGAAGTCATCGTTCACGATTTTTATGTAGACGACCTGCTGACAGGAGGAGATGAGCTTACGGCAGTGGAAGAGATTCGCCATAAAGTGAATCAAGCACTTTCTTCAGCAGGAATGAACCTGCGTAAGTGGAAGTCAAACGAGTCTCGCCTTCTATGTGAACCCTCTCAATCCTCTGTGGATTTGAATATAGGATCAAATGAGCCCAGCAAAACGTTAGGCTTAGGCTGGCATCCTGAGTCTGATGAGCTGTATTTTCCAATAGGAAAACTAGTTCCCAAAGGAAATACCAAGCGCGACATGCTCTCAGTGATTGCTCAGATCTTCGATCCGTTAGGACTTTTGTCTCCGGTCGTAATCACCATGAAGATGCTACTGCAGCGGTTGTGGCTTCAAAAGATTACGTGGGAAGAAGAACTGTCTCCAGAGATTACCAAACAATGGGTAGAACTCTTGGATGGATTGCCGACACTGAATGATATTAGAGTCCCTCGTCATGTCATTTGCAACAATTGCAACTCACACATAGCCTTTGATCTACACATTTTCTCAGACGCATCTGAACGCGCGTACGGCGCTTGTGTGTACGTACGTAGTGTAGACAAAGAAGGTCAGGTGTTCGTTAGGTTATTGATCGCAAAAAGTCGAGTTAGTCCAATTAAACCGACGACTATACCTAAACTTGAATTGTGTGGCGCTCTCGTTAGTGCTCATCTGTATGACAAGGTCATGACTTCACTTAGAGCTCAGGTCAGAAGCACGACATTCTGGACCGACTCGACTATAGTGTTAGGTTGGCTTAAGATGATGCCGAGTAGGTTGCAACCCTTTGTGCGGAACCGAGTGTCGGACATTTTAGAAATCACCGGCAGTTGTACTTGGAGGCATGTTCCAACAGACCAAAACCCAGCGGACTTAATTTCCCGTGGAGTGCATGCAAACGTTATAGACTCGTTAGATTTGTGGTGGTCGGGTCCCAGTTTCTTGCAGCAAGACGTGGCTCAGTGGCCCTTTAATCCTATCACAAAGCAATGCGATGAGCTGCCTGAAACCCGCGTTGAGGTTTCATTGCACGTTAACATAACTCATGAGCCATTAATAGATTTCAATCGTTTCTCGAATCTCTCGCGGCTCATTCGTGCTATTGCTTACGCTCTTCGCTTCATTAAAAAATGCCGAAAAAATGAAGCGTCGACGTCGTCCACGTACCTCAATCATGACGAATTAAATGATTCATTAAAGGTGATTACCAAATTCAGTCAGAGCGAATCATTTTCAGAATATGATATAGTAGCTAAAAAACAAAATTTGCCAAAAAAGAGTAAGCTCTTAAAATTCAACCCATTCCTAGACAACGACAACTTAATGCGTGTGGGAGGCCGTCTTTCCAATTCAGAATTTCCGTACGAGAAAAAACATCCCATTATTTTACAGTCCACACATCGATTCACAAAATTATTATTTAATCAGGAACATAAAAGGATTCTCCATGCACCGCCTCAGCTGTTGTTAGCAACAATTAAGGAAACCTATTGGCCCATAGGAGGTCGTAATTTGGCAAAGGCTTGCTACCATCAGTGTGTGCGTTGTAAAATTATGAAAGGACAAGTAATTGCTCCACTGATGGGGAATTTGCCAAATTCTCGGTTGTCACCTGGAGGCTACCCATTTAGGAATGTGGGCGTGGACTACGCAGGTCCACTCATGGCAGCCAGCCGTCAAGGTCGTGGTTGCGCACTAGTTAAAGTTTATGTTGCTATTTTTATATGCTTCACAACCAAGGCGATACATTTAGAATTGGTGGGAGATTTAACTAGTAAAACTTACTTGCTGGCACTGTCTCGCTTTATGTCTCGCCGGGGACAGCCAGACAACATTTACTCCGATAACGGCACTGCATTTGTCGGAGCCTATAATGAAATTACAAAGTTTCTGAAGGAAAACTGCAACTCTTTGGCTGAGACGTTGGCTAGTAAAAACACTAGATTTCATTTTCTGCCTGCTTATGCACCTCACTTCGGGGGTCTTTGGGAGGCGGGTGTCAAATCAGTTAAATTTCATTTGCATCGAGTGTTGGGAAATTGTAACTTAACCTATGAACAGCTTAACTCTACACTCATCAATATTGAAGCCCTGTTGAATTCTCGGCCACTCACGCCTCTGTCATCACACCCGGACGATCTCTCAGCGCTCACCCCTGGACATTTTCTTGTCGGACGCTCACTCACCTCATTGCCGGTGCAGGATCTGCGGGACCACACTTACCAGCATCTGACACGATTCCACCGAATCGAACAGCTCCGTCAACATTTCTGGGCTCGGTGGACTAAAGAGTACGTCCCAGAACTGCAACAGCGTGTCAAGTGGAGACTCAACCACGATTCCCTCAAAAATAATACCCTCGTTGTGCTGAAGGAGGACAATCTTCCTCCGTTGAAATGGAGACTGGGACGCATTGTAGCCATTCACTCTGGACAGGATGGTATATCACGAGTGGCTGACGTGAAGACAGCTGGAGGAGTCGTTCGACGCGCTTTCAGCAAGATTTGTCCTCTTCCTGTGGCTACCGATTCTGCTTGAAAGGCTTCTTTCAACCCCGGGGGCATGTTTAAATCTAAGCAAGAAATCTTTTAGATGTATTTGCCATGCTAAACTCGCAGGCGCTTTTTTACTTTTTTATTCCTAGCTTGTATGTGTCAGACAGAGACATTACACGTGTGTTAAGATCTATAGCCGTTTTTTTAATTTTCTACTCCTGTATTACTCCAAAACAGAAGGTATCGCCATGATTTAAGCCAACCAAACGTCGACAAAGAGGCGTCGAACGCGTGGCTGAATCGTGGTGAGCTCTTTCCTGAGACCGAGGCCTTCATGATGGCTATGCAGGACCAAGTTATAGAGACCCGTAATTATCAAAAGTTTGTAATGAAACACAGAGTCACAGATATATGTAGAAAGTGTAACAGTCCAGGCGAAACTATTCAACACGTTACAGGAGCCTGCCGAGCAATAGTCCAAACAGATTACAAACACAGACATGATCAGGTAGCCAACATAGTACACCAGAAGCTCGCAATAAAATACAATCTCATCCCTCAACCAGCCATCCCCTACTACAAGTATTCGCCAGATAGTGTATTAGAAAACCCAACCCACAAAATGTACTTTGACAGAGCAATTTTGACTGACCGCACTACACACTTCAATAGGCCAGATATCACTGTAGTAGACAAAATCAACAAAACAGCCCTTTTAATCGATATTGCAATACCTAACACCCATAACATGAAAATGAAAATGAAAATGAAAAAGCGTTTATTGGTTACAATATTGTGTACAGCAAATTATGGTTGGAATCTCCAAGTAAGTAAAATTATCCCGCTCTTCCTACCAGAGTTACATACAAAGTAACCGAACATATACTTAAAATGAATATCTTACAAACTAAACTAAAATTAATTAAAGCTAAGATGTGTGTGTGTGTGTGTGTGTGTGTGTGTGTGTGTGAGAGTGTGCATGTTTGTAGTTGTGTGGGGTGTAAACACATATATATTTATTATTTATTTTTATTTATTATTTATTGTCTTTGTAACATACAAGACACAATAGTCGAAAAACTTTCTAAATATACTGATTTAAAAGACGAAATAGCCAGGATATGGAAATTAAAAACTGTTACTATAGTTCCTATAGTTTTGTCTACTACAGGTGTTATCCCACAGCAACTGCACACTTCAATTAAAACTCTAGACTTGCCATCATCATCATATATACTAATGCAGAAAGCAGCGATTTTGAACACGTGTCGAATAGTTCGAAAATTTCTACAGACAGATTTACAACTTCCTGAAACACATAACCAACGTGTACCAATCATCACAGCATCTCTAACTCTACCCCAAATAGAAAACCTAGGTTAATACGATCAAAATTCTACAGACGATTAGTATGAGATGCACTTGTCTTCGGCCCGTGTATGTCATTACACCAGTTAATCTCCCTGGAGTACTGAGAAAATCAAAGAACTCATAATAATAATAATAAGCCCGCAGGGCAGCTTGTGGCGAGCTGTTGAGGAGTGACGACCCCACGGACTCGAGTGCTCCAGATAGGCGGTCAGGGTCTCCGTCTCCGGCGTGTCATCGTCGGTCGGAGTGGACCCCAAGGGGACCCGCAGGACTCAGCTCTGGCTTGCCTTAATTGGCCGTCCAGAGGGGAGTCGTAAGAGATATATGCTCCAGGGGTGGAAGTGTTAAAGGGCATAACGCCGCGATTAACTTTGGAGAAAGCGCAGCACACCTCTCGACACCCCTGAGCCGCTCACGCCGGTGTTGCGCCTGGCCGTCTTTACGATGGCGCATCAGGTGCCCATCTAACGAGTGGCGAGTCACCGCCTGCCTCGATAGCACTGTATAGCACAATGTTATGGCAGGTGCCCGAAATTCTTAGCAATAGCCCAGTCTTATATTCCACCCAAATTTAAGCCATAGACCAGGACTCTTTCCACTTTTCTATAATAGCTCCCAATGCCTGCTGAAACCGGTTCACGGTTATCTATTGATGTACCCGTGAATGGGTTTCAGCAGGCGTTCTACATGACATCAAAACTCTCCAAACGGCCTCTACGTGTTGGATCTATATCCCCACGCACGCCTTATAAATGACCGGGCCTGAAAACCCGAGAGTGTAACGGAGATACTAATAATAATAGTTATTTGTTATACAAGGGTGCAAAGTTGTATTTTACCCGCGAGTGTTTCAACACACGAGAAGTAAAATACATTTGCGCCCGTGTGTAACACAAAACTTTTAAATAGAATAGAATAGAATAGAATAGAATAGAATACTTTATTCGTAAACACACACACAGACAATAGACATACATTAAAAGAACATGAAAATAAAGTGTCACGAAATGGCCCCATCTCAGCATGCTGCTGGCGACTTCCAGCGCTGATCTTCCGATGAGACCATCAGGTGAGAATCACGGAAGGTAACAGACAAAAAGAAAGCAACATAAAAGAAAGAGACATAAAATATGGCGAAAAATAAAATTACACATCGTTTACACAAACTAATACAAAAAGAGATACAATATGACGACATAAGAACATAACATAAGTACATAACATTAAGTTTTCACCTCACTATAGCGAGGAAAGTGCAACATCCGCACGTTAGATCATCTTCATCACTGGAATCACTAATTTCTTTACGATATTATAACAGAAAACTCTGGAAGTTGTGTATTTTTACGCGAGTCGGTGAGAAAAGGTTTTAAGTAAAAAAATTGTTGACAATGTTGACATTTCTGATGTATGAAATGTCAACGATGCGTTTTGAAATTGCATCGACTCAACTTGTGCGTTCAGAATTATAAAATAATTATTATTATAAAATTATTATTATAATTGAATTATTTAACATCATTATAAAAAAACAAACGTTTCTTATGGAATTTTAAGGTTTATGACTTAAAATCATTAAATAAAGCTAAATTTGGTATTTTTTATTAGATTCTCAAACCATTTATTTAATGATAATTAATATCGAACGAACCATTATCATGAGCGTTTTACGTTTTGTTATCTGTCAAGCTACTTAAACACGCTTCATCCAAGGTCAAATTACTTTCCCCACTAGTGGATAAAACGCGTTTTTCCCCGCTTGTATTGAAGGATAAACGACAACTTTCCGAGCTAGTGAGGGGAAAATAATATTCTTTATTGTGCACAATGAAACATGATTAAATACAGCAACTGCACAGCACAGCAACTGCACTGTTAAATACAGCAAATTAACATAAAAAACTAAGCAGCAATTAATATCAATACAAATACCATATATTCAGCTCTACGGGTATGTTACTATTTTATCAGCTTATGACGTCGCTTCGCTTATCATACAGCAGCGCTTTTATTAACAACACAAACCAAATAGTGCAATACAAATGACAACTATAAACTCAGACCTGCGATTACGTATATACGCTATGAATCATAAGATCAAGTTACAATAGTAAATACACTTGACACGATATACGATAGGTTTATCAATGGCCTAGCTGTTATAGTGACGTCATCGGCCATAGTAAGTGACTTGGTATTTCGACGGCCCCGCCACAGCTGAGGTGTCCGAGTGGTTAAGGAGTTGGACTTGAAATCCAATGGGTTATACCCGCGCAGGTTCGAATCCTGTCCTCAGCGATCCCTTTTTATTTTATTTTTTCCTTTTTTTTTCTTAGCATCCAATCTCAATATCGTGAGTTATACTAATAAACACACTACACTACACTAAATACACAATGTAAATTTTTGTATAAAAAAACCAACCACCTCCAGTACCGTAAAGGATAACACCTCGACCGGACCGGGGCCGCGCTGGAGCTCCCGGCGCTTCGTTTTCTATGGAAAGCAGCACGTGATCACCGATCAGCCGTCATAGAAAATGACATGTCGGACGGCTCGGCCCGGGCCCGGTCCGGTCTAGTTTGAGTCATCCTTAAATGGTATATATGTAAATGTAAATTGTTTACCCTTTGCACGTACCTACATTAGCCTCAAGCGATTTGAAAATACTTGTTTTACTCATGACATGTCTGAGATTGTCAAGTCAAGACGATTGTATCAAAACCAGTGCAAACGAACAACTTAATAATCATAATCATAATATCGTTTATTGCACCATGGTAAAAAGTTGTTACAAAAAAATACAGAGTATATAAGTATCACATGGACCCCAGAAGGGTGTTGCAAACATTTTCTTAAGCTAAGTATTAATAAGTTTACTTACGTACTAACTTAGAATCTTCCTGCTAATTAATTTCTTCTCTTTTAAGGGTTTAGAAACTGAATTGTAAAGACAAGTGTGAAGTTATGTGGCGCACCGGTTTTCGGCACATACTTAATTCATTCGTCAATTAATTCTAACTCGAATTTAATAAGTGTTTACTTTAAACTTATCTGTTATCTGCATTGTAATCGAAATAGCTCACTAATTACGCGTCATAAAATCATTTTAAAACTAAAAAATCTAGTTGTTTTACATAAAGTAATAGGTAGGAAGATTTAGTCATTTAGTCATTTATTCAATATTGCATTGTCATGTACATAATAAGGTGTTACATTTTATATAGCCAGTTCATGACACCCTGTAAGGGCACACAATAGTACAGTTTTTCTATTCTATTAATTCTAATTTACACATTGCAATTAAGGTAACATAATAAAATTAACATATTAGCGTATCAGTGGTTTAGTAACCTATTAGTTAGTCTCATAAATTAATTTAGTAACTTCAACAATATCAACGTCAACAATGCACCGATACAATAATTTCTGATTGAATTAACTTGTCAATTAAGATCAACTTTTCGTAGTAATCTCGGTGCAAAATACTTTATCCTTATTTTCATAAGCCAGTTATTTATACTCCAACCAGTGTTAATTTATGACAGAAAACTTCGGTGTTGTTGACCTCTTGAATTTTTTTACGGAAGATTTTACAATTTTCCAAACTACAAACTGAAAGCTACTTTCAAAGAGTGCAAATACGGTCTAAATCGGTTTATGTAGAGTTTTTACAACGGAAAACTTTTCAGATTTAGCAAAATGTGTTTAAAGCGAATGGTATAAGGTTGAGACTTGCTTGTAAAGGTTAAGTGGGTTAAGTTCGCGGTAAGGCTACGAAAGCTCGGTGGTTGTTTCAGTGAGATCGTGTAATTAGATGAGCATTGTGTTGCTGTTAAAAAAAACGGTTTGTTTTAATGTAATGGCTGTATTCAGAGAGAAAACATATTTTTGTGAGCACATAAAACACTACAGCAGTCACCCTAGGCTATTAACTATATTGTATTGCATGTCAGGAATGAAATTGCAGAATAGGTAGACAGACAGGCAGACACTATTTGAATAAAATAATAAAATACCACTTAAAAGAATGTAATAAGTATGAGACTTGCACGACCTACATACAGTCTAACTTTATTTGCACTTGGCGGGGAATCCCCGAGTGTTGATTTGGCAAATTGGCAGGTTTAACAACCCGTGGCATACAGATATTGTGTAAATAATATTATTAACTTTAATATAACTATGACATGTCTTTACCCGTCACGAAACAATGGCGTTTCGGACATTTGGGAGGCATGCGCAGAGCCGCTGGCCATACAGGCCCTTTTGATTATGGATGGTATAGAAAGGATCGCAATCTCTTATGGCAGAATTGTTGTAAAAGTGACCGCGTTAAGCTTTAAATAATAGTTCCTAATCTCTCCGGTGGCGCTAGTTAGGCTCTGGGACATGAGTATAACATGAACCATATAAGGCAACAAATAACCCGACCAAATTACGTAGGTTGTTTTTGGTAGTATTTCGGTGTACGGTGGCGCCGCCTAATTACTGTTTTTTGATGGACACTTTTCATATATAGAGATTTGGCTCCTTTATACAGTCTCCATGCTTTTGATGCTTTATTGAGATGTATAGTGTGACATAAAATAGTAGAAATTAAATAAAATGGAACTAAAAAAAACAATACTAAATTATTGCCATATTTAAGCATTTTACGTCAAAAATATGACAGTTACGTAGGAAGTGGCGCCCGACTATAAGAAGTATACCGGGCGGATGCTGCCCTTGCTCGTGTCATGGGACACACTTAGAGGCAGCACCCACCAGGGTCACCCAGGGTGTTCGGACGACTGAGAATGCATGATCTACTCATACTCAAACGACAAAATAGCTGCAAAGCAGTCTTTGCAGTCAAAAGATACACAAATACGAGTATAGCGCCATCCGCGCGCCTCTGGGCTGTCTTATCATTCTTTGAACCTCTTTGCCGTGCCGCAAGTCAAAATTCACGTACGATCGCAGTGAGCGGAGTGCGGGATGAAGCGGGTATATTTGCTCAGACGCTCAAGGCCAAATGAGCGAGTATCGTCTTAATGTATGTATAGTTCGGCCTTAAGTCAGCAGTGACCATCGCATGTTGAATGTAGGTTGTATGACTTGTACGGCACGTGTTAAAAAAGCTGCGCTCGCGCAAATATCAGATAATGTATTTATATTCCAAATACTAAAATTACATTGATTGGCCAATTTAGATACTAGAATGACTATTCAATCGTCCTACATATTTATTATTATTATTTTATTTTATTCAGACAAATGCACATATAATTTGTTAGTAATACAATTAAATTAATCTTAATATGCTAATGTTAGTAAATATACATTAAATTAGAAATAAAAATATACATAACATTTAATTCATGAAATAAAACTATGAAAACGGATTATATCGCGTATATTGAATTTATAATACATCCCGACGTTTCGAACTCTTTACAGCGTTCGTGGTCAACGGGTGACGGGTGATATACGCGATATAATCCGTTTTCATAGTTTTATTTCATGAGTAACTATCGCGGTAACCGAAGACAATATTATAACATTTAATTATTTACATAATGAAGACTACCACATTCCAAACACTACCGCTGTACATGCAACAGCATCCAGTGGTGTTTGATATAAAACTACAAAACGGACACGAATCAATTCCCTTGAATTATGTAACGGGCACCCGAAGAACCTAGATCATACGGTAGTACCTATCTCGAAATAAAACTGTTTACAAAATCAAAGGGTCTAATAACTGACATCCTCCGACCTTCTTGTTACTTTGTACTGTATAGGTACTGTATTCACGTCACATCAAAAGGTCGGGCTCAACCGTATCACATTTCCCATTTAGAACAAAAAGCCAGTGAAACACTATCTGAGGAAACTTTGTAATTAATGGATATTTGACTTGTTCAAGTTCGAGCATCAAACTTACACAGAACTTGTAGGAAAATCGTTAAGAAAAACTCGCTAAATGTGAGTTGGTCTTGCTTGCTAATTAACGGATAATCTCTTTAGGTTTCACTAGACTTGATTTTTTGATAATTCTAGTGAAACTAACCGTGAATCATTCAAAACTGTTGTCTTTAGGTTTAACTTTTTAACGCTATCGACTACGAAGTACCTATACGATGTACTGTACGTTTTTTGAGCTGTAGAAGAGATTATTTTCAAAAGTATTTACTCAGTCAAGAGGAAATCAGATGGATTTTTTTTCGCTTTTAAAGACCTATCGAATAATGTATCACACTTAATAATTTTAAGCATTAAACTAAGTAGCGGCTCACAAAATACACCTAAGACCGTTTATACGTATTCCAAATTTCCTTTAAAATATAACGTATAGTTTTCCAGTAAAATGGCTGTGGTATATACCTACGCCCGCCCTATGGATAGACAGACAGACGGACAGATGGGCATGATGAAACATTTGCTACGGACTTTTAGAGTTCCATTTTGGCTGCGAATTTTTAAGGGTTGGTTCCGCTTTTTCCATTTTGGCTTTGGAACCATAAAAAGTCGAATACGTGCTCTGTGCAGGTACCAGTTTTTGGAATACAAGCGTGAGTGGACGTATTTCCCGGAACACGTCCTAGGGCGGGTGAGGATAGATCGATGGGCGGGGGCAGAGTACATGGAATCAAGTAAAGCATCTTTTAGAGGCATTTGTCCATAAAATTTACAAATACCTACTATTTTTTCTTCTCCCTGCTTTTTGTTTAGAACTTCAAAGCAAAAAGAAGGGTGTTATAAGTTTTTAGGGTGTTTAATGGTCACCCATGTAGCTGTGGCGACTTAGATCCCAAACGGATGAACCGATTTGAATGCGGTTTTAATCAAAAGGTGTATGGAAGGGTTGGGTCTATTTTTAGTGGGAGTAGGACTTCTTTTGATTAAAATTTATACGGGTTCAAAAGACATTAGAAATGATTTTTATTATTACGTTTTGTTAGTGTTAAATCCTTGATCTTTTTTAAATGAGTCTTATATGTGTGTTGTGTGTGTGTGTTTTATGTGTTTTTTTGTACAATAAAGTGATTTACTACTACTACTATATGCGATGCAATCTCATTTAGTTGTCCCGACTGTAATATTATTTAGGGTAGGGTAGGAAACAGTGGCTCAGCTCGAACAGTGGCTCAGTCGCCCCAATATCGCCCCTATCATGTTGAAATTAGGTTGAGTGAGCCACTGTACCCGGCTTTTTTTTCCGAGCCACTGTTTCCTACCCTACCCTACTAATCCTACTATAGGTACTCGTAGAACTTCTATTTTACTCTGGCATCGTCTTGCACTTGTAACCCCGATCATGTCCCACGTGAATTTCCAGCTCAAACAAACGATATTGAATCCTTCTGGTAGCGGAAAAAACCTTTGAGCGTCGGTTATTGCGATGTAAGCCCTTTGTGGGCGTTTAACGATGTGGAACAGGGGTCATTTGAAAAGTTATAGTTGAACATTATTTCTCGGCGACTGAGAGATAGGGGTTGCGATCCTCGCTCCGGATCGTACCTGGTCCAACAGATCTCCTTGGCAATTCAACGGGGCAACGCTGCCAGTGTCATGGGGACGTTTGGGCCGGCTACGGTCCGGGGTGGCACCATAGCCTAAATAGTTTAATTTAGTGGTTAAGCTAGACAAAGCCTGTTGCGGTTTACATCATTTGTAAGTCGATGACGAAGCCTGTTGCTGATTTGCTTTTGTGTCCACTTGACGAAGCCTGCGTTGCCGATCACGATCTATGCATGGATGTTATTTACTGTTTTATTTATTGTGACGTGAAAATAAACATTATTTTATTTATTGGGATTTTTTTGGAATAAATCGCAATTAATTCAAAATTTTACAAATATTGTAAGAAAGTAAACTGAAAACTAAACTTAATTAGATAATAAGTAAACTAAAACTAATTTACTCCTACGCTGACGTCGGTCACGCGTATGGGTCATTCTCAAAAAATATATCTGCAGTCTAATTGCCGCGTCCCATATAAAATGTATAAAAAGAGTGGCAATTAGACGCAACCGCAGACATATTCTCAGAGAATAACCTATAAACTGAAATAGGATAGGTACCTGCAAAAAAAATCGACCTTCCAACACAGAGGACCTATAGACCGCGGGTCAGGAACAGATTTCCATGAACAATCGCCTCCCGGGCGAAAACTCGTAGTGGTTAACGGCTATGTATGATGAACCCTCGTGAACGTCAGCTGCCGCTCCGTTGGTGGGTTGAGGAATGGCAGCAAATAAAGTCTATAATTTTTTTTGTCATCGCCTCCCGCTTGATACTTTGTCAGATGATAGTTTAGATGCTTTTGTTAATAAAACAAATCGTCAGCCGGTTGTATCGCGGTGGAAAAACCGTGTTACGCGTTTCGGTGGCTGCCATTCCTCAACCCACTAACGGAGCGGCAGCTGACGTTCACAAGGGTTCATCATACATAGCCGTTAGTCGCTATACGAGTTTTCGCCCGGTAGGCGATGACTGACGAAGTTTGCGCCTGGCTCGCGGTCTACTAGGCTCAGATCCAAATTTTACCGTCTAAAGATTTAGGTTTTGCCTTTCATATTCATGACAATGTTGTGGAATGGGCCAAACGTAACCCCCTCATTTATAAAACTTAGCAAACCTTTGTTAAATTTTGTCCCTTTCTAACAAACACAAGACAAAATAACGGATTGGCCTAACTTGAAAAATCGCTTTCAAGAGTAGTAATTTGAGGCAGGGACCGGACAACCCTTTCCGCGATAAAACCCTTTCAATGGGCGACACTTAAACACGGCTAACACATTGAAAGACTTTCCCTATTGAACTGCAAGCCCATTCATACCCTTACCTTTGACTAACCCTTACCGAAAAGCTAACCAAAAATAAGGCTAGCTCTTAATAAGGGTTACCCTTATCTTTAAGCGCTTTTTATAAAGGTTTCCCTTTGCGTGAAAGAGACAGGATTAGTATATATCTACGGTAGTGTATGAAAAGGAAACAAAATACGTGTCTAGTCAAAGAACGCCGCCGTCGCCGCCGACGATCGCTCGGATTCGAAGTAATGTGTGCTTTATGAACAAGGTAGACGACTTAAATTAGCACGCTTATATGCTAAGAGGGAAGCCCTTTATAAGGCTAACCCTTATAAGCAATATGCAAGGTGTTGGTGAGCGGATGATAAGGGTTTTGTAAGGGTATTTGGGCTACCGATTACTCGAATGTGGTAGCTTTATATAAGGGTTTTTAAAACCAAAACAAAGGGTTTCGTCTGGCAAAGGGTATGGTGAGTTAAGCCTTATGCAATACCCTTATAAAACCCCGATAAGGGATAGCGGGCCGTTCCCTGATTTGAGGAAGCTTAATGCACTACTAGAAAACATACTGAAACACTAGGAAAAAAAAGAACACTTCTCGTAGGTGTTTAGCTTGTTGCTCGAATTATCCCAAAGATGTCGTTGTTCTCGACGCAAACTAGGTAACGGTATTAGCAAAGATAGATATAACTCCGTAATAGATGGATACAGTCTAAGGAAAAAACGTGCCTCGAAAATCACGAAAATTTGACTGTCTACTAGCTTTGGCCTACTGTCGTATTTTACAATTATACTATACAATTTTTATGCATATCAGTGAAAGAACATGGGTCAAAATTCATAAAAAATAATTAATGCAAATAAAAAAAATCATTTATCCATATTTAAATACATTTTATCGTATTTTTATAAATCTTCTACTGTGGTTACAAAATTTACTATGACAGTACCGCTCTAGTGTATTAGTATTAGATAGAGCGTACATAAGAAAATGTCATACATCACTATAAAGGCTACTTCAGACTACAATAGTAATTTAGTCAAGTGGCGAGTATTTATGCCTTTGATGCCTAAAGGGTTTTTATCGGCCGAGCATTATAGCAAATTATAGTAGGTATATTTTTAAGAACGAGATGCAACCAGTTATCAATCAGGTCATGTCAATTAATTATTTACTGTTGTATTTTATTTCCGAATTATCGTAAACGGTTTTATGTTAGACGGCGCCAAACGCTTTCTCGCGCTATAAAATAAGTCTGGCTGCTTATGTTTTTCTTATTTATATAATTGCGCATATTTCCTGGAAAGGTGTTGTTTCTTAGCGCCACTTGCACCATCCTACTAAATCGGGGTTAAGCGGTTAAAGCGTTAACCCAGTGTTAAATTGTAATGGTAACCATGGTAAATCCAGGTTTAGCTGGTTAACCTCGGGTTAGTGGAAGCAAGTGGCGCTTAGAGATCTTGGGAAACACGTACATGGGTACTGACCCAAAAAGACTCATTTGTCAAGTCTCATTAATCAATCAATCAATCAATCAATGCCATCGTTTATTGATAACAAGCGTTACACGTCATTTAACATTTTCTGTTTAGCACACTTTACATACAATCGGATCGGATGCATCGGAAGATAATAAAAGATAATAAAGTAATAGGATAACGAAATGTAAAATATTTGTATGACATTTTAAATTGAAATGTTGGTGGTCATTAACAATTTATGGGTTAACAATGATTAGTTTGGAGTTATAATGTTGAGGACAATGCTAGAGTAAAAACAACGTTTTTCGACAGATTTGTATGCTATTGGACATTTTTTAGGGTTCCGTACCTAAAGGGTAAAAACGGGACCCTATTACCAAGACTCCGCTGTCTGTCTGTCCGTCCGTCTGTCACCAGGCTGTATTTTATAAACCGTGATAGCTAGACAGATGAAATTTTGACAGATGATGTATTTCTGTTGCCGCTATAACAACAAATGCTAAAAACTGAATAAAATAAATATTTAAGTGTGGCTCCCATACAACAAACAACGTTTTTTTGCCGTTTTTTGCGTAATGGTACGGAACTCTTCGTGCGCGAATCCGACTCGCACTTGTTGAACATACATAGGTCCTTAGGTTAAATTTGAAAAAACTCTACATTCAAATCGCAACCAATAAAAATACTATTGACAATTTAATAACAACGATAATTAAAAATAATAATTTTCTCTTAATTGTTTTTTTGCGGCTTTTTTATCAAAGATAACGCGTAAAAATAAAGCCTAATGTAAATATTGTAGGCATTGCATTCTGTTGCCGTGCGTCATGCGCACGCGCATAACGCCGATGCCATTGTTACACTTGCATAACACTTGCCAAATCATAACATGATGGATCACAATGTGGATATTTAGGGTATGGTCTGTCCAGGGGCCAGTTTCACCACACTGACAACACCTGACGCTGACAATTTCCTGTCCATTTGGTCGGTAAGTAATGACGGTACATCTAGCGTCAGTATTACCAAAGATAAATATAACTCCGTAATAGATGGATACAGTCTAGTTTTGGCCTACAGTTGTATAGATGGCGTTGACGGTTTCGTTTGTTATTTAACAATTTTAACGGATATCAGTGAAAGAACATGGGTCAAAATCATAAAAATAATTAATGCAAGTAAAAAAAATCATTTATCTATATTTAAATACATTTTATCGTATTTTTATAAATCTTCATTTTTAGTTTTAAAGTGTGTCGACAGATGGCAGTGAATTTACTGGGGTTACAAAATTTACTATGACAGTACCGCTCTAGTATAAGTTACTCTATGGTATAAGTTACTCTACGCTCTAGTATAAGTTACTGTTTGGACCAGCAATGTACGGTAATACACTGATTTAAACTTTCACTGTTTTTATTAATTATTATTTAGTAACACGGGACTTAATGGCGTATAATTAATATTTGAAATGTAGCTCCGACGTTTCTAGGACGGCCTTGTCCCTGTGATCTTGGAGAAGTCTGTCTTGCTTCGGCTAGGGTTGAAGTTGAAATACAACTCGTATATCTGTTTTTCTGAGTGTCGATGTCTGTTTTCCTCTTCGTGCTTAAACCGCTCAAATTTGGTATGGATTTGGTATGGAGTTCAGGTAGTTTGATACCCGTAGTCAATTATCATCATCCTACGAAGTATGTATGTATGTAATGTATGTAAACACTTTATTGTACATAAGACAGATTACAAACACAATAAAAGAACATAAATATATACAATGTACAAAGGCGGACTTATCCCTATAAGGGATCTCTTCCAGTCAACCTTTGAGCAATTGAGAATGAAACAATAAACAGATCAAGATAGACAAACGAACACTATGAACAGAAAGTAAATTATGGTTCAATTATTACAAACGTAAATAATTAAAACCTGTAATCTAGAATATAAAATAAACATATATATACAATACATATCCATATAAACACAAATATATACCCATAAATACATATATATACATATATATATATATTATCACAACTAAATAAATAATCTTAGTACTCAACTAAGTACAACACAAGTCATCAGAAAGCCACAACTTATGTAATTTTCCCTTGAGTGATGCTACCGACTGGGACTGTCTAAGGGATAATGGCAACTTGTTCCACAACACTTCACGAAGTTGCGGGAAGAAGCTATTAAAACACATACATATTATAACACACACATATATATATATATATATATATATATATATAACAACCCTAATAGCCTACCCTACCCCCTAATTACTCCTACATTGGAGTAAAAGAGAAAGATCCCCGCAATTTGCTAATTTCGGTTTTCGCGGTAACCCCGCAGATCCTTTCGGGCATTCTCGGCTCCGTTCGGCTCAGCATTGCTACGAGCAATTATTAGGGTTGGCACAACTTGACGTCCCTTTGCGTGCACAACCGCAGATATTATAATGGCTTGTTTGTCAACCCTAAATAGCCGAAAGGAATACTTAGTACCATACATTAGAAAGGGAAAGCATGATTCGTCCCTGAATCGCTGTCAAACTTCGGTTTTGTAAAAGTTTCTCTTCTGTACCGTGGTACTATTAGGGTTCCGTACCCAAAGGGTAAAAACGGGACCCTATTACTAAGACTCCGCTGTCCGTCCGTCCGTCTGTCCGTCTGTCTGTCTGTCACCAGGCTGATCACCAGGCTGTCACAGATCATGTATTTCTGTTGCCGCTATAACAACAAATATTAAAAAGTACGGAACCCTCGGTGCGCGAGTCCGACTCGTACTTGGCCGGTTTTTACTTATTCTGTGACTTTACTCAATTAAGTCAATAAAATTTAAATACCTGTTAGCGACGCTCTAACACGACAGTAGATGATTCTAAGTTAATTTAAATCGAATAGTTTAAGATTGTATTCTTAATAAAGATTTTATCGTTTAGGTAGGCAAATTCGCTCTAGATTGTTATTAGTTCGTAAGTAACATGTATATACGCGTTATTTTATAGCCTAGGATTAGTTATGTATCTAGGTTTCATTCGATTTCATAAGAAAAGGTCAAATTATTTCCCTTGAATTCCTAATCCCATAGTAAAAAGAGTGAGATAAAGCATTAGAAAGAGATTAAAATGTAGATTCGTTAATTGGCTCACGAATTATAGCCAATCATAAGAAAATGTAGACAAGGATAGGTAAGAATGAGCAGGACGCACGATCAACTTCTCATTGGTCACACAAAATCCGCCGAGCATTTCGATATCGCTCAGATTTTACTATGGAGTTAGTACGTTCGATCAAATATCACGTAAATTATAAATATCCGACCATAATAATGTATGTAGAAATCATAGAGAATAATATCGTTTATCGATCAGTGCAGGTACTATTGTCATAGGCCTAGCCAAAGTATTGTATTCGGCCAGCGAAAGGGCAAAAAACCCGCGCTATTGTCCTCGACGCGAGCGGACAATAGCCCGTATTGTGTGAGTATTACCGAGCAGAACAGAAGAGATTCGCTAATCGAGTAGCCTAATGGTTTAGATGTTAGGATACATAAGTTTTAATTCGATAATTACGTGATTAATTAAGTAAACATAATGTAAGCGATAACGAGATAACTAAAATCGAGGCGATGGCGGCCGGATAGCGTCATTAGCCAATCAGAGCCCTTCGAATCGAACGAATGGAAATCGATCTTATCTCCTTATCGTAGGAGCTTTCCTTTTCTTAAATTTTCGTATAAATACAGGGAAGGACGACTGGGTAGACACAGTATCGGAAAAGCAGCTTCTACTATCAAAAAGTCCTCAAGAAAACCTGAAGAAGTTTAAAGTGCCCAGTCGTTCTACTCTCAGTTACCGTGTTAGGAGTATTTTTATACCTTGTACCGCGATTAATAAAAGTCAGTTTTTACAAGTGTCGTAATTAGTTTAATTCGAATTCGTGGATAGTTATCCTGGTCCTTCGAGGGTGAGTCGGCGTGGGAACGGACACGTCTCGGCAGTACGAGTGGCGGCGGCAGGGCGTGCCAGCGACCAGACTCTACAACTGAGCTCCGGAGGTTATAGTGCGTCGCGGACTGCATTATTTTCTGGTCCTTCGAGCCGGATTTCCTGTCAGCCCATCGAGACGTCGTGTTCAAGCCCATGTCTCTCAATATGGTAAAAACGAGGTCGAAGTCAGCGTCGCGGATCGACGAAGACAGGCAGCGCTTCCTAGACGAGGGCGCGGCGGCGGCTCAAGCGCGTGAGCTCGCCCGCGTAGCTGCAGAGAGGGCCGGAGGCGCCGACGCGGAGCGTCTCTCCCCTCCACCTGCCGAGTCGACCGGCGCAGAAAGGACCAATCAGCGCGCTGCGAGTGCCGAGCCGCTCGGCGCAGCGGCCGCGCTACCACCGATCGAACCCAGGTTTGGGGACTTACCGAGGCCACCGAGGTCTCCATCGCAAGATACAATGATGCTGTGGAGCAAGGATCTCAAGAAGCGTTTACGGCGTCTATCGAGACCGACACCGATACCGTCACGTCATCCGAAGACAGTCACCAGAGACTATACGACGTCACAACCGCAGGTAACTCCTAGGGAGGCAAGCACCCCGTATGCCCCTACCCGCTCTCATTCCGTGCGTTCGTGCGCGAGTACTATCGTCGAAGCCAGAGTCTCCCAGATCGAGTTGGAAGCGGACGAGCGGCTAGCGGCGATCAAGAAAAAGGAGTTACAACTCGAAGCCGACTTAATTCGTAAGCGGCTAGAAACCCAGAAGCTGCAAATACGTGCAGAAGGTAGTACGACCGACGCGGTTTCCGATCCAGACGACGTCGAGCCGCAAAAACAAAGAAGAATCCTTAAGTGGATGGACGAATCGCAGGACAAGACGCGAACCGAGCCCGTCAAGTCCAACAAAAGGTTAGCCAACGAGCCACCGCCAGACTACGACACTCCCAGGCGACCTACGCAGGCGGAGCGGCATATTCGACGTCGCTCACCGAGCCGCGAGGATCGTCGGCGATCGTTATCGCCACCGGACGAGCCCCGTACGCCGCACACGGCACGTACGCAGCTCACGAACGAAGGTACGGTTGCGGAGTCTATGCTGCAGTTATTCGAGAGAATGCAAATGGCGGCTCGTCCGGCACCGAAAGATATATTCGAGTTGCCCCACTTCTACGGCGATGTAAGTGAGTGGCGAAGTTTCTACAATACGTACACCGAGACGTCGAAGAGATACAAGTTTACGGACTACGAAAACGTCGCGAGACTGCGTATGGCGTTACGCGGGGACGCGAAGACGTGCGTGTCACACGTCCTATCGACCGCTACGAAACCAGACATGATAATGCGGATATTGAAGAAGCAGTTTGGCCGAAGCGAAGTGCTTTTGGACAAGGCGATCGAAGATTTGCGAAGACTGCCGCAGTTGGGACCGAGCGCGAACGATCTCAACACTTTCGCAATCAAGATTATGAACATAGTGTCAACAATCATAGACGTCGACCGAAGACACTATGCCGATAATCCGATGCTCATACGAGAAGTCACGGACCGATTATCGCCTCATTTACGCAGCAGATGGTGCGACTATGCAGCCAGGCATCGGGACATCGACGATCCGGAGATTCTACAACTCGCGGATTTCCTGATGGAGGAGAGCGAGCAAGAGATGTCGTTCTGTCACGCTCGCGCGGCCCCGAGGCGCGCGCAGACCCCGTATGCACCGCCGCACGCGCGCGCGACCGGCGCTCGACTGACTGCATCCGCGCCGCGCTACCCCACTCCGGCTACCGCGAACGCGAGCCGCTACGCGATTGGCCCGAAAGTCACGTACGCCGCTCGTCATGTAAACGTCGCGAAGTCAACGTGCCTGTATTGTGGGGGCAATCATTCGACACCGGACTGTCGTAAGCTCGCCACACAGAGCATAGGAGCGAGATGGGAATGGGCGAAGCTGAACAGGATCTGCTACAGATGTATGGACGCGAAACATCTCAAGATTCAATGTAAGGCGAAAGCGTGTGGCGTGGCAGGCTGCCCGCACGTGCATCATCGATTACTCCATGCTGACCCGATGCAGGAGCCAAACGAAGACACTACAATGGCGGTAACTCTGTCTGCGCAACGAGCGGTTGCCCCTCCGAGAGTTACGTCATCGGTCGAGCCAGCTGCGAGAGCGGAGCCGCGGCCCTCAGAACGAGAGGACAACGACCCACGCGTGTACGTGTCATCGACCCCGAACTATAACGTGCTGCTCAAGGTGCTACCTGTTACGGTAACAGGCCCGAAAGGTACAGTTCAAATTTTTGCCTTTTTAGACGACGGATCGACGCTATCAATGATAGATCAAGATGTCGCGGACGAGATAGGAGCAGTGGGCGAGGACGAGCCCCTCTGTATCCGCGGAATACGCAATCTGAAGCATACATCAATCACGCAAACGGTTAAAGGCAACAGTGAGATCTGCACGAGGAGGCACCGCACACGGGATCGTCGTAAAAACAGTAGAAGGTTTGGGAATCAGATCGCAGTCGCTCAATAAAGCCGAGTTAATGAAGTACGAGCATCTTGCAGACCTAGGAGACGAGTGCTACACAGGTACGGGAGTACCACAGATGCTGATTGGAGGTGACTTTAGTCATTTAATAACTCCCATGGAGATAAGGCAGGGCGGCGAGGACGAGCCGTGCGCGATGAAGACTCCATTGGGATGGGCATTTTTCGGAAGAATGCCGCGTATAATTCGTACCGTCGAGCAAACAGTCATGCATTGTCGTACCGACGACGAAGACTTGAACGAGCAAGTGAAGAAACATTGGTCGATCGAGGCGCTTGGAGTAACACAGAAAGAAAATGTAAGTCCGAGCGATCAGCGAGCCATCGACATATTCAACGCTACGGTACGCAAAACTACGAGAGGCCGGTACGAGGTAGGACAACTGTGGGCGTCCGACGAAGTGAAGCTACCACCGAGTTATGCAATGGCACGATCGAGATTGCATAATCTGGAATCGCGAATGCGACGCGATAAGGACTTTGCCGCGGACTACGCAGCCCAGATACGGAAGTTACTACAAAAAGGATATGCTGAACGCATAATGGAACCACCACAAACCGATCGAACTTGGTTTTTGCCGCATTTCAGCGTGTTTAACCTCAACAAAGGAAAAGGGAGAGCCGTATTCGACTGCGCAGCAAAAAGCCAAGGAAACAGTCTGAATGATTACATCTTAGCGGGACCGGACTTGCTACAGAGCCTGTTAGGCATACTACTGAGGTTTCGCGAATGGAGCTTCGCAGTAGTAGCGGACATACAGGAGATGTTTCTTCAGATCCAGATACGAGCCGAGGACCAACAGAGCCAGCTCTTCTTGTGGCGAGGTACAAGAAGAGACATGGAGCCGCAGGTTTACAAACTTAATCGAGTTTGTTTTGGGAACGTGTCGTCACCTTTTCTCGCGCATTCCGTGCGCAACCGGAATGCGATCGATAACGCAGATAAGTATCCCGAGGCGGTCTACGATATCCAGAACAACCACTACATGGATGACTACGTGGCGTCATACAAAACCGAAAACGAGCTGTTAAGAACATCATCGCAGGTACGAGACTCTCACGCCGAAGGGAACTTTCACTTGCGAGGCTACGCGAGTAACAGCGAACGATTGCTAGCGAGTATAGAGCCGGAATTGCACGCACAGGAGCCGACGCATCTAGGCGAGAGACAGCAGACCGTTCTAGGTATGACCTGGGACCCTAGCACCGATACGCTAGGCTACAACACGAAGATGCTGCGTGTACCGGAGGCCGTGAAGACTCGCGAGCGACTGCCGACAAAAAGGGAGCTACTTAGCGCGATAATGTCCATTTACGACCCGATGGGACTTATCGCACAATACGTAATAAGCGCGAAGATTATTTTTCAACGAGTATGGGCGAAAGGGACGACATGGGACGCACCGTTACCGAACGAAGAAGCCGAAGACTTTTTTCAGTGGCTGAAAGCACTGAAATTTGTAGCGACTCTACGCATTCCGAGGCAATACGAGTCGCCGAGTAGAGTAACAAGGTACACTCTACACATTTTTACAGACGCATCGACCGAGGCATATTGCGCTGTAGCGTATTGGCGCATAGAGAACGCGGAACACGAAGTGCAGGTCAGCCTGGCGGCGGGTAAGAGTAGGGTTTGTCCCCTGAAAGTACTTTCCGTGCCGAGGCTGGAGCTGACAGCTGCAATTATCGGAGTCCGACTGGCAGACACAATAAAAAACGAACAGAGATACGATATTGAAAAAGTAAGTTATTGGACGGACTCGCAAGTGCTGCTAGGATGGATCAGAGACGACGCACGAAACTACAAGCCGTTCGTGTCACACCGCTTAGCTGAAATAGCTGAAAAATCGGACCGACAAGCGTGGAGGTACGTGCCGACCGACGTGAACCCGGCAGACCACGCTACACGAGGCAAGCCGACGAGGAAAATCGACATCGACGACGATTGGTATAAAGGCCCGCCATTTCTACGCCGACCCGAGGCGGAGTGGCCGAGTCAAAATATCACTGAAAAACCGAGTGAAGACCTCCCTGAAAAGAAGTCTAACGTGAAGGCGGAGACCACGCTGACTACGACTACATCGAGACCGGACCCATCGAGCGTGTTACCGGACATACGACGTTTCAGTAACTACGATCGACTAATCAACTCTACAGCCTACGTGTTGCTATTCGTAGAGAAATTGAAAACGAGAAATAGAAGACTACAGCTTCAAGTAAGTCACATTAAGCGAGCCGAGCATATGTGGCTACAAAATAGTCAGCGGAGGAGCTTCCCGGACGAGATACGAACACTGAACGCGGGACGAGAACTGGAGAAGAAATCGAGATTATACACTCTAGCACCCGAGCTGAGCGATGACGGCGTGCTACGTATGAAAACCCGCTCAGGTAGCGCTCCAGTCTTGTACTCATCACTGCATCCTGTTATATTAGACGGAAGGGATCCATTTACCAGATTAATGGTCCTACGAGCTCACAGACGATCAGCGCATATACATAACGAGGCCGTTATAAATCAATTGCGTCAAAATTATTGGATTTTGCAGTTACGACCGACCGTGAAAGCTGTGGCGCGAGATTGCGCGCTGTGCAGGCTACGCCGAGCCTTGCCGCGCGCGCAACCTCTTGGCGACCTACCACCCGAGCGACTACAGGCTTACCAGAGGCCATTCACCTACACCGCGCAAGATTACCTAGGTCCTATGTACGTGACCATAGGCCGACGACGAGAGAAGCGCTGGGTGTGTCTGTACACATGCCTAGCAACACGAGCCATACACTTGGAAAGTGTATACAGCCTGTCAACGGACAGCGCACTCCTCGCGCTACGTCGCTTCGCAGCGAGGCGAGGATGGCCGAGCACCATGTATAGCGACAACGCAACGTGCTTTAAGGCCGCATCGAACGAGCTGCGTGAGGCCTACCGACAATGGCTTCCGCAACTACAAACCTACGGCGTGCAACAGCGAATGAATTGGAAATTCATTCCCCCCGGCAACCCCTCGGCAGGCGGAGCTTGGGAGCGCATGGTGCGCACCGTGAAGACAGCAATGCTCTATACATTCAATACTAGAGCCCCGAAACCCGAAGTTTTCGAAACTATATTGACCGAAATCGAAAATATCGTCAACCGAAGACCGCTTACACACGTCAACGTAGACCCGGACAGCGAAGAAAGTCTCACACCGGCACACTTTCTTTTGCTCCAAAACGCTAACCTACCGATGATTGGAGCCTACGACGAGAACGAGACGAGACAATGGAAAGCTGCCCAGGCGCTAGCTGACCACTTCTGGCGGCGCTGGACGAAGGAATACTTCCCACTTCTGGCACCACGCAAGTCGTCCGATGACGGAGGGCGACAGATCCAGCCGGGAGATGTGGTCATCATATCCGAGCCGAACGGACCACGTAGCGTGTGGCCCAAAGGAGTCGTCGAGATCGTCTACCATGGACCCGACGGACGGGTTCGCTCCGCAGACATCAGGACGAGGCACGGGACGCTACGCAGGCCAACCTGTAGGCTTGCGGTCATCGCGTCGCAACCCAGACACCAGGAGTCTTCGACTGCGGGGACAAAATGTTAGCGACGCTCTAACACGACAGTAGATGATTCTAAGTTAATTTAAATCGAATAGTTTAAGATTGTATTCTTAATAAAGATTTTATCGTTTAGGTAGGCAAATTCGCTCTAGATTGTTATTAGTTCGTAAGTAACATGTATATACGCGTTATTTTATAGCCTAGGATTAGTTATGTATCTAGGTTTCATTCGATTTCATAAGAAAAGGTCAAATTATTTCCCTTGAATTCCTAATCCCATAGTAAAAAGAGTGAGATAAAGCATTAGAAAGAGATTAAAATGTAGATTCGTTAATTGGCTCACGAATTATAGCCAATCATAAGAAAATGTAGACAAGGATAGGTAAGAATGAGCAGGACGCACGATCAACTTCTCATTGGTCACACAAAATCCGCCGAGCATTTCGATATCGCTCAGATTTTACTATGGAGTTAGTACGTTCGATCAAATATCACGTAAATTATAAATATCCGACCATAATAATGTATGTAGAAATCATAGAGAATAATATCGTTTATCGATCAGTGCAGGTACTATTGTCATAGGCCTAGCCAAAGTATTGTATTCGGCCAGCGAAAGGGCAAAAAACCCGCGCTATTGTCCTCGACGCGAGCGGACAATAGCCCGTATTGTGTGAGTATTACCGAGCAGAACAGAAGAGATTCGCTAATCGAGTAGCCTAATGGTTTAGATGTTAGGATACATAAGTTTTAATTCGATAATTACGTGATTAATTAAGTAAACATAATGTAAGCGATAACGAGATAACTAAAATCGAGGCGATGGCGGCCGGATAGCGTCATTAGCCAATCAGAGCCCTTCGAATCGAACGAATGGAAATCGATCTTATCTCCTTATCGTAGGAGCTTTCCTTTTCTTAAATTTTCGTATAAATACAGGGAAGGACGACTGGGTAGACACAGTATCGGAAAAGCAGCTTCTACTATCAAAAAGTCCTCAAGAAAACCTGAAGAAGTTTAAAGTGCCCAGTCGTTCTACTCTCAGTTACCGTGTTAGGAGTATTTTTATACCTTGTACCGCGATTAATAAAAGTCAGTTTTTACAAGTGTCGTAATTAGTTTAATTCGAATTCGTGGATAGTTATCCTGGTCCTTCGAGGGTGAGTCGGCGTGGGAACGGACACGTCTCGGCAGTACGAGTGGCGGCGGCAGGGCGTGCCAGCGACCAGACTCTACAACTGAGCTCCGGAGGCTATAGTGCGTCGCGGACTGCATTAATACCTATGCCTATAATTATCAAAACATGACACCATTTCATTAAAAACGTGCATCTGGCTACACTGCTGACTCGATGATCAAGTCAGGTGCATCGAACTGTGTGGCCCTGACAGCGCAGCTAGCATGCGAACACTATGACATGACTTAGGCCAATTCTGATTAGACAAGTTGATGTGGTTTTCATTTTATTTCGATACGACCTTGACGTATGAGCGTGAGTGAAGGGTGACGGCTAACATATCATATCCATAACAAATCCAGATCCTATTTATAAGTGATAAAGCCCTAGCCAAGTAATGAATTGTTAATAAAAAAAGGCCAATCGATATTGAATAACACGAAAAAGTGCGAGATCAACTCAAGATCGTATCAAAATAATAACTTTAACAGATTGCTATAACAAAATTAGCCTCTTTATCTTTACTTTAATTGCGATCAGGGACCGGCCCGCTATCCCTTATCGGGGTTTTATAAGGGTATTGAATAAGGCTTAACTCACCATACCCTTTGCCAGACGAAACCCTTTGTTTTGCTTTTAAAAACCCTTATATAAAGCTACCACATTTGAGTAATCGGTAGCCCAAATACCCTTACAAAACCCTTATCATCCGCTCACCAACACCTTGCATATCTTCTTTCAATGTGTTAGCCGTGTTTAAGTGTCGCCCATTGAAAGGGTTTTATCGCGGAAAGGGTTGTCCGGTCCCTGATTGCGATTCGTCGTTGTGTAATTAATCTGTTTGTGAACCTTACCTATTTCTTCAAGACTTTCTGTTCATTTATGATGTAAGTGAGTGATGAAAAATATTATTTAATAGCAAACTGAACCTAGTTTAAAGCATTTAGACAAAAGGGCCTACTGCAAAACACAAACATAGAAATTTCCTACGTACCTGTACCTGTGTATTTTTGATTGTGTATTAAAAATGGCCGGTGTGATAACAGATGCGCTCAGTTTGTGATTTTTTGCAATCATTATGTTATTTACGAATTAGACGTGTAAGTATTGCATTATATATTTAACTAGCCACCCGCCCCGGCTTCGCACGGATGCAATGCTGATGTATTATACATATAAACCTTCCTCTTGAATCACTCTATCTACTAAAAAAAACCGCATCAAAATCCGTTGCGTAGTTTTAAGGATCTAAGCATACATAGGGACAGACTTCCATCCAGACAGCAGGAAGCGACTTTGTTTTATACTGTGTTGTGATTGTAGTGATTATTTAAGTTCTGCGGAATGGAGTATCGAGACAAACCATTCTGGTTTAACGATGCTTTTAGATCAAATATTATGTAATTGTGATTTATCTCTAATAAATAAATAAAAAATTGTAAAATATATAGGTAATACTCAGTAGATCCCCATATTTCATACTAGTTAAATCACAGACCTAAAATTTATGCTTATAGTTCTGTGAGTTAAATTCAATGAATCACACCTCAGCACTTTGAGCTCGTGCGGAATTGACTCAAATATGAAGTTGTGTGAAATATGAGACGAATATAAAATGCGACCACGCACAAAACATCATACGATGTTTATCTAGATTATCTAGGTTTTAGGACATCCTCAATTTAGGCATTTTATTTATTTAATTTGTTAATTAAGTTTGTTAATTATTATTTATTTTGAGTTTGCTTGTACGTCTAAATACTTTTGCATTTTCAGCTTTTAGTAAATAGTTTTGAGTAAATTGCTAAGTCAAATTGGTGTCAGTTGAATACCGTACACGAGTACAGAGTAGGTAAAAGTAATAATTTACCAATCGAGAACAAATGTTTCCGTTTCAGTTTGGCCTAAAAAGCTTTCGTATCTTATGTATTCCTCTACAGGTCGCATTTCTCAACCGATTTTCATAAAATTATAGGATGTTTTTTTAATAGTAGAGCCAATGGGGCTCGCGAGGTCTACATCTCACCAAAGATAGATATAACTCCGTAATAGATGGATACAGTCTAAGGAAAAAACGTGCCTCGAAAATCTATAAAATTTGATTCTCGTTCAGAGGGCGCTACTAGTTTTGGCCTACAGTCGTATAGATGGCGTTGACGGTTTCGTTTGTTATTTAACAATTTTAACGCATATCAGTGAAAGAACATGGGTCAAAATCATAAAAATAATTAATGCAAATAAAAAAAATCATTTATCTATATTTAAATACATTCTATCGTATGTTTATAAATCTTCATTTTTAGTTTTAAAGTGTGTCGACAGATGGCAGTGAATTTACTGGGGTTACAAAATTTACTATGACAGTACCGCTCTAGTATAAGTTACTCTATGATCTCACAGAACCACTTTGATATTTCATTATGCCTCTTCATATAGATCTTCTTTAGATGACTTCCTTTAGCAGCGTCAATTATGTTGTGACACTTGTGACCTGACAGGTCACAGAAAGGCGGGCTTTAGAAGTACACAATAAAGGCAATGCAAGTGACCCGTGTCACCCGTGTGAAACGTGGAGCGTGAAGCGTGGACCGTGAGCCTACGTGCTGCCAAAGATAGATATAACTCCGTAATAAATGGATACAGTCTAAGGAAAAAACGTTCCTCGAAAATCACGAAAATTTGATTCTCGATCAGATGGCGCCACTACCTATGGCCTACTCTCGTATATAGGGCGTTGACGGTTTCGTTTGTTATTTAACAATTTTAACGCATATCAGTGAAAGAACATGGGTCAAAATCATAAAAATAATTAATGCAAATAAAAAATAACATTTATCCATATTTTAATACATTTTATCGTATTTTTATAAATCTTCATTTTTAGTTTTAAAGTGTGTCGATAGATGGCAGTGAATTTACTGTGGTTACAAAATTTACTATGATAGTACCGCTCTATCCTATTATATCCTTTTCGGTGCTGCTAAAATTGCTCACAGAGCTCAGGCAGGCGGCTCATTGTATTGAGATATTTCAATACCATTAAATTTAATGAATGAGATAAATAACAAACAGAGTTGCTTTCGCATTTATAATAACTTACCGTTAAATGGGGTGAGTAGGGTTCGCGGGGAGAGTTGGGTTATGAATGGGGAGAGAAGGTTTGAAAGGGGGGTGAGATGGGTTTTTAGGGCTACTGCTACAAAAATAATGTATTCCAATTTAAAATGGAGCTATAGTAATACTCATAATAAAAAAAAAACGATCCAACAATCTTCCAAAATCACCTTTGTATGAACCCATCTCACCCTAATTACGAGGGACTACTGGGTGAGGTGGTTTTTCCTGTTTATCGTCAAAGTTATGAAATGGAGTTCCAAAATAAAATAAAAACTAAAATACCCCACACCCGGTCCGGAACACTTATTATATATTTACACCATTCAGTTTGCATATGTAACAAAAAAAAAATATAGCCACAACCGAATACAGAACCTCCTCCTTCTATGAAATTGAAGTCGGTTAAAAATAAAATGTTATCGAGGTTTGAATGTCAATTTTGCTCCTACTCACCTCATTTTACGCTACCTAACTACCTATTAAGTAGATATACTGTACCTAATAAAAAATTAATATCTTGTCTTTTTATTAATTATATAACAATTCAAGTCTTGGAGACCCTTTACATCTCTGGATAATTTGATGATCTTTTTTATTATTATATACATTTTATCTCTGACACCTAGAGACTTTTACATCTCTAAACAATGTTAGTACTTCTGTTGTTTGTATATTTTTTATTAGCTTTTTTTGTGTAATTTGACATTTATATTTATGTAATTGTTTTTTTTTTGTAATTTTGGGTTAAATTTATTGTTTGTAAAAATTTACATGTAAAAGTGCCCCTGTGGCCTATTTGCTGAATAAATGTTTGATGTTTGTTTGAAATCCTGCATTCCCGATCAGTCAAGGTAAGCAGAACAATACAATGTTTGGTTGTTGGTTTATGTTACACGACTAGTTAGAAGTCAATCGACGACAATGGGCGGTGACATGCGTGACTGTGACGAGCCTTCGGAGCCAACAGCATAAATATAAACAGTATCTATTAAACATTTAGCATTCCGTTACACGAGGTACACAATACTACACATAATACTTATGTTACGAGTCAATCGATGACAATAGGCGGTGACATGCGTGACTGTGACGAGCCTTCGGAGCCAACAGCATAAATATAAACAGTATCTATTAAACATTTAGCATTCCGTTACACGAGGTACACATAATACTTATGTTACGAGTCAATCGATGACAATAGGCGGTGACATGCGTGACTGTGACGAGCCTTCGGAGCCAACAGCATAAATATAAACAGTATCTATTAAACATTTAGCATTCCGTTACACGAGGTACACATAATACTTATGTTACGAGTCAATCGATGACAATAGGCGGTGACATGCGTGACTGTGACGAGCCTTCGGAGCCAACAGCATAAATATAAACAGTATCTATTAAACATTTAGCATTCAGTGACACGAGGTACACATAATAATTATGTTACGAGTCAATCGATGACAATGGGCGGTGACATGCGTGACTGTGACGAGTCTTCGGAGCCAACAGCATAAATATAAACAGTATCTATTAAACATTTAGCATTCAGTTACACGAGGTACACATAATACTTATGTTACGAGTCAATCGATGACAATGGGCGGTGACATGCGTGACTGTGACGAGCCTTCGGAGCCAACAGCATAAATATAAACTATCTATTAAACATTTAGCATTCAGTTACACGAGGTACACATAATACTTATGTTATGAGCCAATCGATGACAATGGGCGGTGACAAGCGTGACTGTGACGGGCCTTCAGACCCAATAGTGGAAGTATTAGTAGATTGTGTCACAAGGGAGCAAAATGACATATTTACGGCGAGGGCGTACGATTAAATCCTAAACGAAGCGAAGGATTCTATAATAGAATCCCGAGAGTAGCGAGGGGTTCTAAAGTAGAATCCTGAGCGTAGTGAGGGATTCAAGTGTGTTACGCCCAAGATGGAAATAATTTTGCTACCATGTGACACATATTGCTTTTCACATCACCTAAGAGGTAATTATAATGTTTAAAACTATTATTTAAGCTAAAAAAAGAATGTGTTTTTTTTAATAGTGTCCCAGAAAAGAAAAGTGTTACTTTGATCCCTCCTAGCAGGGAAGAAAAAGCCCTTTTTCGAAATGGTGATGTGAAAAAACAGTTTTTGACGTGATAACGTCTTATAAATCGATGAACACCGGTAGCATGCACGAAAAAGTGTCACGTTGTAGACAGACCTCTATGGTAACGTTGTGGACAGATCTCCATGGTAACGTTACGGCCATTTCATCAATATTTCCTTATGACGTTATCACGCAAATGTATCGTCCGATTCGTCCGTAAACCGACTTTACAGACAACCATATATTTTTAACTTTCAAAATAACCATAAATAATTTAATTAATAGAATCAGGCGTTATTTTGCGGAAATCCATATTATACTATTAATTTTTGATGTCCACAGGAAATATTAAATATATTAATAACGGGTCACTTACGTATTTTAAGTCGAAAAATGTATTAATATATTTAATATGTCTGTGTCTCACGGAAGTTATGTTATTAAAAAAGTCCACAGGAAAGTCGCATAATAACCTTAACTCATACTGTTTTTGACATTCAGTCAAGTCAAGTAACTGTGTGAACTTATACTGTGACTGTAGATTTGGCATAGTAATTACCAAAACCAGTAACTACCTTCGAGAGATGCTTGAGTTGCATTGTCATCGGCAATTATACAAACAGCACTTAGCTGACCACCGATAGACCTTAACTCGTTTCAGTAAGGTTGACTATCGGCCAGCAAATAGTGTCAGTAAGGAAAGGAAGTAGGAAAGATTCCGCGGAGGGTTCGAAAAGTGATTAACGTGTCGTTAAGAACCGTTTAGTTATAGTAAGAAAAGTTAATTGCAATCGTGTTTATGGTTCCGTACCCAAAGGGTAAAAACGGGACCCTATTACTAAGACTCCGCTGTCCGTCTGTCCGCATGTCTGTCACCAGGCTGTATCTCATGAACCGTGATAGCTAGACAGTTGAAATTTTCACAGATGATGTATTTCTGTTGCCGCTATAACAACAAATACTAAAAAGTACGGAACCCTCAATGGGCGAGTCCGTCTCGAACTTGTTCTTTTCTACATTGGCGCGTCGGCGTGTTACTTTCCCAGTAGCATTTATACGTCATTATGACGTCAGCGACGTCATTATGACGTAATAATGCCGTCATTATGACGTAGCTGACGTCATTTTGCTACCTGGGTTATGTATAAAGTCGTCGACTTAACTTTACATAAGTTTACATTACAAAATGATATAATTCAATAGCTGTTTTTAAAACTAGATCTCTGATATATTTTAGAAAAATAATAACTGAAGGGTTTTTGGAATATAAGGCGGTTCCCTGAGCCAGAAGGCGAAAAGTCTCCTTATATGATCCTGTTTTTCTAAGAGGCGTTGATATTCGTAGACGTGGAAAAAATATATGTAGTTCTTGACTATATTATCTTTAATATCATAGCTTCCGATACACGAATTATGACACTTCGCTCGATACAATTAATTCCCAAAGTAACCTCTAACTCTGACTTTTAATCCAACTTTACTCGGTTATTTATTATGTGGTACTATAAACAATAAAAGAAGAAAAAACAATCTTAACTTAAATAATAATTTCATAGCTTTCGAATTTCGATATTGTAGGGTAACGTTTTTAAAATAAATAAAAATCGACAAAATTCGATCAAAATTGACACTTGGCGCGCATGATCTTTCCCGTTATTTCTTGCAAAATGTGACAGAGACAGCGGCAAACCGATGCAATGTTTGTTTGAGCGTGTATTAGAAAAAATACTGCCGGAATAAAGATGTCTGAATTTCTACACACTTTGTACATATTTCAAAGGAATTAAATGCGAAACGTAAATTTGTATGGATGTGAGATTTTACTCTAAGTAACTGAATCCCTAGTGTAAATTTTGATTTTGAACAGCGCGCCAAGCGGGACGTTTCGGAAACTCAAAATCTAAAAAGTCCCAGCAATGCATTACTGATTTGTCGGATCGGATAGTGCGTTGAGTTTGATATGTTTTTGGTGTTGCCCTTGTGCTGAAGGGCGTTAGACTCTGGCCACGCTAACTTTGCACAATCTTGGCAGTAAGAATGCATTCATATCCCTATAAGCTAGCATCTAGTATCTAGATACTTGACGTAGATGTAGATGTAGTGTAGGGACGCCCGGCCGGAGGCAGGCGGGCTGTCGATCACGTGTCGCGTTCATTCAGCCCAGTTCCCTGAAGTTGGAGCTGCAGGTTACGGTCCCGGCGGCATTCCCACACTATTCTCCTCAAATCCTCTTGTTTTCCTGCAGAACAGAAGGACATCTTTAAGTTCGACATCCTTTAGTTCATTCTCTTTCAGCGTATCTCTACCGAATATATTATATCGCGATGCCGCATACATAATACACTGCTAGTAAGTGAATACTTGACGTAGCACTTAGCACGAAAACATAGCCTAGTCCGCCTCTACGCATTTTGTTTAGATGTTCTATCATCGGCAAAACGTCATTGCAAAATAATGCAGGTAAATTAAGCTTGTATTTTAAGCTTTTTAATAAGTCCAGCGTACCCGGCGTTTCGCGCAGTCATCCAGAGATAACAGCCACTTCATAAGCCGACTTCCCAAAGCGATTAAGGAAGGGTAATGGTCCTATTAGCTAGAAAGCCATCAACGAAGCTCGGACAGCGGTGTGATTACGGTTGCTGTTCGGACCAGAGCGAGTCGAGGGCTTTGGCGAGTACTGATGTGCTGTCGGAAAGTTACCGAAATTGCAAAATTTCCACATTAAAAATTTTCGGAAATTTCTTACGTTTTTGTATGAGGATGAACATTTTCCATTTTTAAAATAAATGTTTCTTTAATTTCCTATGACTTTTCCTTATAGGCTTATTGTGATTAATAACTGGTTATGAGTTTGATCTGGATTGATTATGGATATGCTCTCGCTTGTTATGCTCGCAAACTAGGTGTTGGACGATGTTACGATTTCAACAGAAATTATAAATAAAATCAACATCTTCCTCGTGTTTCCCGGACCTGTGACCTGAGAGGACCTATCTACCGTCGAAAATTCGAAAATCATTATCTGCCTCTCTATCGCTCTTACTTATTCGAGCGACCGATAGGCAGATAATGTTTTTTGATGTTGCGGTGTAGGCATGATGCCCAGAGGTCACGGTTGATTGGTTCGTCTGAACTTCTTGCGCTCGCGCACCAATCGGAACGCGCCAGGAATGCGCTACATATAACCCGTCTGATGATGATTATGTCTCGGATGACGTTGCGGGAACGCGTTAACATTCCTGGAATAGTTCGAGCATAATTTGCATAACTGTACCGAGGGTCCTCTATAACTACAATACAAAATGATATTGGTAACTAACATGGTAATGGTAACTAACAGCTTGCACTTTAATAGTTATTTACGATACAAGTGCGGAAAAGAGGAAATTCGAAACGAGTGGCGATAAATTAAAACACGACCGCAGGGAGTGTTTTAAATCGACACGAGTTGCGAATTACCCATCCGCACGTGTATCGTACAACGTTTTACAGTACATATGGCCCTTTAAACTTTTACGCACTAGTGCGAGAAAGTAGCACCATATGTACTGTAAAATAGGTTTTATGTTTTTACTTGTACCTAGGAATTAAGCTATGAAATACAATATTATTTTAACAACTAGCTTCTACCCGTGACTTCATCTACGTGGATTGATGATGATGATTGTTAAAAAGTATTCAAGTAACCAAAGTGATTGTAGGTTGAAGATGTAACAGACAGACAGTTACTTTTGCTTGTATAATATAGAAATAGTAGGGATCGGACGGGTTCGAAGAAAGGCTGACTACTGGACCTACCTGGTCTTTCTTTGAGACCACGGGGACAATGCCGTCCTCAAAACGTCGGAGGTTATTTTAAAACTTATTTATACAGGATTAATTCCCGTGTTCGTAAATGTATGTAGTTGGAATTTACATACTAAGTAACGATTAGCTCAGCTACGTGATTCCCTCAGTAAGCCTAATTGCAGTATTTAATTTATTTATCACGTGTTCGTTTGTGTTATTTATTTTCTTTTGCTGTTATGGTTATTTTCTAGTAGCACTAATTAGTCGTATTAATCAGCTTATGGAACATTAATCTACCGTGAAATTTAGCCCTGACTCATATTGGTAGTCAATTTTAAACTTAGTTGTTAAAGTTTTTCAGATGATTCTGGCCTACTCAACATTAAGGTTCATGCAAGGACTCAAAATTAATCTAAAAATACTAAACTGTCACAATATACATTCTGACTGACAACACTCGGCCTAAATCATTGTAAAAGAGATTCTTGAAATTTCAAAACAAATATTTTTCAAAATACCTTCAATATCTATAAAACTCCCGTGAGACTCAAACATATTAAATTATTTTAAAGCGGGTCACTCACGTATTATTAAGTCGAACAGCTCGACATGTTTCGATCCAATTAACATGTCGAGCTATTCGACTTAATAATACGTGAGTGACCCGCTTTAAAATAATTTAATTTAGACCTTCAATAAGAATTAGTTTTTGGAAATTCAATCCTTGAGGATGGTAACCGAACCGGTTGGTAAAGGGGTGAAAATAGAGTTTGAAATTTTAAAGAATTTGACTTTTTTTAAACGCTTTATCGTAACAAAGCGCGAATTGTTCTGATCGTAGACTTTATAAATAAATAAAAAATAAATATTATAGGACAATTATTGTACACAGATCGACCTAGTCCCACGGTAAGCTCAATAAGACTTGTGTTGTGGGTACTTAGACGATACCTATATATAATATATAGTTATATATAAATACGTATACGTATATACATAGAAAACATCCATAACTCAGGAACAAATATAATTATTAAATTGAGATTATATTTTTAGAATTGGACTAGAGTCAAGTATTGAATTACTGTTAAAACTTCATCATGACCTATATGCACAATTTACAATAATACTTAGTATTATTCTTTTTATGTTCTTCGCGTGTTACGTATATTATAGCAACCTTGCAGGTAACTATAATTTATAATAGTAAAATAATTAAGTCTTAAATATTTTAAGTAGGTAGCACCGTATGCTAAAAACGCTGCAAATTCAGCGTCCAAATCGCTGAGGCTGCACCGGCAGCCAAGATCCTGCGAAAGCGGCATCGCGTGCAAAACGCCGCAGCGAAGGCCTCTACCACTTCCCACTAATCTACAAACGTTGTAAACTATGAGGGGTTATTAACACTTGTATCGTTTTGGTACTAGGGTGTCACACGGCGCCGCCGCTCGGCGAGGAGCTCGCGCCCCGGGAGCGCCACACTCGCGTTCTGCGCTCCGATGAGATCGCACGCAATGGCCGACGCGTGGTAATCGCAGTTCTAACCTAACGTGTCTGTGCTGTGAATACAACTGCAGTGTGACGTAGAAATATCTAAGGAATTCTAAATGTAAGTCCTAGAATTAAGTAAACTTTATTTTGCTAAGTTTCCAAGCGACCGGCGCTAAGGGGATTCGGGTTCGGGCGGTAGAGATTTTCACCGGATTTTCCGATCGCGAATTTTAGGCAAGCATTTGCATTGTAATTAAGTAATTTACATGAAACGGAGTGTGCGAATTAAATTCGCGTTTCCAAATAATTGGATATGTTATACGAGGATCCATATTGTTGCGTCGTCTGCCCGGTCTGCCGGTTGCGTTGCGATCTGTGATTTTAATCTCACGTGTGTAATTTTTAGTGGATTTATAATTATTAGGTAACTGGAAATACGCGGAGTATAAATTTTTGCACAACTTATGGCTATTTATGAATATTATAAATATTATTTCGGCTCTACATTATCTATTTAACTTCCGGATTTAACGGGTTGTCTGAAGTAATCATTTTATTTTTACGTCGCACATTTTTTACTCTTAATAACGAATGACGTCTAATCTGTCACTTTTATTCAAAACTTTCGAAATTAATAGTTAGTTTGGTGATCCTTTAATGATTATAATATTAAATTTTTTTAAGTATTCCTCACAGCCACGGTATTTACATTTTTTTTAGATTAACCTTTATGTACACCCATGGACCCTCTGGAGAAGCATTATATAAATTCAAGTATATAATATCTCTTCTATCACCAAATCTCTCATCTTTTTCACCATCGTGTAATTGTCTCCATTGTTGTAAACTACCGCCACTCTATAACCAAACTGCACACGGTCTAATAAACTCGACACACCGACAGAACTCGACACAGCAATGACAAATGTTACGTGCCAAGAGTTACCGCCGCTTTCCGCACGAGTTTCCACGCGACGCACCCCATCCCCTTCGATTATTCATTTTCTTTCATTCCGTTCCGAGCACACCCTACGCTTGATGTTATTCACTTTTGGTTCAATAGACATCATTTAGGATTAGGTATTTGTGCGCAGTGATTTTTCTAGATTCTGTCTCAGAAAGATTCTTTGGGACTTTATTATTTATACATATATTTATTACAAAAAGGCAAGCATTCGACCGCAATCTCACCTGATGTTAAGTGCCGATGCAGTCTAGGATGAATCATGCTTACCTAAAAGATGTCTATTCACTCTTGATTTAAAAAGATCCAAGTTATAGTGGACTGGGAATATATTTGCAGGAAGTGAATTTCACTCCTTAGCCGTTCGCATGATAAAGCTGGATGCATAGCGCTTAGTACGAATCAGTGGCAGAGTAACGACGTAAGGGTGAAACGCAAGTCCGCGTCTAGTCCCACGGTGGCAGAATGGAGATGGGGGGATTAAATTTGAAAACAGTACACCAAAATTAGAACAATATTATAGGTCCACCGTTTAACTAAGGTGACTGGTAAGAAGTGATTACGGTTAGTTACGGTCTTTTTGTAAGCTTGACTGCGTAAAACTCATTTATACTATATAAACTATAGTTATAAATGTTATAGTCCCAAAAGTCAGCTACTAATTACTATCTACTAGAGAATTACCACGCAACGTCTTTACCAATCGCCTGAGACAAGTGGTACCTTTAGGAGTGCTATTGCGGGAATACATAAAAGGGTGTACTTTGTCTAAAAATATCGTTATCTTCATAATCTTTGCACAACTACTCAGCTCTGGGATTACTTAGCTCTAGGAAGGAGAAGCTTTGAGGATAAAAAAGAAAGGCTAATTTGGTAGAATACGTTCTTTCTAGACGTATTAGACGGGCGGTTAGAAGAATGGACGTAGTATCATGGTCCACATTATTAAGCACGCTGTTGTTTTGTGCGATAAATGCGTTTAAACGATCATTTGCGTTTACCTTATTAATCCAACTACGCCGGCCGTGACCTCCTACCCTAGTCGGTTAGTGACCCTGTCTACGAAGTAGCAGTTCTCGGGTTCCAATCCTGGTATTTGTGTGTACCCAAATATTTGTTTTTGAGTTATGGATGTTTTCCATGTATGTAAATAAGTGTCTAGCACCCATTAGACAATCCTTACTGATCATGGGACTAGGCCGATCTGTATATAATTGTCCTATAATATTTATTTATTATTTATCGCAAAGACCACCAAGCCAGAGTTGCTGTTAGTGTCGTACGTGATCCGCATGTTCGTTGTTCGCGCCGAGGCCGCTCGTAAAATACTGACCCTGCACCAGCAGAATAAGCTGACTGATAACCGGAAAACTTGGGTGGCTGGACCCTGGGCTAGTTTAGGATGCCATCGGAAGATGAGTGTATTTATTTTATTTATTTATTTTAAACTTTATTGCACAATATAACAAATAAAGTACAAATGGCGGACTACCAGTCAACCATCAGGCTAAACAGAAACAGTAATAGGTGCAGGCATTGAACAAAAAGCAGAATAGGTAACTTAAAACAAAAAATATGTATAGCGATAAATAATACACACTAACGAAAATAGACTTACATATACATACTATAAATACTATAATTAAATAAACTTACATATATATTACTTTATTTTATGTACCCAGTGCAAATAATACTATGCCTACGATGGACAACTAACCAGTGAGCTTGTCGAAAAAATGCTCTGTCTGATGTTGAGTGGGAGATCATTCCAAAGCCGGATCGCGTGAAGGGTGAAGGAGTTAGAGACAAAACCGGTGCGATGAGAAGGAACAGTAAGCTATAGTACTGCAGTAGCAGTGTAGCCGCAGTAGATATATGGGTCAAATGAAAATCATATAAAATAATTAATGCAATTAGTTGTAGAAAATAGCCCAGATGACTTTGAACGCGCTCGCATTCTGGCGGTTTCGGCCCCCGAGTCGGGCCACTGGTTACAGGCTCTCCGTTCCAAGGCAATAGGCACGGTTCTCGACCCAAGTAGCTTAAGGATAGCAATAGGCTTGAGGCTTAGGTCCAGAATTTGTGTTTCCCACACGTGTGCCTGCGGCAAAGGTGTGGACCAGCTGGGCCGTCATGGCCTCTCCTGCGCAAAAAGCGCCGGCCGCATGTATCGCCATGGCACTATCAACGATTTGGTCCGTCGCACGCTTGCCACCGTCTCTGTGCCTGTAGTTTTAGAACCAGTGGGCATGGCTAGAGACGACGGCAAGCGTCCCGACGGAGCCACGTTGGTGCCGTGGAAATTAGGAAGAGCCCTGGTGTGGGACGCGACGTGCATTGACACCCTTGCACAGTCCCACATCGGGGCGACCCGCATCCAGGCTGGCGCTGCGGCTGACCAGGCCCAGATTCTCAAGCGCCGCAAATACTCGACCTTAGTTAACGACTATGAGTTTGCGGCGCTCGCAATAGAGACTCTGGGTCCTTGGTCATCCGACATGAAGACATTTATGAGAGCTTTATCAGCACGGCTGGTCGATTCCACAGGGGACCGTAGGGCCGGTGCGTACCTCTCTCAGCGTATCGCCCTAGCGGTACAGAGAGGTAACGCCGCCGGCGTAATGGGGTCCATGCCGCAGGCCGACCTATTGGACGGGGCATTTCTTTTATGATTGGGTTTTATGTTTTAGGTTAGTTTAATATTTATACTCTATGTTTAGGTACTTATTTATTTAATTTTAAATTGTATTTCTCAAATAAATATTTCATTGTTATTAATGCATATAAAAAAATAATTTATCAATATATAAATACATTTTATGGTATTTTTATACATCTTCATTATTAGTTTTAATCGTGTGTCGATAGATGGCAGTGAATTACTGTGTTTACTGTGGCTACAAAATTTACTATGACAGTACCGCTCTATCCTATTAGATCCTATTATATCCTCTTTGCTATTAGGAATAAAATTAAGGGAGTACCGTAGGTATTAGTAGATCATCATATTATCGGCAGTCATAGCGATGACTAGGAGGAAGGGAAAGTTATCTGATAAGGAATTTGATAAAATGTTTTATGCTTAATTTCAAAATAATCAGCTGGTACCGGTGGTAAAAATAAATATATAAATAAGGTTTTTTTTGTTTGAAAAATAAATAAGAAAATAAAATTTCTTTACAATTCGTGTCAGCGGCGTGGCATTCTGTATTGTATCGAATCGCCAAAGGCTCAGAGGGCCTACCGCGAACCACGTTCGACGTGTTGCCTCTCTGTCGCACTTGTAAATTCGTACGTAAGTGACAGAGAGGCAACACATCGAACGTGGTTCGCGGTAGGCCCTCAGCAATTCACCAGCGTCTCCATGTTCGCCGGCGCGTTTTATGTTCATCACTGACTGACGCAACGACCTCATCGGATTTTTTGCATAACGTCTAAAAACAATGCAATAACCGGTCGCAGTCGCAGACGCAAAAACTCACGCCGGTTTTCCTTGGGTGACGATTGAGATGTCGGATAAAAATACGAGTATTTATATAATTGGATTCAATTAAATTGGGTGTTAAATGGAACGTGTTAAAGATGACTTAAGGATGACTCACGTTAGACCGGGCCGTGTCCGGGCCGGAGCTTCTGGCGCTTACTTTTCTATGACATGACAGGTGACAGATGCTTTCCATAGAAAACGAAGCGCCGGAAGCTCCGGCCCGGTCACGGCTCGGTCTAACGTGAGTCATCCTTTACGCGTACGTTATAATGACCCGGGTCCGAGCCAAGGCGCCCGACATTTCAATTTTCTATAGAAAGCATCAAATGATAACCGATCACTCGTCATAGAAAACGAAGTGTTGGAAGCCTTGGCCCGGACCCGGATCGTTCTAGCGTGAGACATCATTAAAGGATGATACTCGTATTATAGAATGAACATGAAGAGGTAACAGTAATAGTAGTGTTTAAGATGATTGACTCTTTAATTAAATAAAACAAGTAGAATAGAAATACTTCACAGACAATTATCCACTGGCACACTTGGATATCGACCCAATCCCTCTCAAACTAATCGAGTTACAGAATCTTCGCTCGGAGATGAGTCTTGCAACCACTCCCCTCACTCCCCTCATGTTATTAACGCCTTCGATGATATTATCTTGAATATGTATTACTCGCGATCTTGCCTGCTATTCTTCGAGAACTTTTTTCATAGTTTCTCCCATGGAAAAACTTGTTCCATCTTCATATTATTTTTCACATCACCAATTCGAAAAAGGGGTTGTTCTTCCCTGCTAGGAGGGATCAAAGTGGCACTTTTTGTCCCTGCTAGGAGGGATCAAAGTAACACTTTTCTGTTCTAGGACACTATTTAAAAAAAATGCACATTTGTTTTTTAGCTTAAATAATATTTTTAAACATCATAATTACCTCATAGGTGATGTGAAAAGCAGTATGTGTGACATGGTAGCAAAATTATTTCCATCTTGGGCGTAATATACTTGAATCCCTCACTACGCTCAGGATTCTACTTTAGAATCCTTCGCTTCGTTTAGGATTCAATGTATGCCCTCGCCGTAAATATGTAATTTTGCTCCCTTGTAACACAATCTACTATAGCTTTTAAGAACGGTATTGTTTTCACGATTTGCCCAATGGGAAAAGTCGTTCCATCTCCATAATTTTTTGTCAATCCAGGTTGTGGTCCAGAACTCACCCAGTACATTATAGGTAAATATATACCTAAAGAGATTTCTGGTAATAAATAACTGAACATACGATGACGTGTGTGCGGCTAATTAAGGTATTCATTAAGCGTTACGAATGTTGCGAATCGAATTATCTAATTAGTGAGTGTAAAGTTCAAGAAAGTCTACGATATAATAAAGAAACCTCAATTTATATACACTAAATAGTTAATAATTTTGTCGGCTTAATTTTTTTTATTAACAAATGTGTACAAGACCCATAAAATTAGTAAGAATCGTATACCCCTCATACAATAACATTTAAGGATGACTCACGTTAGACCGGGCCGTGACCGGGCCGGAGCTTCCGGCGCTTACTTTTCTATGACATGACAGGTGATCACGTGATGCTTTCCATAGAAAACGAAGCGCCGGAAGCTCCGGCACGGACACGGACCGGTCTAACGTGAGTCATCCTTAATACGTTGAAATAAGGTGTAAAGATGGTCATTTGATGACGACGATGGTAAGGTATTGTGACGCCCGCGCCGGCTTTGAATACTTTGGATAGCAGTGCACAAGTTATTAATAGGAAATTTAAGGCCAGTTTTTAATATAAACGTGGATTTCTAGTGCTCTCTTCTCAAGTCCTTATCAAATGTTGGAAAAATTAATTTTAAATACTTTTTATTCAATAAGTATAAAATTTTTAGTGAGTTTACTTTTTCGTGAAAATCGAAATGAAAAAGTTTACTCGTACTTAACTAGAACCATGAAAATAAAAGTATATGTATTTTTAACTATAAAACTCCCGTGAGACTCTAACATATTAAATTACTTTAAAACGGGTCACTCACGTTAATAAGTCGAATAGCTCGACATGTTTCGATCCAGTTTACGAGAATCGAAACATGTCGAGCTACTCGACTTAATAATACGTTAGTATATGTAATTATAATTCATAACATAACGCGGTATCCCAAAAAATATGTATTCCACACAATTGTTAATTCCCTACATTTTTTTTTGGATACCACCGTGAAAGTACAAGTAGAACAATGTTACAGTTCACTAATGTATGTCAAATATCAAATAGTTCAAGTTTACCCACTTTTATAAAGGTTGAGCCCTACTGGGAGCGAGTCCTTAGCTAGAATGGCTAACAAAAGTCGCAGTCATAGAAATACCTCGCTCTAACGGCCCGGCCACGACATATTATCATGCGGCGGCGGCAGCGGCGAGCGGCGGCCATAGGTGGGAACGAAAGGTCCGATCGTTGTGTCTCGCTCCAACCTATGGCCGCCGCCGCCGCGCGATGTCGTGGCCTGGCCGTACCCAAGCGTCGGCGTTTAGTCAAGTTTATGGCTGCGGTTCGACGCAACATTCGCGCAACTGCACAGCGACACCATTTTCCATAGCGCTGACTAGACGCAGACACTCAAAAGACGTTATTGTGTGGGGTCTCTCATGGAGGTATTGTCTGACTTACGTACTATTTGCCTCGGGATAGTAGGGTGGGTCCGTTCTATCCCTGACATACGGCGCGATTCGGGACATGAATTAGATATTCATTAGATATGAAGTAGTCAAGATATGTGACGGATAAAGGTACTTTATGGCGGTTGGTGCTTACACTATTATTAACGCCGCTCCAATTAATATTGGATGGCGCATACGTCGTATAGCGCTGCAATAGCTTGCGGCGCTATGCGACGTAACGACGAACGTCACATATATTTACTATTTCATATTTAGTGAATCTCTAATTCATTTCCCGAATCGCGCCGATAGTGTCACAAAATTATGAACAGGTATTTTTTAGAATGACTAAGACCACACCTCTGGCCTGTCTACCTGCCTTTAGTGTATTTCAGCCTTTAGCCAGTCAAGTCGACATTCACTGTCATTGTATGCAGATCAGTTAATGACAGCCGCAAAGGCCCCGTTCCGCTAAGTATATCCATCTATCATGCAATAGATAAACAAACATAAAATGTCAACATTCAGTATAGGTATCGATTTTAACAGAGTTGAAGTGAATGGTTACTACTAATTCATTAATAGTATTAGTTAACCATGGCAACTAAGTTTTTTGTTGAAAATTTTAGTTTTAATACAAACTTTTATCACTGGATTTTATCTTTTAACAGTCAAATAATATTCATCGAGACAATTATAAAAATCCAAACACAATCAAGTTGCGTTGTTTAATCAGAGTTCTTATGGCCACCTCCAGTCCCCATCATCAGATCAGCGGGTGTAGCAATGTAATCATTTATGTCAAATTTCCATGATAATATGACGTTAACGAAATAATAAACTCTCAAATTTGTTTTAGTCGTAATCAAAGATAGCTGTTACTTTTAAATATACTGTGTTTTAATAACAAAACCTCCGTGAGACACAGACATATTAAATATAATTACTAATAACGGGTCACTCACGTATTTTAAGTCGAAAAACGCTCGACATGTTTCACTCCGTACCTAGGAGTGTCATCAGGAGCTAGGACTTGAGCGTTTTTCGACTTAAAATACGTGAGTGACCCGTTATTAATATATTTAATATACTGTGTTTTGCTTGGTACCTTTCCTTGTCGTGAGTTCCTTCCCTAATAAAACCCGTCGGTGCAATGCACGAACTATTTCGGCGGAGTTTTGGGTCACTAGGACACGTTTTATACGAAATTTGTATTGTTAATCAGTCTCATTCGTATAATAGAAGTAAACACGTGTTACAAAAAGACAGTTTCCTTTTGGGTAGGCAAGGATTTTAATGACTTCTTGAAACTTAACCTAATATTCTCTTAGTTAAGTAAAAAAACTAATGTAAAAAACTGTAACTTACCTATAGTGGAAGAGCGGTATTCTCTTAATACAAGTATTTATAGTACTTAAAAAGAGATACTAGTCCAATTACCGAAACATTGTATGCTACCAAATAAATAATATTTTTTTTTATTTTTTTTTAAGTAAGATAATACCATAATACTCCGTAACAGATAAATACAGTCTAAGGAAAAAACGTGCCTCGAAAATCACGAAAATTTGATTCTCGAACAGATGGCGCCATTATTTTGGCCTACTCTCGTATAGAAGGCGTTGACGGTTTCGTTTATTATTTAACAATTTTAACGCATATCAGTGAAAGAACATGGGTCAAAATCATATAAAAATAATTAATGCAAATAAAAAAATCATTTATCCATATTTAAATACATTTTATCGTATTTTTAGAAATCTTCATTTCTAGTTTTAAAGTGTGTCGATAGATGGCAGTGAATTTACTGTGGTTACAAAATTTACTATGACAGTACCGCTCTATCCTATAACATAGAGTAACTTATACTAGAGCGGTACTGACATAGTAAATTTTGTAACCCCAGTAAATTCACTGCCATCTGTCGACACACTTTAAAACTAAAAATGAAGATTTATAAAAATACGATAAAATGTATTTAAATATGAATAAATGATCTTTTTTATTTGCATTAATTATTTTTATAATTTTGACCCATGTTCTGTTACTGATATGCATTAAAATTGTTAAATAACAAACGAAACCGTCAACGCCATCTATACGACAGTTGGCCAAAACTAGTAGCGCCCTCTGAACGAGAATCAAATTTTCTTGATTTTCGAGGCACGTTTATTCCTTACACTGTATCCATCTATTACGGAGTTATATCTATCTTTGCCTATAATATCCTCTTTGATAATACGTAATTGTTGCGTTAAGTAGGGATGACGGATGACTTAAGTACTTGGAATTAAAATTAATGATAAAGATAGAGAATTGTAGTAATGGAACAAGAAAGAGGTAATCAAGCGTATACCAAGTTCTGGAGTATGGCCAAGAAAAGACTGCGCCAAATACGTGAAGCAGTAATATTGAGTGTACATAGGTATATACCTAATAATAATGTTATTGAATGAATGAATGAAAATCTTTATTTTCAGGCAATTAAACTAGTATAAATATTATTATAAAATATACCCTAAAACTAAAAGAAAGCAGAGGCACTCCGGGAGTGCCGACAGAAGTGAACAGAAGTGAAAACATGAACAATTATATAAGTTTGTATTTTTTTAATCGTCAGGCAATATGACCATTTGCCTTAGACGTCCGTGATGTTTGAAAACAAAAAGTCGTATGTGACTGTAAACTTTCTATTATGTTAGACTATTTGCCATTCACCGTAGAATTTTATTTGAGTAGCGAATGTTCTTTGACATTTAGAATATCGATTATTCTGGATAAGGATAATATATATGAATTGACTTAAAAATATTCATATTAATTATCCTTATCCTTTGGCTTATTATTCTTATTATTATGGCAAGGAGGCTGAATGTGGATTACACTGTACATACTGGATAAAAACTCTTCTCGACCTAGTTAATTTTAACCTTTTCGACGCCGTGTCAAACACAAAAGCTGTCAGGCAGACGCCACGTCACCGAAATGTCAAAACTGAAATTGAACTTTATACATATGCACGTAGGTCTACGTTGCTCTGTGGTCTGATCTAACCTAACCTATCTATAAGATAACTTGAGGAAAATCCTGATAAGTTTACAGTTTCAGAGTTATGACTAATGATAATATGACAATCATTACATTATGACTTTCAATAATTATGTCAAACAAAGGGACCCCATCATGACCATATAAAATATGTTCAAACGGGCAACTTACGTATTTTAAATTGAAAAGACAGGTATATCGAGAGAGTACCTCAGATGAATTATCATGTCGAGCCATCTTTGACTTAAGTTACGTACTGAGTGACCCGTTTAAATTTATTTCATGTCTGTGTCTCACGGAAGAAACATTAAAATTATATACCTTTCTTTGCCTTTACCGTAGCCTTAAAAGAAAGTTATATAAAGTTTAACCCTGCCTTTTGCATGGTGCCAATATAATCAAGGAGCGTCCATTAATAACTATTAACGCTTTAACGAGCACTTGATAAGTGTTAATGTTAATAACCTCCGCGTGTTGTGTAACGTTCGTTGCGATTATTTCGGTAAATTGCACACCTCCTTTACTGCTCTGTATTGTAATCTGTGCGATGTGCATAGCAAAATGCAATGCCAGAACTCGGACAATTAGCTTCCTAATATAGCCTTAAGTCCTACCATAAAAAATCCCATTTTAAATTTAAACCTTATTATATAGTAAATTGGGATGAATTTAGGTTCCTTCAGAGAGCAATGAAACAAAAAAAACCAGCCAAGTGCGAGTCGGACTCGCGTACGAAGGGTTCCGTACCATTACGAAAAAAAAACAGCAAAAAAATCACGTTTGTTGTATGGGAGCCCCATTTAAATATTTATATTATTCTGTTTTTTGTTGTTATAGCGGCAACAGAAATACATCATCTGTGAAAATTTCAACTGTCTAGCTATCACGGTTCATGTGAGATACAGCCTGGCGACAGACAGACAGACGACAGACGGACGGACAGACGGACAGTGGAGTCTTAGTAATAGGGTCCCGTTTTTACCCTTTGGGTACGGAACCCTAAAAAATGCTGCTTTATTTGATTTGTGAAAGGTTCTAATTAGATTAAAACGGAGTGTGCATTGTAATGCACATTGGACCTTACGAGGATACTCTTGTCTGTAAAAAAGTCAAACATTTATCAATTTCCAAATTCTCTAGTAATTTTCATCGAAAGTGAAGGTTCAGCTTTATATGTACATATACATAGTTTTTGTATGATTTTGCGTAAATGCGTTAATTAAATAATGCTAGGAACTCTTTTAGACAACTTTTATTTAGTAAGTACTTACAAATAATTGACGTTAGTTAGATTCAGGAAGTCATCCGTATTAAAACCAAAAAAAGGTGCATCCATCCTTTTTAAAATTTAAATCCGTGAAATTAGCAATTCGGCGCTTGCGCAATATTCCGGCGCGTGCTAGCATTCTAGTGTTATGCACACTAATATAAACCGATATTAGTTCTACTTTTATTTACAACCTTATAGTGACGATTTATGATTGAGTTTTGAATGAATTTTTTGGTAGTACGCAATTTAATAATTCAGCGAGGGTTAGTGTATGATGTACTTATATTATGAACGTGGCTATAATGTATAAAACCAAAGATAGATATAACTCCGTAATAGATGGATACAGTCTAAGGAAAAAACGTGCTTCGAAAATCACGAAAATTTGATTCTCGATCAGATGGCGCCACTAGTTTTGGCCTACTCTCGTATAGAGGGCGTTGACTGTTTCGTTTGTTATTTATAATTTTAACGCATACCAGTGAAAGAACATGGGTCAAAATCATATAAAAATAATTAATGCAAATAAAAAAATCATTTATCTATATTTAAATACATTTTATCGTATTTTTATAAATATTTATTTTTAGTTTTAAAGTGTGTCGACAGATGGCAGTGAATTTACTGGGGTTACAAAATTTACTATGACAGTACCGCTCTAGTATAAGTTACTCTATGGTAAAACGTATACATTTTATAACTAATGCATCACCATCCGAATATTCTTAGAAAGATCTTTTATTTTGTTTTATTATGATATGACTCATGCATGAGTTAGATTTTCAGCTTATTTTAAGCCAGCCATCCAGCTTATTTTAGCTATTAAATATGTTAAAGCATATTGTTCTTGTGTGTTGTGTTTTTATTGTTTTAGTGTAAGTTTTGACATTGTAAATTTACTTATATTTTGGATTTGTAAGTATTTATCTACTTACTCTTATTGTAATTATGTTGACAATCCTTATTGGAGCTATAATTTTATTTTCATTAGTATTGTTATTATTTTCATTTTTATTTTTATTTTGACGATCATGATAGAAATTCTTATATTTTTGACATTAATGCAAACTTATTATGTAAATTGTCTTTCATGAAATAAATCATCTAATCTAATCTAATCTAATCTATTAAGCAATTCATATACCTATGGTAAACAATTAAAATAATTGTCAAGAAAATTTCTGCGTTGGTTATTTTATATACATAATTATTACTCGAAATCACCATTACGAGTACTTTAGAAGAAAAGGTGTTTAAAATTTTCCATACATTTTTAAACTTTTCTTTTACTTTCGTACGGTCAAGGGTTCAGTCTAGTACCATTTCATACCTTGTCACAGTGACAATACGAGTAGCATGAGGTGCCTAGCGACTTTCATATTCATTGTCACTGTGACATGGTACGAAATGGGTCGGAAAATAAAGTCCTTGACTACTTACAATAATAAGTTGCATTCGCAACAGTGGCAGATGCTTTTGGTGCGTAGTTTCATCCGCTAATATTACTGCTGAGTGTACTTACTTAATGTTTAAATACGTATTGATCACCATGATTCAGAATTTATTAAAATTCTGTCACAGTCACACAGTAGCACCTTTGATCCGCATACTAAAACTGACGAGTTTATATAAATACAGTCATTGGTAATTCCAGGGACCTTGACAGGACTTTTTACAAAAAAAAATTGAATGCTTGAGTCGAGATGAATACTAATAAAGTGATTCAACCTTTTAGTATCGTCCTAATTTACGCCAGAAAATTGCATCGTGTGACAAAAGGTCTCTTCAGTCCGGATCGTAACACCCAGTATACTTAAATTATCATATAACGTGTCCCGTTTAATTTGCTCGTGAACGTATTTGACTGCCGCCTGGAAATTACCTGCCTTTACATAATCGTTTTATGCTCCTGCTTTATATAACCAAAGAGGATATAATAAGATAGAGCGGTGCTGTCATAGTAAATTTTGTAACCACTGTAAATTAACTGCCATCTATCGACATACTTTAAAACTAAAAATGAAGATTTATAAAAATACGTTAAAATGTATTTAAATATGGATAAATGATTTTTTTATTTGCATTAACCCAATTTCAATGATTTTGACCGATGTTCTTTCACTGATATGCGTTAAAATTATAAATAACAACGTCCTCTATACGAGAGTAGGCCAAAGCTAGTGGCGCCATCTGATAGAGAATCAAATTTTCGTGATTTTCGAGGCACGTTTTTTCCTTAGACTGTATCCATCTATTACGGAGTTATATTATATCTATCTTTGATATAACCTAATATCAGTTGCATGCGTCATACAAGACTGGCTATGCTATATGTTGATGCTATAATTAAATTAGTAAATTATGTTTCAGTAGGCTTTAATCTTGAGTGTAGACATGCTAGCATGTCAAATATATCGGTAATAAAGTCAATTTGCATGTAGGTAATACGAGCGCTTAAAATAAATAAGTTTAATCGGGTATCACGCGGATATTCAACAATCATTTGCAATATTAGTCTTAGCAAAGAGAATAGATAGTATAGAGTATAGTATAGTATAGTATAGAGGGTTAATGTCAAAGTAAATTTTGTAGTCACAGTATATTTACTGCCATCTATCGACACACGATTAAAACTAAAAATGAAAATGTTTAAAAATATCAATATTTTTTTGTTTAGTACGCCATATGACTTTAACCCATGTTATTTCACTGATATGTGTTAAAATTGTTAAATATCAAACGGTGTCGCCAACGCCATCTACCCGAGTATAGGCCAAAGGTGTGGCGCCATCTATTCGAGTATTACTTCTTGACATTCCGAGGCACGTTTCTTCCTTAGACTTTACTTATCTTATACCATAGAGTAACTTATACTAGAGCGGTACTGTCATAGTAAATTTTGTAACCCCAGTAAATTCACTGCCATCTGTCGACACACTTTAAAACTAAAAATTAAGATTTATAAAAATACGATAGAATGTATTTAAATATAGATAAATAATTTTTTTTATTTGCATTAATTATTTTTATGATTTTGACCCATGTTATTTCACTGATATGCGTTAAAATTGTTAAATAACAAACGAAACCGTCAACGCCATCTATTCGACAGTAGGCCAAAACTAGTAGCGCCCTCTCAACGAGAATCAAATTTTCTTGATTTTCGAGGCACGTTTTTTCCTTAGACTGTATCTATCTATTACGGAGTTATATCTATCTTTGCTTATACGGAGTACATATATCATTGGTCTTACCAACTAAGATGCACAATTTCCAAAAATCTCTACAACAAGTATGCAGTCCTTTATCTCCGGTAACTGCGGGCCACTAGCAAATATGACAGTTCGTTCACTCCAAATACCGCTGCGAAACGGTACCGATATGTGACATTTGGTTCTCAATAATATGTAAACACTATTCGCCTTAACACAACGGAATAAAGTACATAATTGTGGAAATGGTTTTGAATTTGATTAATCCAAATAGTTTGTGCATCATCGAGTGCTTATGAGCCATGGCACTGGGTCGTTCTAACGTCCGGCCTTTGTTTTTACCCGACTGCACGGGTTAAACTGGGTTATGTTTTTAACTTGGATCTGCCTGTGATATTCTTTATTTCGTAAAATCTTCGTAACTGCTGATTGATCATTGATATGATTGAAGAGTCTAAAGACATTTTCACCACACCAATTGGTAAAGGCCCTCTTGATTGTTCAAAAACTAGTAATGAGAAAGTTGTATTTTATCCACATGTGGGGCAAAGTAATCAGATACAAATTTCGAGTTGTTTCCTTATGTTAGCTAGTAGAACTGATTTTTGAATGATAATTTTTGTTATAACGTACATTTGGATTTGATTTGGTTTGATTTTTTTGGTATTTCATAGTTACTAGTTAGTATTCTCCTCGCGTTGACGTGGTAAAATATTTTGTGTTTTACTCGGTGGCAAAGTTTGTTTAACCCTCGTGCCTCGAAACCCTCGCAACGCTCAAGATTCCACAATACATTTTTGGAATCTTTCACTTGCTCGGGTATCCATATTAGCAGGAGAGGTTAAACAACAACTTTGCCGCCTTGAAAATAAAATAACTGTTATATAAGAATGATTATTGCAGGCTAGCTTTTGTTTCCATGAAATACAAAGATGGCACTAATAAAATCTTAAATCATGATGGTATCAAAAACGCGAGAAATCTTATCTTTGTGTCTATGAATGGATATGAAAAAAAAGTTACTCTGTGCAATAGACAAAGTAACTTCTACAAAAACTTTTTTGTGAAGCATGCAAATATGCCTACAGCATAGAGTAACTTATACTAGAGCGGTACTGTCATAGTAAATTTTGTAACCCCAGTAAACTCACTGCCATCTGTCGACACACTTTAAAACTAAAAATGAAGATTTATAAAAATACGATAGAATGTATTTAAATATAGATAAATGATTTTTTTTATTTGCATTAATTATTTTTATGATTTTGACCCGTGTTCTTTCACTGATATGCGTAAAAATTGTTAAATAACAAACGAAACCGTCAACGCCATCTATACGACTGTAGGCCAAAACTAGTAGCGCCCTCTGAACGAGAATCAAATTTTCTTGATTTTCGAGGCACGTTTTTTCCTTAGACTGTATCCATCTATTACGTTGTGGAAAGATCTCCATGGTAACGTTGTCCATGATAACGTTACGTTTTTTAATTAACTCCTTCTTTGTATTATACAAAATAATGATAATTCAGCGGTAATCATTCAATTCATAAATAAAAGTATGCAATTTTTAATCAATGTTTTCTTATGACGTTATCACGCATTTCCCGCAATATCGTCCGTAAACCGACTTTACAGACAACCATATTTTTTGTGAAGCATGCAAATATGCGTGCAGTATTTTGTTATGCCGTGGTTACCTAAATTCTGGAATGTTTAGAGAAAGTACGTTACGTCACCGATCAAAAGCCTAGATAGTATAGATACCCGGCTCTGTTGCTGAAGTCTTGCAACACTACAGTCTTAATCATTGTTGTTCAGTTCAGTTGTCATCATCATCATTAATTTAAGAGCCTAGCTCTTGTCGGTGGAGCAATTTCCATGTATCTCTTTCCTGAGCCTTTCGTTTGACGGCCTGATACATGGACCAACTAAAGGAAAAGGAAAAGTTCAGTTGTAGCCATTATAAATGTTTTTTTTTTATATTCTCATGCCTTTTTACTGTCAATACATTACAATACGTCCAACAAAAAATAACAGTCATCTTATTAGGAAACAAATCAAATTATTTTATGCTAATATTATAATTTGTGTTAAGTATTCCAAGTAGAAATACTTAGTACTCTACAAAGGGGCCCACTGACTATCAGTCCGCCGGACGATATCGGCCTGTCAGTTGTTCGGAACTGTCAAATTTTTGTTCTAACAGGCCGATATCGTCCGGCGGACTGATAGTCAGTGGGCCCCTTAAGTTGAAAACTGAAGTAGATGTCATATGTGAAAGAAAAGGCTCCAGTGCCCAGCGGTGGCAGCATGGTTCCATTTTTATCGCCTGTCACTATGCCTGTGACTTTCGCGCTTACATACTTGTTAGAACGTGACAGGCATGGTGACAGGTGATAAAAATGCGACCGTGCTACGGCTGCAGGGCTTGAATGGCACAGTGATATAGGCATTTGTCGCGAATGCAGAGGACTCTGGTTCGATTCCAGCCCCGGGCATTGGAGGCTTTGGTCACCTTTTATTTCGTGTATGACATGCATCTGCTTCAGTTAAAAACAGTCTAATCTGCTGATAAATCATACAATATACATTTTGCTTTAAAAAAAGTTATCAGATCTCAGCAAAAGCCAAGTCCTTAAGCCCTGGCTAGATCGATTTTTCGCCCTCAAAACTCCCGTAAAGAAAATTTCATCGAAATCGTTAGAGCCGTTTATACAGGAATTGCTCGTTTAAAGGTAGGTTTAACATTACATTTCATATTTTTTATAGATGCAAGTGCAGCTTTGCCTCAAAAGGTGCACTTGTTAGCAAAATAATAATTATAAAGTATCTAGATTATCATCTTCTGAGTACAAAATAAGTGTTCCGTTTGTCAAAACAAAGTTTTGCACGGAACACTAAAAAGACTAAATTGTATTCATGTCATTTGTGGTTTAGTGTCGAATTCGTTACACAGTCTTCATTTTATCGTATCCACGGTAAATATGCCATCCCTTGCATATAGTACGTAAGTGATAGCATACGTCCCGGGAATATTCCCATTAAAAGGCTCTGTGAAAAATACCACAAGGATATGTAAAAAAAAAAAAATGAATGGTGATAAATAATTGTCTTGTAGTATCATTTACTTTCAACTTCACTCACATGCATTTTCATTTTAACCAGTAAAATTCTAAAGTCAAATCACGTAAATTGTAGTTTATGATAAAAGTCTAACTTCAGACTAAAATGATTTATAGGTAGATAATATATACATATTATACTGAAATATATGGAAATTTTCCCACGTAGCATATTTTAATGAGCTTAGGTCGTCTACAAAATTTCCTGGGAATATCGGATATCTCACGCTAGAACGGTCCTGAGGGGCTACCGCGAAAATCGAAATTCGCAAATTGCGGTGATCTTTCTCTTTTACTCCGATGAAGGCGTAATTAGAGTGTTAGAGAAAAATGCCCGCGATTTGCGAACTTTGATTTCCGCGGTTATAGCCCTGGTCCAGTCTAAGGCGCCCGACACTTAGTTTTTTATAGAAAGCATCACGTGGTCACCGATCACCCGTCCTCGAAGCATCGGACGCCTCGGCCCGGACCCGGACATTTCTAGCGTGAGTCACATCCAGTGTTGGCCGAAACGTTAACCCTTAAACCAGTACAAATTGAACCGTAAACTGTAACCGTCTGTAACGGTTCGCGGTTCAATTTGTATTGGTTAATGGTTAATTGCAATTAACGTTCGGCCAACACTGTCCTTATGTACATGATGCACATCCCTTTCTTTATCGGGTATGAAAATAGGGATGTTGTCAATTTTGTGAAACTGTTTTCATGTTATAGATAGACACGTAATTATTGCAGAAAAAAAATCAAAATTTGTATTCATTAATTTTTAATAAAAAATAGACTTTAATTAGTTGTGTTTAAATTTCGCGCAAAAACGCTCCAAGCTGTCACGTGATCTTGATGACGTAACGATGTGATAAACAAACTGCTGCCAGTGCCTCTGGCACTGACGTGGTCCTAACCGCCAGGTTTGACAACTTGTGCATATTTCTCACACCGTGACGTCACGCGCTCCAACTTGCGTTGAATCACGTGATGCTGGGAATTATTTTAAATATTTTTAAATTATTTTTAAATAATTTATTACGCATATTTACACTTACAAAATATGATTTTCAGCATTCTAATATTCCCTGCTATGGTAAAAACATAACATTTTATATATTCGCGATTCATGTCAACATCCCTATTGTAGCTCAATGTGCTGCTGCTGCGACTCTTTTATGTACATAGGAAGGATGAATAAGTTATGAGGACTGAAGATATTTTGTTCCATACTTTATTATACTATCCCGCGTCTCAAGATTTTATGACTGTATTCAATTTTCAAATTTATTTCATTCTATACCGTACACATGAATAATTGTGCAAAACACTTCAGTAAATTACATACTTACATTACCTACTTATATCGCGACTTAAGGTAACATTTGAATGACAACTGCAGCTGCGTTGCTTTTATAGCGTTAAGGTATCGTTCGGAATAAGACTGCGCCGGCATTACTGCTGCAGTATTGTAGCGTGATATTACTGCCGAAATTGTCTCAAATCCGGGCAGCAACATCGATTTAGCCTAATGGTTGATTGGTAGAGAATGCCTTTTGAACTTTATTTCCTGTGCAATATAGACTAAATAAATAAAGACTCACTACCAAGCAAACATATGATTGTATGTTATTTAAATACGTACACCTATAAATAATACACGTTCAATAGGTTAGGAGAGTGAAAATATGAGTCAGGTGACAAGTAAAAAGTATGTAAAGCGCCTGCGTGAATCAGAGTAACGGCAAAACACGCGTACACTCAGCTGCATTATTTGACACGAATCACTGTACATTCAATCAAATATTTAGCTTAATAATATTAGTGTTTACATATATTTGCAGAAAATGAATATATGTACTATGATAATAAATGTTATTCATACCATTTTCATTGACTATTTAACTGATTTTATCTTAAAAATTTTTTTTGATAATTATTATTCGATATCGGACCTAATAATTTCGGAATTCGGGTATTGTGGGCCAATAGCGGATATCAATACCGATATTGAGAATCGTTCTATTTCTATATTAGATACCCAATTCACGACTATTATAAGCCTAACATCACAAAGGCTGGCAAGAGAAGTTTAGTATAAATATCCTCTGGTAATAATAAACGCAACATTCAATGGGTGAGTCAGTATTTTAGCCGTAGGTAAATTGCAAGACAAGGCAAGCCGTGCAAACACGTCATAGATGTGTGAGATTTGCCTTCGAGTGTTGTCAGCGGTTTTCTAAAGTGAATACCGTACAATAGTAAGAAGAGGAATTGAAAAAAATGTTCTTTATTAACCGAGCGAGAGCAACAATCTCCGTTTCAGTTTGAGCAAAAATCCTTTGCGTGTTTGTCTGTCCGGATGTGGACAGGACGCGTTTCTGAATTGATTCGTGTGTTTTGTGAGCAGGTTCGATCGATACATGGTTGTTTCAGCACAGCCAGTATTTGCAAAATTAATGAAAGGATGTATTTAAAAATGTTTAGGCAAAACGTAACATATTTGATTGTCGATCAGGTTGATTTATAATAAAATTTTGACAAAGCACATTAAATGGTTCGAAAATATTTTCATAATAAGTAATTACTTATAGGTATTGTCACGTTACTCCCTCCTCCACGTATATTATAGTCGCGCTAATAGCACGTGCAAGGCAGGAGCACGCACACGGATAGGCGCGCTGATAGCACGCGAAAAGGTGAGGCGTGCTGGCAGCACGCGCACAGTAAGGCGCGCTGGTAGCACGCGCACGGTAAGGCTCGCTGGGTAAGGCGCGCTGATAGCGCGCGCACGGTAAGGCGCGCTGGGTAAGGCGCGCTGATAAGCACGCTCTTCAAAGAGGCGAGGCGCAGTGACAACACGCGCCTGTTGAGGCGAGGCGCGCCGATAGCGGGCGAGGCGCGGTGACAGCACGCGCCTGTTGAGGCGAGGCGCGCCGATAGCGCGCGCCTAGGAGACAAGGCGCTCCGCTAGAGCAACTGCAAAGCACCACCGGACTTGGGTGCGTGCAGAGAGCGCCAGACTTCGCCAGGAACAGGTAACCTTTTAAGGAGCGCGATCGAGGGTTTCTTGATGGTGCGGGGCCTGGCTTGGCCCCGCACGGACCCTTACAACTGATGTTCCTTTGTTGGGAACTAGAAGCAAACTCAATTCAGATGTCCGCTGGGCCGCTTATATAGCTAGCGATAACATTTTCTAGAATTATTGTTTACCTTATTATTAATTTTGAAAATATTTGAAAATATTTGTTCACCAGTAACAATTTTTAGATAAAATTTAGAACAAACTACTTGAAAACTATACGACCTAAACTTCATGCTAAAGAATTTTGAGTAAATTATTAGTTTGACGGATAATGTCAAAACAAAGAAACAAATATGTCAATGGAAAATTTATAGTGAATTTTAGGTCGATTAGCTTCGAAATTATTATAAAAACATGAAATGATTAGAAAAACAGCAAGGTAAGTAACCGGACGGGTCAGGGCCGTATTAGGGTAGAAGGAGTTTAGGGAGAATTTAGAAATGATAGCCAGAAAGTAAACATTTTATATCAAAAGTTTCAGGGAGTAATTTGGAAGACGAGAATCAGACAGGAAGAGAAGGCAAAAGCGTTAAGGAATTATAGCCGATTGGAGAATCCGGAGGATCAGCCCGTGGGAGTAAAGACTGGGAGTAAGGACCCAGGTATGAGATGCTACATTACCCCAAAAACCACGGAAAAAAAAACTTTGTCGTAATCTTAAACGGAAAAGTTTTTTTTTGTGAAGAGTTAAGTTTAGGGGAAAGTAAAGGAAGTAAGGTAAGTAGGTAAGTAAGTAAGTAAGTAGGTAAGTAATTAAGTGGGTAGGTAAGTCAGTAAGTCAGAAGAAAGAAAGAGCAAGCTCGTTAATGGGGATGAATAAATGGAACGAGAGGATGAGTGATATAATGGAGAAGAAGATGAATAGATCGAGGAACTTCCCTGCACTCATACATCTCCTGTCATAATCACGCATTCATAAGTCTCTGGCAAAGGAAGGGGATGTGGTTCACGCTCTATGACGCACACTCCTAAGAAGTCCTCGCTATGACCTGAGGCTTCTTTATAGAAGGGAGTAGTCAGCCGCTCCACTGGAAAAGATAATAAGATAATAATGAACGACCTAAGGCTTATTTTAAGGGAGTAGTCAGCCGCTCCGCGAAGATAAGTTTATGTACAAGTTCTAGTCGGTTTAGAGCCGACGAGAGAATAGAGAGTAGGGGTAGAACCTACTTCTAGGTTGTGGTAGGGGTAGACCTACCACAGTAGAGTAAAAAAAAGTAGTGTTTGACCATAAGGCTTATTTTTTTCTTCAGAGTTGGACTACCGCTCTGCAGGGTGAAGAAAAGAAAAAGAAGGGCACCTGGCTTATTAAGCCACCCGAGAATGAAGAAATATTTACAGATGAATACAATCACACAAAATGAAAGAAATGGAAAATGACAGTTAATGAAGAATGAAAACGAGCTTGAAGAAGGACAAAGGGGAGGAGGAGGACGGGCTGAGCTGCAAAGTAAAAGAAGTACAATTATTATAAAGTTAAAGACCTATAAAAATACATCATTAGAAATAAAAGTGATAAAAAAAGTAGCTATCTAGTCTGATTGCTATAATAAGATAATCTAAAAAACGTGCCATATTGACTAAGGAAATAGAAAATTAAACAGAAAGAGGCCGAAAAGTTATTTAAGATTTAAAGACACGGATTCTGTCTATAATTTAGAATTTAGTGGGTTAAGAAAGCCGGTAAATTTAAAAGTTGGGCGCCAAAACTGTCACGTTACTCCCTCCTCCACGTATATTGGAGGAGTGAGTAACGGAGCTGGGAGTGAGGAGGTAGAAAGGAAAGGATAGATATAACAGGGGTAGGTTCTTTATTTATCGGCTATAGTCTAAATATGACACGCTAACAGATGGTTTAAATTATAAAAAGAATAAAAATACGTTTATAGTTGCGCTAGTAGCACGCGCAAGGCAGGAGCACGCACACGGATAGGCGCGCTGATAGCACGCGCAAGGTGAGGCGCGCTGGTAGCACGCGCACAGTAAGGCGCGCAGATAGCACGCGCAAAGGTAAGGCGCGCAGATAGCACGCGCAAAGGTAAGGCGCGCAGATAGCACGCGCAAGGTGAGGCGCGCTGGTAGCACGCACACAGTAAGGCGCGCAGATAGCACGCGCAAGGGTAAGGCACGCAGATAGCACGCGCAAAGGTAAGGCGCGCAGATAGCACGCGCAAAGGTGAGGCGTGCTGGCAGCACGCGCACAGTAAGGCGCGCTGGTAGCACGCGCACGGTAAGGCTCGCTGGGTAAGGCGCGCTGATAGCGCGCGCACGGTAAGGCGCGCTGGGTAAGGCGCGCTGATAAGCACGCTCTTCGAAGAGGCGAGGCGCGGTGACAACACGCGCCTGTTGAGGCGAGTCGCGCCGATAGCGGGCGAGGCGCGGTGACAGCACGCGCCTGTTGAGGCGAGGCGCGCCGATAGCGCGCGCCTAGGAGACGAGGCGCTCCGCTAGAGCAACCGCAAAGCACCACCGGACTTGGGCGCGTGCAGAGAGCGCCAGACTTCGCCAGGAACACAGGTAACTTTTTAAGGAGCGCGAGCGAGGGTTTCTTGATGGTGCGGGGCCTGGCTTGGCCCCGCACGGACCCTTACAACTGACGTTCCTTTATTGGGAACTAGAAGCAAACTCAATTCAGATGTCCGCTGGGCCGCTTATATAGCTAGCGATAACATTTTCTAGAATTATTGTTTACCTTATTATTAATTTTGAAAATATTTGAAAATATTTGTTCACCAGTAACAATTTTTAGATAAAATTTAGAACAAACTACTTGAAAACTATACGACCTAAACTTCATGCTAAAGAATTTTGAGTAAATTATTAGTTTGACGGATAATGTCAAAACAAAGAAACAAATATGTCAATGGAAAATTTATAGTGAATTTTAGGTCGATTAGCTTCGAAATTATTATAAAAACATGAAATGATTAGAAAAACAGCAAGGTAAGTAACCGGACGGGTCAGGGCCGTATTAGGGTAGAAGGAGTTTAGGGAGAATTTAGAAATGATAGCCAGAAAGTAAACATTTTATATCAAAAGTTTCAGGGAGTAATTTGGAAGACGAGAATCAGACAGGAAGAGAAGGCAAAAGCGTTAAGGAATTATAGCCGATTGGAGAATCCGGAGGATCAGCCCGTGGGAGTAAAGACTGGGAGTAAGGACCCAGGTATGAGATGCTACAGTATATACATATATATAACTAGGCTTAAACTAAGATAACTTAAGAGCATTAGACAATGCCCCCCCCTAAACATATGCCACTCAAGATAGAAAATAACGTCCGTATTTAGGCCGAACGGATGTTGAGGCACTTTCTTCAACTTTTTTTAAACGGGACTGTACTTACTCGTAAAAAATAATGAAGAGTAAGGCTGTGCCCGGCGTGACCTTGCACGGCTTTGTAGGACAACCATTAGGATTGCTTTTTATTATCTAGTGTTCGTTCTATGGAATATGACTATTCGGAACATATGACCCGGTTATTCGGCCAGTTAGGTATCGGGTACAGATGTACAAGTTGAGGATAGTTTCTAAAAAGTTGAAAGCCTCGGATATTTCAGGACACTTTCACTTTGGGATTTCTCAAAATGAAAGTGTCCTGAAATATCCGAGGCTCATTTTGCATTTGCAAAATTTCAATTCCTTTACAAAAATATGAGATAAAAAAAGATAAAGATAAAAAGGTAAAAAATGTTTTTATTGCACAGAACGAATACAAATGTACATATCACAAGTTACTGAAAAGAGTTGGTGCATAACAGACTGGACATTCGGAGGTTCCAGGAGTCCCCGCACTAGGCTAGGCCTGTATCGCGGGAGACCAGATGTACATTTTTAAAAATGAGATTCAGGTTTATATACCTGAATTAAGATAAATGCAATTTTTGGTATTACAACTATAAAGGTAACTAGATGTTTCCGATTTTTTTCCAAGTGGAAATAAAGCAATTTTGGAAACTTTCCGACGGCACATCAGTAGTCATGGGTATACATCGGAAGTAGGTACAGTAAGTTGTAGAGATAACTGCCCCCCCCCCGGGCCCAGGTTGAGGCTTCCGACACTTCGTTTACTATGATGGGTGAGGCGGGGTGTATCGTTGGGGGGGTGATCAGTGATCGATGCTTTATAGAAAACTCATGTGTCGGTCGTCTCAGGGCGGACTCGAAACTTCAGATTCATCCTTTATGATTAAAGTGAAATGGAACACAGGGTTTGTATAGTTGTTTCACATGATGCAGGCAAACAATCATATTCCAAAAAACTTGCAGGTCGAAATTTCGTAATTTTGGAAACTCTCCGGAGGCACATCAGTAGGTGACAAGTTGTGTTTATATTTATATTATGCTTCATCATAATTTGTGATGTTTTCAATCAAAATTGTCGCTTACCATAAGGACGAAAATTGCTTGTATCTTTATACCAAAAACCTGTCAGAATGTCTTTATGATGAGCGACAATGTGGTACCTTTTGCTTTAAAACAACACATTTAGGTAATTTTTACTTGAATATGAAATTTGACGTAGGTTCACGGTCATTAGGCTCATTAGCAAACAGTGCAGGCGTTATGTCAGCGGGAATTCAGCTTGATGTCTCACAAGGCCATTTGGTGACCAGCAGTCAATTAGGAGTGTTAGGACCATTAGTGACTTCGCGGAAATGCCCGGTTTTCCTTAAAGCTCAGATTTTAGAACTGTATGGAGTACCTGACCCGTGTGTTTTTAGTCGCTAGTGTTCGTCGTTACATTAGGCAAGATTAAATCGTGCATTGAGTCCCTTAGAATTGTAGATATCTTCAAATAACATAAAAATAACTAATGTTTTGTAGTTTTTTTAATTTTCTTCCGAGAACGCCCTGACTGAACGTGAGAACTGAGAACTAAGAAGTCACTTCTGAAAAAATAGGGCAAAGTAACAATGATACTTTCAAGAGTCGATACGATTTGGAACTGGTCTTAAATTTGAAGAACTCGATTCTGATTTTTTTTTGTAAAAAATGAGAGGTCTGAAAAGGACAAGTCTCTACAAAACATTCGGGTTACTGACAAGTTAAAAAGAACGCGAGTTTCGACTTAATTATATGAGTCTGAAATTTACAGTCGAGTCTTAAAGAAGAGGACTCAAATAACTCGAGTCTTAGCCAACACAATTTGGAACCAATGCACAGTTTCGATGACCTTCCGATAATATTTCATTGAGGATGTTCTAGAAGGAAAATAACGTGTGACATGTATTTATCGACCAAGGTTGTTGATGTTCTTTTGTTTATTTATTTCTTAAATTCTTATCTATATGTACCGGATTTTTACTGCTAAATAGTTCTTTCGATTTTTCTCGAGCGACAAGCATAATTTCTAAATATATTCGAGAGTGCTTGTTGGCTACTTGAATAAAAAATGTTTTGAATTGAATTGATTCGAATTAATAGTATATTTCCTTTTCGTCATATGATAGCTTAACTACACAGAAAGATAAACATGGAAATGATCCATAACTCATGAACAAATATCAGTGAGTCTATTTTATCATGCTTGTGATTTATAAATTAATTATTCGCCCGTATAACAGCGAATATGTTTTGTATGTTACTGATTTGGAGTCATTAGTAACAATTAACTAAAGCAAAACATTAGCAAGACGAGCCAGGAAGCATCAACCTATTGTAGTATGATAATTAACTGTCATTGTCTGGTTTCACTGAACCTTCACACGGAGCAAAGGTGATCTGCGAATATTTATGCTATTTTTCATGACGTTGGCAAAAAGTACGGCCTCCTCGGAGATAAGTCAGAGAATATATGCGACGCTCCGAAGGGTGCGCGACAGCCGCCACAGTCTCCTGGCCGTCGTGGCAGGGAGATGGGACAGTGTCCTAATTAGGCACTGGACCTCCCAACATCTTAGTTTAGGTACTAACATAGTAATTTAAGTATATTTGTAACTAATAAAATATGGATTGTAATATCGTCCGAAATAAATGTTTTTTTTAAAGGTACTGTTCGAATTTAGATTACACCAGCATTACTGCTGCAGTATTGCAGCGCGACATTACTGCCGACTGTATTGCTGCCGCAAATTTAAAAAATCCGGACAGCAACATTGATTTTGACATTTGCGGCAGTAACGCAGCCAGCAGTGATACCGCGCTGCAATACTGAAGCGGTATTGCTGTTGCTGGTGTTGTGTGAATCCGAACGGTAGCTTTAGAATTCATAAATACATGCTGCAGAGTACAGATCAATAATTATATGTTATTCGGATACGGAGGATTTTTCATGCTAACGTTTCACAATAAAAAAATGTTTAATTTACTTTAGAAACCTGCTTATTGAAGCCAGTTAAATCTATATACCCTTACAGAAAATCCTTGGCAGTAATCTCGTTGGTTATAGGTTAACTTTATTATTCTCGAGAGACAAATCCGCCGGAACCGTAAGTAGGTAACAGCCAGTAACAGGTTCAGATAAGTCAGAAACTAAAATGAAGCTTGGCAAAATTTACTACCTGTTCGAAAACAAAAAAATATATATTCTTCGTTATTTGAAAATATATCTTTCAATTGTATAAGATCATTATTTGATTCATACACATTTCAGAAAAAGATCCTTTCTGTGGACAAAACAATGAACGTTTTCTATGGACAAAAGAAAGAAAACGTCTCAGGTACATTTATGTATATCACGTTTTACTTATTTGAGTCTCAAGTAGTGAAAATATGTATCCAACAAACATAATTTGCATGCTTAGATTATTGACGATTTCGCACATTTGTGCTGAACTCGTAAAATTGCACCTTATTTCTGAACCTACCACATTCTAGAAGATACATTTCTATTTCTAAGGAAATTAGTTTTTCTCTTAACTTTGCGATATCTACAGGAAAGACTCGCAAGATTTAAGCGTATGCTAAAATGTGTCGGTATGACCCAAATGTCAGTTTACTCTTTTTAATTCTATCTACGAGTCTAGATCAATTAATTCAATAATTAACTTATTCATTCATTCAATCGTTTATCATAAATCTTTATTCACTTAAAAACTAGTATGCTAGATACAGAAAGCTTATAATTAGGTTTGTGATAGTTTCACCAGTCGAGCCTTTGTCTCCCGAACTAGGTAAAAGCCTATTTATGTAATATTTTCACGAGTTCTTCAACAACTGAGAGCTTCAAACTCTGAAGTTGAAACTGGCAAAGGTAATTTTCCTGTCTAATCCAATAGCCAACCTCTTTGGAACCCAGGAACATTATTTGTGGAGCCCGGATGTAATTACAAGCAACTTTTGCCGTCAGATGTAAACGGAAACTTGGCGGGTTATTACGTTTCTTCCCTTTTTACTCGAAGTTAAATTTATAGCTGTTGAAGTTGTAGCAGTTTTTGTAAACTCATGAACAGGAGTTAAAAGTTTAAAAGTAACTTGTAGACTTGTAGCTGAAATGTAGACTTAGGGTCGGTTGCACCAACTGTTTGTCGTCATGGAAAGTTTCATAGTAAACCGCCGCGGCGCGCCGGGTGACGTTCATCAGTATGTCAAGTGCGGATGGTGCAACTGGCACAAACTCTCTTCTGTGTATGATCAAAGATAGATATAACTCCGTAATAGATGAATACAGTCTAAGGAAAAAACGTGCCTCGAAAATCAAGAAAATTTGATTCTCGTTCAGAGGGCGCTACTAGTTTTAGCCTACAGTCGTATAGATGGCGTTGACGGTTTCATTTGTTATTTAACAATTTTAACGCATATCAGTGAAATAATTAATGCAAATAAAAAAAATCATTTATCTATATTTAAATACATTCTATGGTATTTTTATAAATCTTCATTTTTAGTTTTAAAGTGTGTCGACAGATGGCATTGAATTTACTGGGGTTACAAAGTTTACTATGACAGTACCGCTCTAGTATAAGTTACTCTATGGTATGATAAAGATCCTTTCCAAATTATTAGTCATCTTATGCATTTTTTTCGAGAACAATTTTTTCTGCTCTATACGGCACGACCGAGGTTTGATTGAACCCACGATTTTAAACCGCCACACACATACGAATGGCATTTATTATCGCTTTTTTGTCGCAATACTGCATATAGCCACGTACGTCACGCATTTGTTACGCATTAGTAAAAAGCGCTATGATACCTATGATCAGGCGCGGATCCAGCTCTCAAAAAAGGTTGTGGTCACAGCCACCCGAAAACCGAAAATCGGCCAAGTGCGACTCTAAGTTCGCTCATAAAGCAATTATGAGTCATGAATGACTTTTGAATTTGATTACCTATTTCCTTTTTCCTGCGCATCAGGACTTTGGCTTTGAATTAATTCAGAGCTGATTTCGTCCAATTAAATAGTCAGTTTTGATTAAATTCCAAATCAATTTCAATCAATCTTTTTTTTGTTTCCTATACTAGCCACAGCTAGTAAGCCAATAGGGACACTAAACTGGGCGGTGTCTTAACGGTGTCTCGGAAATTGTAGTGTGACCAGCAAGTGACATGCACCAGGCGAGACTTAATTTACAACTACTGAACCGATTTGATGAAATTTCGGCTACTTCAAATGATATCAAATTAAATTAAACGCTAGTATACATTTTACATTAAATAACTTTATTTACAGTTAGATGCTAAACCGAACCGCATTCTACTCTACTTTGAAATGAATCTTAAATGTAGGTATACGAATTTGGTAAGCAATTATGTTTGCTGTAAATTATTTCCCATTTTGAGTAATTTGAAAATAGGATGTTGAATTTTATCTTTAAAAAGTTATTACCATGTTTTGCACCAATCATAGAGGTATGATTGGCGGGTAGTCGGGTAGTCTATTTTTTTTCATAACAAAACTTCTAAGATCTTCATAAATATCCTTTGACATCCATCAAGTTATTATACGTACATGAACTAAAAATAGATAATTAGTTTAATTTTTTTTACTTAAATAGAAATTTAAGATAATGATCATGACTGATGATTAGTAATATAACTACTCCTTTTTAACCAATATAATTCAGACAAGTTGGTTTAAGTAGGAACTTTAAAAAAAAATATCGGATTTTTTTATGTAAATAGGTATAGTGCTACAACACTATACCTATTTACATTCCTATAAAATTTTATTATTAATTTGTTTTGTTATTGTAACGCGTCTTATAATAAACAGCAATTCTCTCAAATCTTAAATCTAGTAATTATTGCAAAAATAAATACTACGTGCAAAAATTAATCAGTGGTCTGCTTCATACATATTTATTTGCAATGATTCAGTTTTGCACCACTCTCTTTGTTTACAATATTTTTTTGCAAAAAAATATTTGAGCCAATCTGTTATATACTTATGTATACAGGGAGTCATTCGTATCGAGGTTATGAAAAAGTAAGAATTTTACATTTTAGCCTTTTGCGCAAGTAAATAAATGAATAAATATTATAGGACATTCTTACACAGATTGACTAAGTCCCACGGTAAGCCCAAGGAGGCTAAGTAAAAAATCATAAATGATAGACAGCTAATTTGTGGACTACTTAGTTGTCAGAGCTTTTCATAATCTATAAGTTGCATTAAAAGCAATTAAGTCATGCTAGACTATAATCAATATATATATATTTATTACATTTATTACTAAGGTACTACTTTTGACTCAGTTTTACACCTTTACCTACTTTCCAAAGTCAAATTTGAATAGGCTTAAGAACTTAAGATAAGAAATATTTTATGTTTATACCGTATTTTTATTAGTTAATTAGTACATTTCTAAATAAACGAATGTGCTATACTTCCAAAAAAGTGTACGAACATTTTACGTGACAGCTGTTCCATACAAAAATGAACTGTCATAGGCATCATCATTGGACGCGCGAGGTAACGAGGTATAACTGTGGGAGCACCCAAACGTAAGTTTGATTTTGCTATTTAAGTATATACTTAAATTACAAATTCAAGCTTACGTTTCTTTTTTGCGAAAACGTTGATTATTTGATCTATATCTAGGTTCGTATCTTTATGTATATTCAGGAGAGCTAGCCCGGATAACCTTTCCTCTGCCATTGAGGCCCGCAACCAAGATTTTACTCTGCGAAGAGTAGAAAAAGATCTCTCTGCGGTAGCAACGCTAACCGGGAGAGTTGCTAATATTTGTAAAAACATTTTGATGTTAGGGTACAAATCTTAGATAAATAAGTAAGCATAGAGTACTCCATATACCAGTTTCCTTACTTAATATATGTATAGTATGGTAAAGTTTGAAAATTACTAATAATACATATGGTAGAAGAGCCGACAGTAAAGTTTCGAACCAACGTGATACCGCGATGAGATGCACAATGGTTTCCCATAAAACTGATGCTAAGTCCGAATTTGATAGTCTGCCACGGCGGAACTAGCCGAAAGTACAAAAAAAATAGCCACTTCCGGTGCGAAAAAGGGGGGGTCATTTAACCCATCTGATACTGCAATAAAAGCTATGGCATCAGTTAGAAATTTACTGGTAGATACAGGAAAGCGAAATCTGCCAGTATGATTCCTGCCGGAAGTGCTTGGCATACGCTCTCAAAGGTGACCATCGGGACCCCTAAATTAACCCATCTGATACCAGCATGAAACCAATTCCAGTCGGTAGATATGAACCTTCTCTTCAGGAATATATAAGTCTGCCAGGGCGCTTTCAGCCGAAACACCTTGACATACGAGATTATGTGAGCAACATCCGTGGAACCCGTATTTTGGAATTGTACAGATTACAGACATTTTAATTATTGCAGGCTTATGATTTATTACCTAATGCTTATATTTGTATATTTTTATGCCATTAATAACATATATTTCAAATTTATTAATATACACAATATAATTTGGGCATTAATTTAATACCTGCTCACGGCTTTGTACTTCTTTGTTTGCCTTATAAAGGTGCTAACAAATTAGCTACCGATATCTTTACAGTTGATAGTACTCGGCTCCTGAAGTATATGTAAGTATGAAACATTATAGGTTTTATAATATTATTTTGAGAAAATTGGAAAACAAATTTGCTTTGTAAAAAAAACTCTGTTAATGAGATAATTAAATGAGACCTCATTGAACAGATTCTAAAACCTCTTTTAAATATAAAACTTAACTGGCCACTTCACGCTGATAAATCAAATGACACGTTGACAATGACATTTAAGACAAACAAGCAGTTAAATACATGATGATTATTTTTTAGATAGAATTATAGTTTATTTATTTTGTTCGGTAAATAAAACATAAATTATGAGAAACTTTCTTAATTTCTATTAAAAGTTAATTGTTCTAGTGTAAAGTACCAACCATCTCGTAAAATTTCTGTAGCTAATTTGTTAGCACCTCATATATAAATAATACAATAATTTCAAATTACAATATCCTTTATTTACCAAAATGAACAAAATTATTATTATTACATACTTATTGTAAACGGGTGTAAAAAGACAGGATTTTCAACGTCAAGGACGATTTTTACCAATAATCCAAATATGAACATTTTAAATCATTTTTAGGGTTCCGTACCCAAAGGGTAAAAACGGGACCCTATTACTAAGACTCCAATAGATTATATTCTGTTTTTTATTCCGTAATCCGTAGACTAAAATGACATTTCATGTGGTACTAAGAAATGTCATGTCTTACATATGAAACGTCATTTTAGTCTACGGAATAAAAAAACAGACCTTAGTTATCTCAATTTGTAGTGTTATAAAACAACACCCTGAATGTTAAACTACGTCAGTTTTGCGTCAACGTCAAGAAATGTAGGGGAGAGGTGGGCATGACGGGATACTTAATGTTTCAAGTCCAATAAAACTGAAAATGCTATTTTTTTAAGTTTTTGTTATTTTTATTTTTATCTTTGGTAATCAGTCTTTCATAATCAACACTTACTAGGAACTCTCTAGTTAGATAATAAAATTAAAAATAAATTAAAATGGCCAAAAGTGCCTTCTCTCCATCTTGCCCCCCAAGTATGGTAAGATGGGGAACCCCTACGGGACAAGATAAAAATGATTCATATAAATATTATATTTAGGGCCTAAACAAAACTTAAATTTTTGGCTTTTGGGTCCATCGTCTGATAACTTCTCACGAACTGTTTTACTTTTATTTCTTAAGTCGTCTGAGAGACAGAAAATGTGTTTACAGCTAACATGTACCCCATCTTCCCTTGTTAATTTTATTGTTTGTTGGGTTAATTTTATTGTTTGTAAAAATTTACATGTAAAAGTGCCCCTGTGGCCTATTTGCTGAATAAATGTTTGATGTTGATGTTGATGTTGAAGAATAAATAAATTCAAATCCGCAATTCTTCATCAGTTTATCACTTTAAAACTACGGCCGTCAAGATGTACCCCATCTTGCCCCATGTGCCTAATGAAATTCGAAAGTTTTTTGTAAAATAAACCGTACTTGAAACCAAACAAGTCCTTAGCTGTTGGCGTGATTGCTGGGCCATAGGAATAAATTAACAGTATATATGTGCTGGTGATAATAAGGAAACAAACGCAAACCAAATAAAACACAAAAACCGGCCAAGTGCGAGTCGGATTCGCGCACGTAAGGTTCCGTACCATAATACCATTACGCAAAAAATGGCAAAAAAGTCACGTTTGTTGTATGGGAACCCCACTTAAATATTTATTTTATAATGTTTTTAGAATCATTTATTCATCAATTGTGCATTACAGGTAATGAATACCTACAGGTGTTATAAACAATTAGTTACAGTTTGTTATAACGGCAACAGAAATACATCATCTGTGAAAATTTCATCTGTCTAGCTATCACGGTTGATGAGATACAGCCTGGTGACAGACGGACAGACAGACAGACAGAAAGCGGAGTCTTAGTTATAGGGTCCCGTTTTTACCCTTTGGGTACGGAACCCTAAAAATAACAAGGAATATGGCAAAAACAGTTTTTTTACAAATAAATAATTAACGACACCATTTGTCTAGCCGGTCACTGTGCGAACTGATTGCTATGATGGCGACGCATCGTCATGCGTTAACGGGATTCTGATGGTTGGTCAGTCGTGTCGCCATATAAAGCCGCTACCCCGTCTTACTCGTCTTGCCCCTCTCTCCCCTACATAAGATAGTGATTAGATACACCAAATAGGTGAAAAAACGCCTCAAGCGTAAAAGAAACCACCAAAAATCATTTTATGTCGCATTACAAGCCTGATTTAGCTATGAATACTAATACCCCCTTATTCGTAAAACTTTACGAGCCTGAATTAGTTAAATTATGTTTTATCCTTTTCTTACAAATACATAAGTCAAAATGACAGACAAAGACAAACGATTCATATAGCTAATTCAATGACTATTAATCATATTAATCACATTATTTAATTTATTTTAACTTAATTTATTATAAATATGTGTTATTAATAACGTAATAATATACAAATATAAGCATAGAGTAATAAATTAATAAGCCTGCAGTATTTGAAATGTCCGTAATATGTACAATTCCAAAATACGGGTTATACGGGTACCACGGATGTTGCGCCACATAATCTCGTATGTCAAGGTGTTTCGGCTGAAAGCGCCCTGGCAGACTTATATATTCCTGAAGAGAAGGTTCATATCTACCGACTGGAATTGGTTTCATGCTGGTATCAGATGGGTTAATTTAGGGGTCCTGATGGTCACCTTTGAGAGCGTATGCCAAGCACTTCCGGCAGGAATCATACTGGCAGATTTCGCTTTTCTGTATCTACCAGTAAATTTCTAACTGATGCCATAGCTTTTATTGCAGTATCAGATGGGTTAAATGACCCCCCCTTTTTCGCACCGGAAGTGGCTATTTTTTTTGTACTTTCGGCTAGTTCCGCCGTGGCAGACTATCAAATTCGGACTTAGCATCAGTTTTATGGGAAACCATTGTGCATCTCATCGCGGTATCACGTTGGTTCGAAACTTTACTGCCGGCTCTCCAACCAATACGTATTATGAATCATTTTTAAACTCCCTTGAACCTAATACTTAGTAAACGTAGTTACGCTTAGCTGACTTATTTCCCTATAGTATGAGGTATTCCATTACTACTCAATCGACCACTAAATATGTAGGTAAATTATTTTATATTTGACTAGGTACATAAAGAATCTATACAATTAAATTTTTTAAATCTAAATGTTCAGTCGAGATAGCATGATATGCCCCATAAATATATACCTATTGCACAGCTGCGTGAGTAGTTGTAGGATTTAATTTTCAAGATATTTACTTAGTCGTTGACTAGAAGACGCCAAAAAACCCCCTCAAGAAAACAAATCACACACAACACGAAATATCATAGGTACAAATAATAAATCGATAAACAATGTAGGTAATGAATATTTTATTGGATAATTTGTAACTTTGTTTTATTATAAAAGTAATATACATAGAGTAGCTTACTTACACGTCGAGAAACAATCAGAGCGATAAATTGCTCTGATTGTTTAGGTAAACCCTGGCCGAAATGACCAAAAAACAAAGTTAAAATAAAGTTACAAATGATATATAGAGTAGGGCATTGCATTAGAGCGGTAAAATAGCAATAATTTCATTAAAATAACTTACCATTGTGTCGAAACAACAATCACACTATCACAGCTATTTTACCCTGACTGACATTAACAAAAAACTTTTCAAGAATGGCGGCTTGCCTCGGAACTTTTGGCATTTTGGCGGGAATCTACATGTGCATGCATACAACTCAATACACTCTTGCTTTTAAATTAGTAGATCTGTCTATTGTCTATGGTCTGCGCGAGTGCGCGCTTCCAACCAGGTAGTCATCTCTTTTTTTCTAATACATATTCATGCGCCAAAAAGAAACAGATAATATGTTGTAAAAATGTGACAAAAAGTATCACCATTTTTGTCTATGGCTCTTTGCTGCGTTCCGAATCACGCACGATTCATTGTTTTTATTTTTTATTTTATGAAGGCCTATCTATCTCAATATACCGTGAAAGTGTAAAAAAGGTTGTGGGCATGCCCATCTTGCCCACAACGGTGGATCCGCGCCTGCCTATGATGTTTGTAATGTCATGCTTGATAAGAGCAACCATAATGCGGCTGCAAAACCGACATTGGCAAATTCACCCCGTGCAAAATTGCGGGGAGTAAAAGCCAGATAGGATATTAAAAAAAAAATGCGGCTGCAAGTCAAAATAGATATAATTTCAGACAACTAACATGATGTACAGGGTACTCGTAATTTTGTGTATTTTTATAGTTTGGCTGATAAAGGCAAGGCTCTTAGTACTCATACTATGGATGGTATAGAAAGGATGCCAATCTCTTATGGCAGAATTGTTGCAAAAGTGACCGCTGTCAGCTTTAAACAATAATTCCTAATCTCTCCGGTGGCGCTAGTTAGGCTCTGGGACATGAGTATAACATGAACCATATAAGGCAACAAATAACCCGACCAAATTACGTAGGCTGTTTTTGGTAGTATTTCGGTGTATGGTGGCGCCGCCTAATTACTGTTTTTTGATGAACACTATTCATACATAGAGATTTGGCTCCTTTATATAGTCTCCATGACTCATACGATCGTGCTGTCAAGTTGCGTAATTGTTCTACATGTCAGAATTCATTTAGCGTTCTGTCAGTTTTTGTTAAGTCTTTCTGTCATGATCTATCAAAAGTAACTTCCGATATTGAATCATAACTTATTATGCAATTATTTTGCTGTCAACAAATCAAAAAGTTGTCTAGATATTTCCATAACAAGTTAAATACGCAAGTCCAGTTCAATTTAAATGAAAACACTTAGATGCGATATTTTGGTTTATTTTATATTGCTTAACTACTTACATTATCTTAAATGTGGTTTCAAAATGCAGTTTTTAGGGTTCCGTACCCAAAGGGTAAAAACGGGACCCTATTACTAAGACTCCGCTGTCCGTCTGTCTGTCTGTCACCAGGCTGTATCTCATGAACCGTGATAGCTAGACAGTTGAAATTTTCACAGATGATGTATTTCTGTTGCCGCTATAACAACAAATACTAAAAACAGAATAATATAAATATTTAAATGGGGCTCTCATACAACTAACGTGATTTTTTTGCTGTTTTTTTCCGTAATGGTACAGAATCCTTCGTGCGCGAGTCCGACTCGCACTTGGCCGGGTTTTTTTTCTATAGTTTACGACGTTTATCAGTATTATTCATTCGTTCATAATTAATGAATTACTTAACATATTTAAATTAATGTTTATTATTTTTCTTTTCAGGTACGTATTGGAAGTATGAAGTTATTGAAATAAATGAACTGGAAGAAAAAATCAGGGCAAGTGATGCTTAATTTGAACGTATTTTGAGGACTACATAGCACAGATCAGTGATAGCTGACAATATTCCTACAAATAAAATAAAATAATTATTTAAATTCTCGAAAACATCATATGAAACTTTATGTGAAAGTGAGCATTTTGGTTAAGGGTTGTCGATTCTAATTTAACAATTGGTTATGGGTTTGAACTGGTTTTGATACGGCCTTGACGATCGTATAAAAACCATAACCAATTATTGAATTTGAATCGGGCTCCTGCGGTTGTTTAGAGCGATTTGTTTATTGTTTGGAAACCAACACAAAAAACTAATTTGTACGGACGGCGCGTCTCAAACTAGTGCTTCCTAAATGGCATTTCCTAAAGGGATTTTCCTCCATTAATGTTAATTTAAACTAAGTCCATGTCCATAAGCAATCCATCCACGTAGCGCGTAGTGCGCACGCGCAAGGCCTTTAGTTTTCCTTCTTCCTCCTTAAATATTAGGGATATTAGAGTTAGGTCCGCCGTAATTTGACAGTTTTAATCAACTGACAATTGAATCGAGATTACCCTGCTTATAATATGTTATGCTCAGACATAAAACTTTTCGTGGCAAAAACGAGTGTTTGAGAAAATGAAACATCGATAAATCAGTAATAGATTAATAAATAAAAGATGTAGCTTCTATGTATTTGCTGTAAATTATCGAGACGTTTCGGCATATAATTTCCTTAACATATACATATGTTTGTTACCTAAATATAAACAAACCGGCCAAGTGCGAGTCAGACTCGCGCACCGAGAGTTCCGTACTTTTTAGTATTTGTTGTTGTGTTGCGGAAACAGAAATACATCATCACCTGTGATAATTTCAACTGTCTACCTATCACGGTTCCTGAGATACAGCCTGGAGACAGACATACGGACAGCGGAGTCTTAGTAATAGGGTCCCGTTTTTACCCTTTGGGTAATCCCCTTGGGGAAAACTGTAGTGTACAGTGCCAAAATATTAGACAATTATCGGGCGTGTCTATCTTTTTTAACAATGTAAAAAATATCTATAACTTTAATCGACGACCTAATCGATTGTATCAATTATCAATATTATCCCACGCAGACGAAATCGCAGACGGAAGCTACACTTGGAAGTATATACATTTGGAACTACGTAATAATATGTGCATAAGCAACCCATCCACGTAGTACGCGCAAGGCCTGTAGTTTTCCTTTTTCCGACACAAACGTTGCACATTAGGCTATATTGTTCTGCCTATTGACAGGAAAATGTTTTGAATACCTTATTACTATTTATGAGTTTGAAGATTGAAGGATTCGAGGAAAGAATAACAACATGTGACTAATTTCAGCTTCCGTATTTACAAACGACAAATTTGTTCAACTAACCGTAAAAGAATCGTGTGAAAAAGTTACCTTCATATTTAAGGTTCTGTACCCTTGGTAAATACGGGACCCTATTACTAAGACTTCGCTGTCCGTCCGTCACCAGGCTGTATCTCATGAACCGTGATAGCCAGTTGAAATTTTCACAGATGATGTATTTCTGTCGCCGCTATAACAACAAATACTAAAAACAAATAAATATTTAAGTGGGGCTTAAATATTTATTCCCATACAACAAACGTGATTTTTTGCCGTTTTATGCGTAATGGTACGGAACCCTTCGTGCGCGAGTCCGACTCGCACTTGACCTGTTTTTTTACTGTTTATTCTCATTATCACCATCTTCCTAACGTTGTCCCGGCTCATAGGATTCTGAGGGTTCCTTGGCAACTAGCCTTCTGCCATCTGACCTTCCAACCAAGAGGGGAAACTAGTCCTTATTAGGATTAGTTCGATTTCCTTATTATATTTCCGCACGATATATCGTACATAAGTTCCGAAAAACTTATTGGTACGAACCAGGGTTTGAACCCGCGACGGCTACCAAAGCTTTCTTTTTCTAATTATATAGTCTGAGATTGTAGTTAATGCACGAGTTATTTTTAGCCCGTGCTAGCCTTCGTTGTTTAAAATAAAACCGAGGCGTAATGAGATGATAGCAGTTATGCGGGCATACACAAGTAAACTTTTATTCAATTTAGAACCGTATGCACAAGGCATTAAGTGTCAAAAATGTTTATTAATATTTGTTGCTGATTGTATCCCTGGCGACAAGCTAGTTAATCCCGTAACACAAAGGCTTAGAATCGCAATTTCGATTGGGAAATAGTTGTCGACACTGTACGTATCAGCAGTGGACGCGGCTCCTTATTGTGATAATAACCGGTGCAAACATAAGTTAGTGTAATAGGAAAATGTAGTATGTGCAGTTTCCAAGGAAAATGAGCTTTAGACCTGCAAGAGATTACGCTAAAAAAGTTCTAATAAGTTGAAGTAACTACTCGTTATATTATAAAACGTCGACCAATACAGGTACATAATTGCATCTATAAGTATGAAGTTTGTAATATATTTAGATTTATTTATTTGCGTATACTTTCTTTAAATGAGTTTTTAATAAAAAATGCTTAGCTATTGCTGTGTAGATTCATAAATGTTACCTTACCTATTTAACCCTTTGTCCGGCAAAGACGTCAACTAACGCGTGCGGCTACCGCCCAATATCAATTTTCGTGCGTTTAGACAAGATTCACAAACACGCGCCGCACACGATATATATAGGCGTGGCACGTGGCGTTTATTTTATAATGTCTCCTTTACACGATGGCCCAGCGTAGGCCAGTCTAACGGACGCAGACGCAGCTATGCAGTGGAATGGGATAGCAATATCACTTGCTCCTCTAACGCATAAATGCGTCCCTTGAACTGGCTTACGCTGGGCCATCGTGTACAGGAGCCATTAACTGATTACTTGCATCTCTCAATCGATCTTTAGTTTCAGAAGCCAACTGTATCTTGTTTGGATGTAAAGCTTAATCTATAACGTTTTTTTCACTCACACCATGGGTTTTCTCTGGGATCACGAGTGTAATGTCGGGTTCGAAAAGTGGGAGGAAATTTTCTAGTTGGTTTGTATGCGATTAAGTCCCGTTTTGTGTGATATTTGATAATAATTAACACCCAAGTCAAGGCCCGATATTAGGGTACCTTTTCTATAAATAAGACACATATTTTATAACCTTTTTAGCTCACAAATGTCGAGTAAACAAAACTAAAAGCATAATTTAAATTGTGTTTTAGTTGATACGTGGACACAAACATTTGAGTCCGTCTGAAATCTTGCAGTTATGTTTTGAAAATTGCTATAAAACAATTTTATTACTTTAATTACCAATTTGTTCCTTCTTTTTAAACCATTAATGCGGAGTATGTGATGCACCCGGGTGGAAAAAGTCCGTCCGGGTGTCCCAGATACCGCTGGAGTGACAAAGCGAAGACCTGTCCGCTCTTGATGTACCCATCAACTGGCGTGACGTGGAGTAACGTTCATTTGTGTCAGAGGCCAATATCCTTTTAGGGTCACTGAGTCAGTAAGTCAATAAGTAACCATTAATAGTTTCATCTGTCGTTGATAATCATCAGTTCAAACGATTATAAAAGCAATTTCGTGAAGTGTCATTAACTTCCCACTGTCATGTTTTGATCATCGCAGTAAGTACTGAATGTTAATAATGTAAATGCATCGGATTCATTAGAAATCGATTAGCACTGACGAATGTTGTTTGACCGCGATTCTGTCACCATGACGTCCATGATGACTAATGAATACGAAGTATAGGTATTTTTCGTAATTTTAATCAGAATGTTTTCTTTTTATATTTTAGTTTTAATGCTCAGAAAATTCATCTAAAAAAAAAACAAAGTTTTAAAAAGTAAGGGCAAATCGCCTAGCATGGTACGGGCATGTGATGCGGAGGGATGAAAGTCATGTGACGAGAAAGGTATTAAGAATGAATGTGGAGGGAAGTACGAGGAGAGGAAAACCGAGGAAAAGGTGGATGGACTGTGTGAAAGATGATATGAAACTAACGCAAGTGAATGATGAGATGACGGGTGACAGAGATGTATGGAAGAAAAAGACATGCTGCGCCGGCCCCAAGTGAATGGGACAAGGGCAAGCGAATGATGATGACTCAGAAAATTCATCTATCCAAAGTACGATGTGGTTAAAGATGTTGATAGTTTTACTTCTCTCTACTTGTAATTAACTATGTTTTTGAAATGTATTCTGGAATGAGGGAGGGATATGGTACAGATTAAATGTAGGCGGGCGGAGCCGCGAGCACTGCTAGTACCGGATTATGTCCTATACTATTTATCTCGAAACAGTCTCACTCTCGAAACTTAGGTATGTTATTTAAAACTAACTTAAGTACAAAACGTAATATATTTGCACTAGAAAAGCAAACTTGGCTATGGCTATTGGCTATTGCTCTAACACAGAAACAATATTGAATCTGCTCAAACAAGACATTGTCATAAAAGAACATAGTCACTTAACAGAATACCTAACATATAAATCATGGGAAAATGCTGAACGCCTACAATACCTTGAAAATAAAGTGCATTCACGCGAATAGATAAAATCACTATTTATACAACATCATCATTTTTATTGGTCCTTTATAGGATATTACTAAGACTCCGCTGACCGTCTGTCTGTCAGCAGGCTGTATCTCATGAACCGTGATAGCTAGACTGTTGAAATTTTCACAGATGATGTATTTCTGTTTCAGCTATAACAACATATACTTAAAAGTACGGAACCCTCGGTGCGCGAGTCCGACTCGCACTTGGCCGGTTTTTTACTAGTGCTCCGAGGCCCCGCTTGTACTTTGTCCATATCTTAAGGGGCCCACTGACTATCAGTCCGCCGGACGATATCGGCCTGTCAGTTGTTCGGAACTGTCAAATTTTTGTTCTAACTGACAGGCCGATATCATCCGGCAGACTGATAGTCAGTCATAGAGTAACTTATACTAGAGCGGTACTGTCATAGTAAATTTTGCAACCCCAGTAAATTCACTGCCATCTGTCGACACACTTTCAAACTAAAAATGAAGATTTATAAAAATACGATAAAATGTATTTAAATATAGATAAATGATTTTTTTTATTTGCATTAATTATTTTTATGATTTTGACCCATGTTCTTTCACTGATATGCGTTAAAATTGTTAAATAACAAACGAAACCGTCAACGCCATCTATACGACTGTAGGTCAAAACTAGTAGCGCCCTCTGAACGAGAATCAAATTTTCTTGATTTTCGAGGCACGTTTTTTCCTTAGACTGTATCCATCTATTACGGAGTTATATCTATCTTTGTAGTCAGTGGACCCTTTTAGGCGGTTATCACACTGGATGCGATTTGCACGTCGCTCCGATATCCGAGCGGTATGTCGCTATAATACGCGCATAACGTTTTATCGCTCAACATCGGAGCGATATTGTTGTGGCGTCCGAAAGTCACTTTAGTCACAGACATATTACTTATTCAGAAATTATAAATTGATGAAATTTTGATTATTTACGGTAAATATATCATTGTTTGTTTGTTGTTGTTGTTGTTTAAACTTTCTTATCTACATTAATATTCCAGAAAATAACTACTTAGGTGAGTTAGGTGAATTCTTAAACATAATTTGCCAAATATTCAAAGCTTTTCGTCGCTAAACTTGCAATCTACGTTTTATAAAGGAAAACAGATTGAAAGCTGTATACATACATGTAATTGTAGAATCTTGTGAGTCAAAGCGTCATAAATCACAACTGGCGAGTACTTATATAGTGGACATCAATCATGAGAAGGCTGAGAAGCCACTAATGGTAACTGCTCCCAAGGGACGCGGACCGAGATCAATTACAGACTAAACGGTTCATGACTCATGTGGCGTAAAGCCAAGTGGACTGTAATTGTTGGTGTGCTATACTTACCCAGAAGAACCTAGCTTGGCTTCTTCTTCTTCTTTGTGTCTCTATGTATCACTGCGACGATCCCTGATCTATTGTGATCGCCACCTACTACAACTCTCGATCCAAACCTGCAGCTTCAAACAGCTGCAGGATCTTTTTGATCTCGAGAGACTTTAACTCCTCCGGCGCAATATATGTCCGCCCAGGATAGAAAAGCTAATCAATTTGTGACTCTTTATGTCAACCGCCACCCGTCTTTGTGTCACCCGTTGACCACGAACGCTGTAAAGGGTTCGAAACGTCGGGATGTATTATAAATTCAACATACGCGATATAATCCGTTTTCATAGTTTTATTTCTTTATGTCAAATTATAAAAACAATTACCGTTGGAAAATACCGTCTTAATGTTATTTACAAACTTTTTGCGGCAAACGAATTATGATCGATAGGCGCGGGGACACGCGAAGACAAATTACATATACTTACATACACATGGCGGATGTTTGCGAGTTTGAGGCTGTAAAAACCTTTAGTGACACTACTTTCAATGCTTATATGATTGGCAAAAAAGTAAATGGTTTTTTTTTTACATTTTAGCAATTCTAATGGAGTTGAAAAATATGTTATATTATTTTCCTTTAAAAAATTTACTAGGTAACAACTAAGGAAACAAGATATTCATAAAAATACAGATCAATACAAAAAACTAACTAATATTATAAAATTTAAATGATTTTCGGGGCACGTTTTTTCCTTAGACTGTATCCATCTATTACGGAGTTATATCTATCTTTGCTCATACTTATTTAGTACGTCGTGTAGGGTTACCGAGGCAAGTGTCCAAGCTAAATAGTCTATTGTTCCTTGTCTCCTGTAACAAATGGCTGTATCGAAGGTTTCAGTTTAACCGCATTTAAAAGAGCTCTTCAACAAACACGTTTCTAACTGAAATAAGTTGAGAGATATTCCTGGCCTTCTCAGACCCAATCAGCCTACTTCGGATGCTTTGACCGTCGTAAGTTAGAAAGAGCGGCACAAATAGATCGACCAACTTTAGCGAAGCCCTATTCAAGCACCATCAGTTTTATAAAAGTTCCATCGGTAAATAATACCTAATTATAATAGCGATCACTTGAGTTGAAGAAACAATATGGAGACAAATCATTAGGTAAATCATCTTTTGCGAGCGACAGTTAACACGACATTAAAAACCCGGAGAGATTAGTCCCAAACGGAATCTGCTTTAGAAAGACGCGTAACGAACGGAAAAAGTCAGCATCTGTGGCAGGCGAGGCTGTATATAGTTACCCTAACTGGCACGCGTCCAGAAAGCGGCAGCCGCTGTGACCCCTCGCAGGCATCTGGCGACTTCTACAGGATCCATTGACTGTCAAAATCACCTGCCAACGACCCACTTGAACTAGAGGTCAAAGACTTAAAGAATTTACTCTGTTTGAAGATACTACACAAATCTACCGGTATGTCGTTACAGTTACAGTAGACTATCAATGCGGCCATCACGAGGTGATTAGTAACGGTGGCCCCTCGCAGACATCCTGCAATTTCTGCAGGATACATCGAGTGTCGAAAACACTAGCCAATGACCTACATGGATCGTAAGGACTAGAAGTCAATGGCCGCATATCTATCATTTGCTACGTTTAACGCTCAAGGCGTAGAAAATAGTATGCAAAGGGGGTCAGTTATCTCAGCAGCACACAATATTATAAGAACGATTGTTATTATAAATATACTCTTAACTCTAAATCATCTCGTGTAGAGTTGTAATTTAAACAGTTATTAAACTAAATCTAAACCTAAATTAGCCTGAGGCATTGTTCCCAGGACACTGGCCGCGTTCCCCCTCTGCACAGTGAGGCTGAGCTTCTGCGCAAAAATAAAATAAAATAACTAACTCTAAATAGTATTTCCCCTGGCAAGCAAGCTTCTCTGAAACTCTTGCCAATGGCCCACTTGCCCAAATGCCCAAAGACGCACCTACTCCGTTGATTACTACTAATTATTTACCAGCTTTTCCCGCGACTTGTCTGCGTGGAATTAGTGACAGCAGCTAAAGTAAGTGTAGCGCCTGGATAAAGTCTAATGTCAATCATTCAATTTGAGCATATGCTTAATTCAATTAATCGGCATTTTATTAATTATCTCAATGCTAGTGTTTCATATAAATTCCATAGTAGCAAAATCGTTTTAACAGTTCGAAAAAAGAAACTGATTTGACTAGTAGTCAAATAACCTATAGTTTACTTACTACTGTGAGACGTAATAAATCAAAAAAGGTTAACTGAAAGAGATCCCTCAAAGGGATAAGTTCGCCTTTGTACATCTTATTATTTGTACCATGTAATTTTTAATATGTATATTTGTACAATAAAGAGTTTACTACTAAATCTATGATATCTATCACTGAGGCTGAATACATGGTACATATTCTACTTTCTGTCTTAGTACAGCTATTGTCAACCTCGCTTTGTTGAACTGTCAGCTATCACAGCTATGTACATATGAAGTCTTGTGTAAAAGAAAACTTGGGTAATCTGCGGTTACTTCGAAGCTCTGCAATGAGCATTTAGCATTGTTAACAAATCGATTAATTGTACGATTGAAAAAAAAAACTCATTAGCAGATAATTGATTAACAAATCATCAATTTGCATCCCTATTAACAATTATGTAAACGCTGACCGTCTTAAGGCCCCTAATTAAATAAAACCGGACAAGTACGAGACAGACTCGCCCACCGAGGGTTCCGTACTTTTTAGTATTTGTTGTTATAGCGGCAACATTCAACATCATCTGTGAAAATTTCAACTTAGACAGTTGACAGCTATCACGGTTCATTAGATACAGCCTGGTGGCAGACAGACAGACAGACGGACAGTGGAGTCTTAGTAATAGGGTCCCGCTTTTACCCTTTGGGTACGGAACTAATAAAACAGCACACATTTAACATCTCGTAATAGAATAGGTATTCAAGAAGATGCAAAATTATGCATAAATATTTTTTTTGAGATTTTTTCGGGAGATTACGGTAGGTATTCTTTAAAAAGGGCGTATCAAGTTATTTAAAATATGTCGGAAACATGGATTGGACATCCTTGAGTAACATCCGTAGGCTGCGGCAACCGCTTATCATCAACCGACGTGGTATAAAAAGTCCATTTATTTCTAGCCGATTCGAGTCCTACTGCTGGGCAAAGGTCTTTTTGATCTCCACGACTCCCGAATAGACGTTAGATTTATAAATAATCGACGAGCAATCACGAAGTATTGTTTGGATTTTAATAGACGTATTCTAAATATTTAAAGAACTAGGTACTCTTAGTCATATACTTTATAAGTATAAGTAGTAATTGTAGTATGTGTGTTTGTGTTTAATAGTCTCCATATTTAGCTCCTTGCACTACCTGTTGACAGTTCTACATTTCCTGCTACCCAAAGGTTATCTGGAAGAGATCGCTTTTTAGCGATAAGACCGCCTGTTGTTACCTGGTTCTATTTTTTCTTTAAAAATTTCTTTGTAGTTTTACATGTATGTAAAATGTATAATTTTGGTGCAATAAAGAATATTTACTTACTTACTTATTTGAGGCAGATTTTAGGTAATAAGTGAACTCTACACTCTAGCTGTTTTTTGGAGCACTTTCGCTGCCCCAGTTCTAAGTTTATGTGCTTTCATTAACGTAACCTACTCCGGTTGTGCCCGTCTCTTACTTGGCCCCGTTTTTACATTTGTCTTAATTAAACATATAACTTGGCATTTTCGACTCAAATTTTATGTCAAGTTGGCTATGATTTGCAATTTTTGTATTGAATTCCGGAAAAATCTTACATACTTTTACGTAAACGCGCAATATTTTTATGTGCATTTATAAATTCGTTTTCTTTACGGATTTCGGAGTTAAAATGATATTTCCTAGATAAATGTAACAATGAGCAAATTATGAAAATCGCGTCAGCGCTAACGGTGTCACAAACGGCCTGATTCGAACTATGGATGGTATAGAAAGGATGCCAATCTCTTATGGCAGAATTGTTGCAAAAGTGACCGCTTTCAGCTTTAAATAATAGTTCCTAATCTCTCCGGTGGCTCTAGTTAGGCTCTGGGACATGAGTATAACATGAACCATAATATAAGGCAACAAATAACCCGACCAAATTACGTAAGTTGTTTTTGGTAGTATTTCGGTGTATGGTGGCGCCGCCTAATTACTGTTTTTTGATGGACACTTTTCATACATAGAGATTTGGCTCCTTTATATAGTCTCCATGATTCGAACTTTAAGATATGTCAAAAATTTGCTAAATATATACGATATGAATCGTATAATATACGATTATTTACATTACATATTATGTGAGTGTCAAAAGTGACGTTTTTGGTTGAAGAAAGAAAGAAAGTGTAACAAAAGTCCTAACTTGCCGCCTTTGATAGAGCCATTTGAAGCTTTGCACTGATATAAAATAAAATATAAAATATTATGTACTTTAGCGTGTAGTTGCGCTCTCTCGGAAGGGTTTCCACGGAAGACCAGCGTCGAGATCCTTAACTGGTATCTTGACATTAAGCTGAGTGGAGACCATTTCAGTGACGCTTATTAATAATAAATTGTTCTGTTGTCTACCTAAATTTAAGCGTTTTCTGAATAAATTTCTTCTATTCTATTCCATAGAGCTCTTCGACAAACACGTTACACACCGCGACAAATTATCAATGACTTCTTTATGATAGTCGTTACTGCTGGACCAAACCTACAAGTACATATGGATGCTGATAAGCAATAATGTGTCAACCCACAAAAACTTAAAAAGTGAGATTTTAATGTCATACTGTAGCTAGTTACCTAAACTTCATTTTGCAAAAATGACCTCAGTGACTTAAAATTTACAAAATGTACTTGGCACGGATGTGACGGATGTAATATATCCGTGCCAAGTACTATTAGTTATTCTATGTCCGTGCGTCTTGTCGTGCTTTGCTCTAATCTGCTAATAGTTTACACCTGTTGGGGGCTTTCCTAGGCTGTGTTCAGATTTCGAACTCAGCAAGTATCTTTGAGCACAGCTCGACGTAGATTTTTAAAACCTTTACCATAATTTCGCACTTTTGTGAGTCTTTCTGCAGACTAAGTTTTATTTATTTATTATAAACTGATCGGCGATTGGCCCTAGTCACACCTGATGGAAAGTGAACACAGGGCCTAAGATGGAGCTCACCGGTTCAGTAACAGCCTATTCACTCTTGTTTTAAAGAGACCGAGGTCATATTGATCAGGGAATACAGATGGCGGGAGCGCATTCCATTCCTTAGCCGTCCGTACCAAAAAGGAGGAGGCAAAACGTTTCGTCCGACTCCGAACAAATGGAATGTGGACCACGAACGGGTGCATTCGCTCCTCTCGCCTCGATGTCCGATGATGGAAAGGGGAAGGTGGGATCAGGTCGTGCAGTTCCTGTGGGCACTCCCCGGAATGTATCCGATAGAACACTGATAGGCAAGCGACTCGACGGCGATGCTCAAGGCTCTGTATCCTTGACTTGACAGATGGGTAAATAAATAAATAAAACAAACCAAATGCGACTTAAAGGTCGCAAATGGCAAAAAGTGGTAAACACAAGTTTGTCGTTGAAACAACTGTATTTACCCCGTGCGGCCTAGCCTTTAGCCTCGACCTCAATGTGCCGATAATTCACCGGAACTGATGCGACGACACTTCTTGAATTCCCATTCCCTGGCCCGTAGAAGTAACCGGCTAATCGTCCCGCGGTGCAGGCTTGCAAAGGCCCGAAAGTCACTTGGGATCTTAGGCCTAAAATTGTATAACTTGCTACCTGAGGAAATAAAATTAGCTAAAACGGATAAAAAGTTTGACCGAAATCTTAAAACAATGTTAACTGGCTTAGCATGCTACAGCGTCGACGAATTTGTTGAAACGTGTACTAACCCTAAGTAATTTATCTCCTAATTAATATGTATAAGCAAATTTATACCTTATAAATTAAAATGACGACTTGTTAAGCCATATGCGACCCTATTGTCTACTGTTTTCGAACCTGCTTTGCTCAAAATATGTTTTATTTAATAATAATTAAGTCTAAGTGACATAAATACTTACTCTAGAAATGTTGTACCTACTATGTACCTACCTATTTTACTGACCTGTAAAACATTAACTTTTACCAATAAATGTCTTGTATCTTGTGGTCACCGAGGCGTAAAGTATCCCTATTTGGGATTGGGGGATTTGTATGAGTCATCATCTTCCTCGCGTTGTCCCGGGTTTTGACACGGCTCATGGGAGCCTGGGGTCCACTTGGCAACTATTTAATAATGTATCACTTATGCTTGATAATATGGCACACAAATACATATTGAAATCAAACTATTTATTTAGGGACCATAATTTTATATTCGCAACGCATATTTTATATAATAATTATATATTTTTTTATAATTTAATTAAGTAAAATATAATTAAGTTTAGAAGTTATTCTAGAAAATAGGAAAAAAATTACTATTACTATTAATTAATAATATTACTATCTTTGAAGCTAATTGCTCTAAAATTTTGAAAAAAAAAAAGACAAAATTGTTCTTTACCTATATAGATGACAGGAAAACGTATTGGAAATGTGCAGTCAAGCGTAAGTCGGACTCAATTAAAGCCTGACCAGTAATATAGAATCATCGTCAAGAGGGCGCTGTTATTCTCGTGTATAGGGTGACAGTTCAGTATAGTATGAGAAAATTAGTTCCAGGGAAATTCCGCAACATGGCGCGTGATCATATATTCCTGGTCAGGCTTTACTTAGTTGTTGATCCGACCCCTACGGGTTTTTTAAAGACATTTCACTCACATTTTACATAAAATAATACATTGTTAAAAATTGTGCAATGGACGGAATCCTTGGAACGCGAGTCAGACTCGCACTTGGCCGGTTTTTTTGAAGTCGGTTAAAAGCTCCCTACACATGCCTAAAACGTGATTCACGAATGAATCAGATGATGGAGTAAGTCAATCTCAGAAGCTATTTACAAATCATTAACGACAACTGCTCGTGTCTGGTTTAACTTGGTATTTCAATAATTTAACAACAACAACCGATTCTCGATACCCGATATCGATCAAATGCCGCAATGAACAGAAAACTCGTATACCGTAAAATGGGGTGAGTAGGAGCAACACTGACATTCAAACCTCGATAACATTTTATTTTTACATATGCAAACTAAATGGTGTATATAATAAGTGTTCCCGACGTTTGTATTTTAGTTTTTATTTTATTTTGGGTAGTTCCATTTCATAACTTTGACGATAAACAGGAAAAACCACCTCACCCCGTAGTACCTCGTAATTGGAGTGGATGGGTTTTCATACAAAGGTGATTTTGGAAGATTGTTGGATCATTTTTTATTTTATTATGAGTATTACTATAGCTCCATTTTAAATTGGAATACATTATTTTTGTAGCAGTAGCCCTAACTCACTCCCCTTTCAAACCTACTCTCCCCGTTCATAACCCAACTCTCCTTGCGAACCCTAGTCACCCCATTTTACGATACTTAATGTAACTCGCATGCGTTTTTGCACCCTCTGACCTCTGAGTCGTTGGTCTACAGAACTTTTGTGGCTGTTAGTAACTATTAACAGTCAAGTATGTCGAGTGCTACGGTTTGCCAACAAACTGTAATGCAGTTTGGCGATAATGATGTACCTATGTTAAATTTATAATACTGTGTATTTTATAACATTTAAAACTTTCGCGGTAACAAAATAAATTCGCGATAGACCCGTTTCTAAATGTGATTTAATACTGTGTATTTTTTTTAATAAATAAATAAAAACGGGCCAAGTGCGAGTCGGACTCGCGCACGAAAGGTTCCGTACCATTACGTAAAAACCGGCAAAAATATCACGTTTGTTGTATGGGAGCCCCACTTAAATATTTATTTTATTTTGTTTTTAGTATTTTTTGTTATAGCGGCAACAGTGAAAATCTGTGAACATTTCAACTGTCTAGCTATCACGGTTCATGAGATACAGCCTGGTGACAGACGGACGGACAGCGGAGTCTTAGTAATAGGGTCCCGGTTTTACTCTTTGGGTACGGAACCCTAAAAATCACAATAAAATTGTCAAATTACGTTACTGCTTGGTGGCATTTGGGGACATTTGTGACATTTATATTTGTAGTTATATATTGTATTTTTTGTATTTTGTATTTTTCTAGTTGCTTTCGTGAAAAAAGCAGATGACAGATGATGGAAGTGACGAAACTAAAAAGGTTGGTTATCTGCCAATTTAGATACGCAACGCAACCTAAAAACCATACAATACGGCCCATTACACTGGTTTCCCTAAGCACTGCTCTCAAAGCTACGTAAACAAAATCTCAGCTGAGCAAAAACGCCGTAACGTAATGTGATTGCGGAAAGTAAAAAAGCTGATTGGGCGCATTCCTCGCGCGGCGCTGGCGCCGCCGCCGGCCATTGACGTTAGCCGTTGTCCACGCTGGGATTGTTTGCGATCTGTACATCTGTACGTTAATCTTGATCTCTTTTTTTGGGTCACATCACATTTTATAGTATGCTTAACTCGTTCGCGTCTTTCTTGTAGATATCGCAAAGTTAAAAGTCGAAAGCTAACTTTTACGCACCCTAATAGGCTAGGCGAGATTTTTTTTTCAGTACTTGGAGACTCAAGTAAAAAATACGATAATGTACCTAGGTTGTTAACTTTTAATGTATTGATCACAGAAGTGACCTTTTACAAAAATGTTTTGACGCTTTTAATGTCAATTCATTACAATCTTCCATAGATGTAACGGGTCACTCATGTAGGTAATGTTGTAAGAATTCGACGGAAATTATGTGAGTGACCCGTTTCACATTGCACAGTCCAGGTACCTTGTATGGTTGAATTTTAACCGAGGTAGCATTTATACGTCATTATAACGTGAGCGACGTCTTTATGACGTCATAATGTCGTCATAGTTACGTCAATATGACGTCGCTGACGTCACAATGCTAGCTGGGAAGGTATCTTCCCACAATTCCGGCATCTTATACTGTACCCTGTACCTATACTTAATGCTGTTCATTTAATGGAGCCTCAATTGTTTTGTTGACACAGATCTTTATGCCGCAAGCAAATGAGCAATACAAATGCAAATAAGGTTTTATTTCCTTTGTAAATATTGACGTTGTTGTGATGTTCGTAGAGCTGGCGAGATCAGTAGCAAAGAGTAATAAAGTAGACTAGATTATCTTTTAATCCCATTAGTATCAATAAAAAAAAAAAAAAGTATATATTACAGCTTCAAAATACAGATACGACCTTCAAAACTTTAAGAAAAGAGCGAAATATGTTAAATGCCAGCAACGCACTTGCAACCATCTGCTCGGGTGCCTGTTATATCATAAAAATAAATCACAAGCCCAAAAATTTTTTATGCCACGACGTTGGTCGACTATCATAATACGGACCCTGGAGAATATGGAACGTTGGTCGACTATCATAATACGGACCCTGGAGAATATGGAACGTTGGTCGACTATCATAATACGGACACTGGAGAATATGGAACGTTGAGTCGACCAATATCGATCAAAATCATAATATATTTTTTTTTTCAAATAATGTCAAAATTCTTTTTTATAATATTGTAACCGTCATCAACATTGGAAGCGATGTGGACGGGACCAAATCAATAAAGTTCAATAATGGATTAAACCACGCTTCAGTTTCATATCCTGTGGCTGCTCAGCTGGCTATCATCATCAGGCATGAAAGCCATTGTTAAATCCATTTTTACTCTATTTATACCTAATAATTCTTTGTGGTCGTGTATTCGAATTGGGCAAAGTAGAATTTTTGCTTCAACCAGTGTAAGTTGACTTTTAGATTTTTAATTAATCTGTGTACACATGGGTCATTTTCTGTTTTTTTATTTTTTATTTCTGTTTTGGGTCTATTTTTTTTCAGCAGATCTGAGCATTATAATAAAAAACAAAAAACCTGACGTATATTTATTTGCAATTCAAAATTTCACACATAAAATGACATATTTTTATTGCCAAGTTGAAGTTATTAACGTTTCATTAAGAAACCTCGCACAAGAAAAGCGTTTACCAAAATATTGTAGCACTAGCGCCACTATAGTATTTTTTTAATCCATATAATTTATAACCTTAATTGCCAAATCTTGCAAAATTGTATTGAAATAACATCTGTCAGCGTACCCATCGAGTTTGAAAAAATACTATAGTTCATTTCATTCTTGCGCCCACCCGTTCTCGGAATGCATTGGGATGATGTCCATTATCTGGTTATTGTCATTTCACGCATTTATGGGCTATGTTAATTAACTGGAGCTTATCGCGCTGCAACTCTCATTCGTTATATCCTATTACTATTGGAAATTAGTAGGAAGTAAATTGAGCTGATTTAACGATGCTGTAATGAACATTCATACGAATTGCAAACTGCAACTACATCTAGTTTGGGATTGTAAATTGCAACTATGTAGTTAAAACTAAAATATTTATTACTTGTGTAGTAGAATCTTACACTTTTCATATTTCCTACGGCTATTCAACATTTTACCCCGGCCTCGCTCTCCTGAATTATTTTCTTATACTTCATTTGGTTCTGGCCTCTTTTTCTTCAAGATGATTTCCACATAGTAGTACTTTTAACGCTTTCTGAGATTGAAGTGACTCTGACCAGTCAGTCAGACCCATATCTAACCCTATCGACTACGAACTTTCACACGGATGCCACCAACCAGATTATCCTATTAAGACCGCAGCGATTGGAAAATGGCCGAACAGAATGACATCAAATTATCATGACTTCTGACACTTCACTGTGTTGCTATTGATACGAGAGCGCAAGTCTAATGGACCGACCAATGGAATGTGGCCTAAAGGTTTGAGGAGGAAGAGAACTAGGATTTTTGACTTAGCACAAGCTTTACCGAATGGGTACCCCTGGTTAGCCGGGGCAGAGGCAGAAAAAAAAGAGATGGTGGAACAAACTCGACGCATTTTGCAGAGACGAAGAAGCATGCACTAAACCATGATGAGTGGCGGAAGGAAGGAGAGGCCTTTGCCCAGCAGTGGGAAACGAAATTAGCTATTAAGAAAAAAATGAGCTTTATGCTTATGAAGCTTTAAAACAATCCGACTGCATTGTGGGATGGAAGCCTAGGAAATAGGCGGCGGAAACATCCGCGACCACGCGGATTTTATTTTACCACAACGGATTTTGCGCTTAGTAAATTAGTGTTTGTGTTTAATGTCTATCGACTGAGTTATTTTACTCGAATAATGCAAGAGCGATATAGACAAACATAAGACTTTAAATTATTTTAAAACGGGTCACTCAAGTATTATTAAGTCGAATAGCTCGACATGTTTCATTGAAACATAGACTTCCATTGAATTGCGCAGTAACCGTTCAGATTGAAGTTTATTGCTGGTTTGATACTCTAGGCTGTAGTGAACTTCTTCTGCAAGTTGTGTGGAATACTCGTACTGTGTCTCCAGGAGTATTAAGTAGTTTGCGACCGAAACCAAACCGCTTTTGCTGAAACCAAAGGTTCGTTTTGTTCTAGTTTCGGCCGAAACGTGGTTTTTATGCCGAAACCTCTCGAAACAGAAACTGTAACTTCGGCTGGACACCACTGAAAATACTGTTTCGGCGGGGCCGAAAGGTTCCGCGGATTTTTGGCTGAAACCGAACCTTTGACCGAAACACGATTTTTATACAAAAACTTGCTGAAACCAAAATCGGAACTTCAGTCGGACACTAGTAATAAGTAGGAGTAATCAAGCCAGCAAGTAACTTAGCCAGGACCGAAGGATGTTGGATGATGCTTTTATACCGGTTTACCCGAAGCCGTTCAGAATGAGTTGTTCGCATTTATTTTCGTCAGCGCGACGTATCGGGGTCGTAGATACTGTAGATAGCGTCCATCTCAATCTGAAAGCGAAATGGGTGTCCATTGTCAATTACTTCAATTGATTGATTGGAGAACTTTCTAACTGACGAGACTGACGGACGGAAACGGGTCATCGGTACCAATTTATTTGTAGACTTAAATAAATTAGTCTAGCGATTTATTTATAACTTTTAACTACTTAAAAGTGTCACTTTTGTGCGGTCGTAACTATATTCGATGATAATATTCAGGTACTCTCTTTGGGCAATTTATGTGGTGATTTGATTAGGTATTGATATTTTAAAGCATTTTATTTTATAAAGTAAGGCCCCTTTATTATGTAGGTATGACTCTTTAAATAACGAATCTCTTACATTTAATAAATGAGTGAGTTTCAGAAAATGCTCTTTCGCTATACGATATAAATCGCTATACCCAAATCAGTTGAATGCCTTTCGTATTTAATTCTAAATCTCGAATGACAGCGCACACCTAACTCAGTATTTACTATTTACTCTCTTTACGCGCTGATCCCGTTATCAGGATGCTGAACGTACAATCGCTTACCAACTTGAAGTTTAAGACCAGCATAACATGATTCCGGGCCCCACACAACTGTGAATAAATGAAGATCAAACTTATACTGGAGAGCTATGGCGATGACAGATCTGGCGCTGGAGTCGGGTCAGTGACTGCTCGCACCTGCCTTTTTGCTAACGAATGCAATTATTTTTTTGTGGTGTCGATCTATAGTTTAAATTTAGAAATCTATATTCGGCCCGATTCGGACAATGCTTATAAGAATCGGGCCACAATCGGGCCGATAGAATGTATCAAAACATGAAGAAAATTTTAAATAGGTACTGGATTCAGACTACACTTAACATGTCGCGGCCGGGCCTGCGTTGTGGATACCTAGTTGTTTCAGTAGACCCTCGTGATGAATCGAAACATGTCGGGCGAAATGAGGGCTACCGTTTTTGTGGTCACCAGTTGGCGCCACTGTAAATGTAGGTCCAGAAAAACAGATCTCAAAATTCTGCTATGCTTATTTTTATAAAATCAATACGTTCTAATATACACAAAGGTACTTTAGCGTCTAAATGTGCCATTATTTCAACCTGTTTAATTTTGCATCTATTTTATTTGGCACTTTTTTTAAACCACTAATATTTATTGAGCTATATCTATTGTTTACCATGATTAATCAAAAATGGACAAAGATTTACCACAATTATGAATAAGGAGTGAAAATTCCCGATAAAGAAGCTTGAAACCCCCAAACTTCTATGCATTTAACATTTTGAAAGACCTCCATCTACACTAGCGCCCCTAGCGGCGAAATTAAACGCGGTAGCCCTCATTCGACCAAAGTGCGTGAGTGACTCGATATCAATATATTTTAATGTAATGAAATGAAATGAAATGAAATGAAAATGAAACGAAATGAAATGAACTGAAATGAAATTTATTATTAATAACAGAGTTACACGTCAACATTTTAAATATCACAATATTAATAACATTTATACAATATTAAGTATCTAAATTAATCGCATTTACAAAATTATAGGTTGATCAAAAAAATCTTGATAATTATAAAATAATTCTTGCGATGATTCTCGAGATGATTCGACGAGAGTATTTCAAGTTTCAATCATGTCGTAATTCTCAGGTATAAAGTAATGAATCACCGTTTAAACAAATGACTATAGTATTTGTAAACATTACTCAGTGCTTTTAAAATATTTAAATATGTAAACGTAAGATGAGAATCAGCTGGGTAAACCCCAATTCCCAGGAATGTCTTTAGTGTCAATAATGTGTCACGACATTGTGAAATGATTGATTTGTGATAGTTGTGATTAATTTACCTGAATGACGAATTACCCTTCCTTGGAGGCCAATTCAAATTATATCTAAATGATATCATATTGTACTTATCTACTCTTTCGCCCGTGCGGGATGCTCGCGCCGCCAGTCCCAGGTAGCAAAATGACGTCAAATGACGTCAGCGACGTCATAATGACGTAATAATGCCGTCATTATGACGACGCTGACGTCATTTTGCTACCTGGGGTATGGAGCGAATTGCACGCGCAAATGATAACTAAACGATATCATTCAAATATCAATTTTATGTCAAAGTGTACCTTCGAATTGGACTCATGAGCTGATTTGCCAGAAGGTATTAGACCAATACTATTAATGATAAAAAAAACCGGCCAAGTGCGAGTCGCACTCGCGCACGAAGGGTTCCGTACCATTAGGCAACAAACGGCAAAAAAATCACGTTTGTTGTATGGGAGCCCCACTTAAATATTTATTTCATTCTGTTTTTAGTATTTGTTGTTATAGCGGCAACAGAAATATATCATCTGTGAAAATTTAATGTTTATGAGATACAGCCTGGTGACAGACAGACGGACAGACAGACAGACGGACAGTGGAGTCTTAGTAATAGGGTCCCGTTTTTACCCTTTGGGTAGGGAACTCTAAATGACAGCTGTTAGGATATTAATAATTTAGTATTGTTTATGATACGAGCCCCAGTCAAATCGTACAGACTACAACGTCAACACACTATGTAGTTAATACCTAATATTTTAATAACAAAACTTCCGCGAGACACATACATATTAAACATATTAATAACGGGTCACTCACGTATTAACGCAAGCCCCTGATGATGCTCCTCGGTACGGAGTGAAACATGTCGAGCGTTTTTCGACTTAAATACGTGAGTGACCCGTTATTAATATGTTTAATACCTAATATTAGTCTGAAAATAACCACCATGTTATGTTTTGTCTTGGGAGTTTATACACATGTAATGCATTTATATATGTAGGTACGTCTATTTCTTTAGAGCGCCATGCGATTAAAACCGACTCGATTGATTAAAAAGTGTTAACAACACTTGAAATGTCTGAGTTAAAGAATAACAGGATAGGAGACACAATGTAATCGAATTTAAACTTTTGTGAGACATACTAACATTAAATAATTTTACGGTTTAGACACTTGTTTTTAGTCATCCGCGCGACATGTTTCGGAGAGCCTAGGTCTCCTTTAGCTCCACTAACAGTGCGAGCAGCGTTCACGATGGCCGTGTATCGCGTACTGCGGCGCGCAATCGCGCGAGTGACTAAAAACAAGTGAGTCAGCCGTAAAATTATTTAATGAGACACAATGTATTTACTTTATCTTACTGTACACTTACTGTACTCAAAATATTTATCAGTACGGTTTTTACTCACTATTATTTTTAGTCGCTTTTGGCGACATGTTTCGGATTCTTTGGGAATCCATCCTCAGGCACGATTGTCCGCGGCGGTTGTACGTCGTTTTGAAATATGTCTCACGATAGTTTAAGTGCGACTTACTGTACTTTTTGAGTACACACTGTGACTTTTTTACAAGCTTTTGACTATCTAACTTGCAATGTATGTAATGTATGTGCCTAATCTTGCAAGTAAAATACTGTTGCGAAGAATAAGTTGTGTTTAAGGGGATCCCATGCCCCAATGACCTTCGATTTGAATCCCTTAGTTTTCTAATGTTTTTTGTAGCTTATCATATTAACAGCAACGGATTTTAGCAATATAGTATTTACTTCAAAGTTCATTGTTTTCGAAATATTTGGCATCAAAGTTGAACAATTTTAGGCCAAAAAACTTGTTTTCTGGCCATAATTTTTGTGTTAATTAGTTTAAAATTAAAACCTTAGACAAATTTTTAGAGACGTCTAAGACGAACCCAAATATGTAGATTTCGTATAAGTAAGATCTTTCACAGCAATCGAGATACGAAAAAAGTGTTTTTTTAGACAATGTTTAAAACAATCATAAATAAATAAGTATTCATTTTTTTCACAATCCGGTAGACAAAAATGGAAATAAAAGATTGAAGAACCGATAGCCGCTTGTCTTATAATTCTTTATGTAGTGCAAAAGTAGGAGATACGATTCAAAACTTGTCAAAAGTCGATGAAAACCTCAGGTAGCCCCTTAATCTGAATATCCCTTTCTTAACTCCCAACTTCCAAAACGGCTGAATTGATTTTATTATTTCCTGTTTTTCCTCCTAAATTTAATAATTTCGATTTGCTTGTTTCAGAATGAGAGGCGACCGTGTGATGGCGCCGTCTTTAGGCGCAATCCTGACTGTTCTTAGCTTGGTTGCTTTAAGCAATGCCGGTAAGTTCATACCTAGTTAAATATAAATACACATCAAATTTAAAAAAATATCTTTACTTCTTGATTGTATTTGTAAAAAGGTAAGCTTCTCAGTTTTAGTGTCTAAATTAAGCCATGAAAGGTTTTATGGAGGTTTTTAACGGAGTTTTATGTCGTTTTAATTGCTATGGCCAAAGAGAATAGATAGTATAGAGGGTTCTTGTCATAGCAAATTTGGAGTTACACAGTAAATTTACTGCCATATCTATATACACAGCATTAAAACTAAAAATGAAAATGTATAATAATATCAAAAAACGTATATATACCTATGTATATGGATAAATGATTTTGTATTTTTTTTTAGTTCGCTATATGACTGTCCCATGTTCTTTTACTGTTAAGTGTTGAAATTGTTAAATATCAAACTGTGTCGCCAACGCCATCTAACTCTTTCTGAGATCACTTCTTGATATTCCGAGGCACGTTTTTCCTTAAGGGACCCACTGACTATCAGTCTGCCGGACGATATTGGCCTGTCAGTTGTTCGGAACTGTCAATTTTTTGTTCCAACTGACAGGCCGATATCGTCCGGCGGGCTGATAGTCTGTGGGCCCCTTAAGACTTTATTTATCTTATAAGGAGTTAGATATATTTTCTATGGCTAAACTATCTGTCCAAGACCTAAAAGTTATATAACCTCGGTAACCTCCAGCAGACCAAAGTTTAGGTTTCGATTTGGCATAAAAATCATGTTTCGGCCCAAGGTTCGGTTACTACCAAAAAACTGCCGTAACTTTTGGCCTCGCCGAAATTTACAAAATTGTATTTTCGGCCCTGTTCGACCGAAGTTTTGATTTCAGTTTCGGCATAAATATCGATTTTCGGCCTAAAGTTCGGTTAGACCGAAACTAGAGCAAAACTGAACCTCCGGTTATGGTTTCGGTAAAAAATCCGGTGTCGGTCGGTCGGTTCATGTAGTGTGTTGATTGTTTCAAAAAAAGCGATATGTCATTTTTTCGTCAAATAATATGGATAATTTCTATAACAGATGGTTTTTAAAGTACGTCTCAATTTTTATTTCGCATAGCAAAACAATGGATCGATTTTAACTAGATCCATCACGCTAAATAATACAATTATCAACATCGTAGCCTTCGAACCAACTGAATGAATGAATGAATGATTTAATTGAATGCAATGGCCTTGAACTATTTTGTTGAGTCGTCTGCGCATGGAAATGTCAACCAATGAATGAAGGGCGTATACATAAGCTACTGATTGTGAGGATTGTGAGTCATTAATTCAACTGAATTGCTTTTGGAAAACGAAGGCCACTTCTGTGTACTTTCACGCAATTTCGTAATTCAGGGAATTTTCCATTTTGTGTTTTTAAAATAAATATGACTTGTGTAATTTATTGATTTATTCAAAGTACGTCTTTTGTCTTAGTTCGGTTTCTTAAACATTCTATAGGTACAGCGAACTGCAAAATTGCATGGACACATTATGAATGAATGAATTCATTAAGCGGATATGTAATTTATAATAAGCCCAAGTTACATCATATTTATTGAAACGCGTCACTCACGTTTTAGCGAGCTAGTTTCGAAAATACGTGAGGCACCGTTTAATATTTTTTTAAATGTTTGAGCATCACGGTTTTGTTATTTAAGGTCGAAGTCTTAGTTATACTGAAAATGTAATATCATATAATAAATCGTAAATCGTATCGTACATCGTAGAAGTCAAAACTATCCTTTTACCTACACAGTTATGCAAAACGGCATCGGTATCAATTCAAATATTGTTATTAATTTTGTATTACGTTCATATTTATTCTTTATTATTTATGATAGCTTATCTATATTATTGCCTACTTTACGTGATCATTGTCTTTTAATTTAAATTCCTTGAATAGTTTATGTGTTTAACAATGATAACAAAGATAAATGCACCGATAGACTTTAATATTATAAATTCGAACTTTAATCTCGTCTCATGACCCAAATTAAATAAAAAAAAACCGGCCAAGTGCGAGTCGGACTCGCGTTCCAAGGGTTCCGTACATTACATAATTTAATAAATGTATTTTTATGTGAAACGTGAGTGAAATGTCTTTAAAAAACCCGTAGGGGTCGGACCAAAAACTAAGTAATTAAGTCCGACTCACGCTTGACTGCAATTTCTAATAGATTTTCCTGTAATCTACAGGTAAATATCTATTTTGTGTATTTTTTTTTAAATTTTAGACCCAGTAGTTTCGGAGATAAAGGGGGGGAATGGTAATTTTTAGCCTATTTTCTTGAATAACTTCTTAATTGTTTATCCTAAAATTATAAAAAATATATATTTGGGATTCTTACAATGAGCTCTTTCATTTGATATAATATAACACGATATAGTTTTAATTTTTTTATTTTTAATGTTCTCATTTACCCGCCAAAAGTGGCCCCGCTGTTTAAAATTAATTTGTTTACGTTACATGTCCGTCTTTGGGTCACAAACTTACATATGTGTACCAAATTTCAAGTTAATTGGTCCAGTAGTTTCGGAGAAAATAGGCTGTGACAGACGGACAGACAGACGCACGAGTGATCCTATAAGGAACCCTTACAGTATAAGGGTTCCGTTTTTTTCTTTTGGGGTACGGAGCCCTAATAATTGTTTCTACCTTTCTATTTGCACCATTTACATAGATAAGATTCAAGAATTCCGGCCTATACATACACACATTATTGCCAAATAAGCTGTTTGTTTGATTGATGAATGATGTTTGTTTTGTTTGCCGATGATTCATATAAAATTGACTCTTATCTACCTTGCCAGTGATTCTCGATATAGATTATTATAGATGAAATGTAAAATATTAGCGACAACCGCGCGGGAGTGCTCGCGCTTCCGCCGGCCGTTCGGGCTTGTCCAGCAGGTTTTTGGATGGATACAGGGAATTAGATTTATGACATGAACTGGAAATTTTATGCATTTCTTCTTCTTCTTCTTCTTCTTTTCGTGTCGTGGCTCCACCCCTATTTCTATACGATGGATGTCCAGTAGGCAGCGGTGTTGACAGCCCTGGCTGTCGCGTCCCTCAGATCCAGTTCCGAGCAGTGATGTGGGCATTTCTTCTAAGACAACAGGTTTCCCACGTACAGCCTAAGAACTTACAAGGCCATGAAATAGTGTCGTTACAAACAGCTTATTTGGCAACGGTAAGTACGTCAGGCCGGAATTCTTGAGCCTTATCAATGTTAATTGGGAATTAATTTTTAGACCGACACTAATCTGTCCACGACATTTAAACTTCAATCGAAAATTTCACTTATTATAAATAATATATTACTGTCAGATAATTTTATGTTATACGTTAAAATAAGCTATTTGCTCTCTGATAGACCTAACATTTGGACAAATATTAAATTGGAAGTGTAATTTCTTGTTAATCCAGAAAAATATATCACTGAATACTTGATAAAGCCACAAAAAAGGTAATTACGTTGTCTAGACTATCTTTAGAAAGGCGAGTCTGTTGTTGAGCTGAAGTTATTCAGTGCTAAGAGGAAATACCAGCTGAGCCCATTCTCAGATTTAAGATTTTTTGGTAAATATCTCCGTCACGCTGACGGGGGTGGTTCCTTAAATTAGTGCGATAAGGATACAGAATACGAACTTTATTGGTAAAAGCAAATTTTACAGGTTACATTTTACATGTATTACATATTACATGTATACATAACTGCAGCTTAGGCGTAAAAGTATCAGTAATCGAGGTTTCGTTCTCGACATTTTTCTCCTCCAAAACAACCATTCGTAACGAAATTTTGGGAACGGATTGAGAAAGAAATTATCTGTGTCTGTTTTTATTTTTGCGTTTATTGTTGCCAATTTTGTATGCTAGGCGTTTGTTTACGGCGCATTTTTTAGGCCGTTTTTTTTCTTTTTTTCTTTTTTTCTTATTCGCGCAATGTTTCTTAATAAGTAATTGCCGGTCTTGAGAAAAAGACGGTATTTGTGCCCATAATCAGAATGATGTCATTTAGTTGTCATTCGTTCGTGCATTTCGATCGTGCTTGTCCGTACATATATTAGCGCGAGCGAGCCGCACGTGCGAATGAGACATCGTTTTGATATCGAAATGTAAGTTTGAATTGGCCTCATCCTATTCCTTTTGTTGACGATTCAAGAAACATATCGAAATATGTCGAGTGAACTTAAATTACGTGAGTGACCCTTAATATTCATATGCTTAATGTGTCACGGTGTCACGGAAGATTTATGGTTTAAATATTCATTGACCTATTCTCGAACCGTATTAAGTTGACTAATTATATTTGACAGTTCGTAGACTAAAAACTACTTACCCTTACGAGTATGTTATTGGTTGGTTTGACGACTGGTCTGGCCTAGTGGGTAGTGACCCTGCCTGTGAAGCCGATGGTCCTGGGTTCGAATCCCGGTAAGGGCATTGATTTGTGTGATGAGCACAGATATTTGTTCCTGAGTCATGGGTGTTTTCTATGTATTTATATTATATATATCTTTGTCTGAGTACCCATAACACAAGCCTCCCTGGGCTTACCGTGGGACTTAGTCAATCTGTGTAAGAATGTCCTATAATATTTATTTATTTATTTATTGGTACTGATACTGGTGCTAGGTGTCTATACGACGTCTTAACACATTTTTGTTTTTTCACCCTGGCTATTGGGTCCTAGCGGTGTGACCTTTTTGGCACTCGTCCTCAGCTAGCCGCGGGCGGGGCGAGCGGCCGGACGGCATTCCTCGCGTGACTCAGGCCAGACGCGGGGACGTACGTAGCCGGTCATACTTTACTATTACTGGCTATTACCTAGTTTAATTCGAGAGGCTGGTATCCATGATTCATGATAGCAGTTTGATAACTAAGACCATAGAGTAACTTATACTAGAGCGGTACTGTCATAGTAAATTTTGTAACCCCAGTAAATTCACTGCCATCTGTCGACACACTTTAAAACTAAAAATGAAGATTTATAAAAATACGATAAAATGTATTTAATTATCCGTTAAAATTGTTAAATAACAAACGAAACCGTCAACGCCATCTATACGACTGTAGGCCAAAACTAGTAGCGCCCTCTGAACGAGAATCAAATTTTCTTGATTTTCGAGGCACGTTTTTTCCTTAGACTGTATCCATCTATTACGGAGTTAAAACACTTTGCTAAAACACAGACACAGACAAAAACACAGACACGCTGAATTTGCATTTCCGTCAAAAATCTACATTACTTTGACACAGCAATGCTGCACCAGCCCTATAAAATGTACGATGTTGTAAAAAAAATGCTACCAATTCGGACTATGCCAAGGACACTGTTTAAGTAAGAATTAAACGTACCAAATACATGTATAAATTACGTTAGACCCTCCTAAGTGATCCTCACGGTGATCTCTTAAAGTTAAATTTCTCCATGTATTTTTCACGTGAGTTTCGAATTAAAATACTACGGGCAAAGGAATATCGATCGATCTCGATTCTCGTCCTAAACTAAGGAAAGCTTTTGAAAATTTTGAGCATTTATTTAATATAATATAGTCACTATTGAGACAGCTACATACGCAGCGCGGCCGATTCATCTCAGGAATGGCCCCGTCGGCACACATAATAGTTCCTACCTACATATGGCATACATTTCGCACATTATTGTCATATTGATGGTGTTCAATAATCATCGGACTATGTCAATGATTTTGTCAATATCAATGATTTTTTGACAAATAAATAGGTATTAAGGAAAACTTGTATACATAATAAATTTATTTTTCACATCACCAATTCGAAAAAGGGCTTTTTCTTCACTGCTAGGAGGGATCAAAGTGGCACTTTTCTTCCCTGCTAGAAAGGATCAAAGTAACACTTTTCTGTTCTAGGACACTATTTTTCAATTCTTTGCACATTATTTTTTTAGCTTAAATAACATTTTTAAACATTATAATTACCTCTTAGGTGATGTGAAAAGCAGTATGTGTCACATGGTAGCAAAATTATTTCCATCTTGGGCGTAACACACTTGAATCCCTCACTACTCACTACGCTCAGGATTCTCTTTAGAATCCCTCGCTACTCTCGGGATTCTATAATAGAATCCTTCGCTTCGTGTAGGATTCAATGTACGACCTCGCCGTAAATATGTCATTTTGCTCCCTTGTGACACAATCTACTATTTGTAATTGTAATTTGTAAAGTGTAAAAAAGTGACCACGCTGCATTGGTGTGGGTTGGCGATGGCGACCCTTTGGAATTCCTTCGCAGGTGCACGCTAGTGCAATCGATGCTTTGCACTTTTTGTCCTCTCATAATACTGAGAGCCCATTGCGTCAGACATTATAGGTAGATTGTTAAGCGAAGTCATTTTATCCGCCTTCGTCACAAAGAATTTTATATGAAAACCAAACTTCGCACAGTAATTACGTCATAGTAAGCGGTTGGTCAGTATAAGCGGAGTCATAATAAACGGATTCCACTGTAGTTCATTTTTTATTTATTTATCTAAACTTTATTGCACAGTAAAAGTTATACAAAAGGCGAGCTTAATTCCAGAAGGCATTCTCCACGTAAAAAATTAAATTTTTTGAGTTTATTATTTTGAAACTAACACGGGGCTTAATGGCCTGACGTTTCGAACGTGACGTTACGTCAGGCCATAAATAAACGTAAGTTTGTACGCGATTAAGTCCCGTGTTAGTTTTAAAAATTTTGAGTTTATTTTAAGTTTTATAATAATAGCTCAGATTGGTTTTAATTCTTTGTTAGTTTATTGTGGATATATTTAATTTTTATGATATACCTATAACAATGTGTTGTTATACATATACCAATATGTACCAATTATATTAATAAATAAATTTTACTCGTAAAAGACAAATTGTATAATAGATAGATAGAAAGATAGATAGCGTTTATTCATGGCAAAAAAGAGGAAAACACGTACATAGGAAACACAACATAAATAATATAAGCCACGAAATGGTCCCGACTCAGCATGGTGCTAGCCTGGCTGGGCTAGCGCTGATCTTCCGTCGGGGCCATGAACTAGTGCAGTTCTAAGAATACTAACACAGTATAAAACAAATAATAAAAGACACGTCAAGATTAATTAAAACAAACAAGATGCAAAAATAAAAATAAACAACAATTCGTTAAATAATAAAAATGAGAGTGAGTGGCGGTTGCGGAAGGGACAAAAAAGGCAGTAAGTACATACTTAATACACTTATGTAAATATAATAATCTACTATATTGAATCTAAATGTAGTATACTGTAGTAATACTGATTTAAACTTTCACGATTTTTACTCATTATTATTTACAACGACGGGACTTAATCCTCGAAACGTCGGAGGTAAATTTAATACTTATTTTACGCGATTAAGTCCCGTAGTTGTAAATAATAATAAATTGTATAATAATACAAAACTAGGAGACTTGAAAATCTGAACGCTGCTCCGTCGCGTTGTGTTCCGAGATGGAGGCGAATAGAACCCGTTGACACGTTTCGGCCATTACCGGCACCGCTTCCTACTATTAAGGCGGTTACTTGATGGGCTACTGTATACTTTAACTTATTCCAAAATACAAACAGGGATGTGGAGTGAACCTGGTTTTGCCTTTGTTCGCGTAGAATTTGGAGATGTAAAAGAACCCCTAATGCTGGAGAAAATACTAATAAAATACTAATTGATATTTGGAGGTGTAATGGCTCTCCCAGCGCCAAAATGAAATTATATAAAAACTAATGAGACTACTAAAGTAGTAAGTAAACTGTCGCAATGTGTCGGGAAATTAGCTTAGAAAAAATCCAGGTCCCTCCAACAATCAAGACTTGAAACACTATTTCTACAAGTTTCCGCTCCAGCACATCGTTAAAACAGCTCAATGGATCGCGTTTTATAAGATAGCAAACATATTTGTTAGAAAGAGAGACAAACAGTATTTTTAGGTTAAAAACCTTCTATAAAACACAAACTTGACCTGGGGTTTGAAAGTAATCCAGGCTAATCCGTGTGCCCGTACTTTCACTTGTTTTTTGCGCTTGGCTGCGCATGATCCTTTGTTTTTGGATGGACTACTTTATATAAATCTACTCTGACAGAAGGGTAGGGTGGGGTTAATACAACACAAGTCATACAACAAAGAGTAAACACTTTGACGGACTCACACGAGTCGCACGACCCGAAAAAGAGACCTTCGTTATTATAAGAACGTTTCCTACAGAATTGCACGGGTACTTGTAACTTTTTTCATTGGATTGATGCAAACGTATAGGTACCTATCCTATACGTTTGCACCAATCCAATAAAAAAAAGTAAAACCAGAACTAAAAACCGTACGTAAGTTCTGGTTTTCAGTCTTATATTATTATGAAATATACAGGGTATAATAATACTGCTTTTTTTATATAACCGCAAACTTAAACGAGAAGTAGGTTTTAGTGCTATAAAACTACTATGTGGGCTGTAGTTTTAAGATAAATTTTAGCAAACTGGCTTCACAGATATACTTTCTCTCCCTCCCTCTATCCTCTAGCAGCATGTAAGAAAAATTAGCAGTCAAATTTGAATCAATAGTATTAAATTTGAATTTGAAAAAAAAAACAACTAATGTGGCTCAGCGACCCAAATAGGTTCTTGGCCTCCGAAACGAGAGCACACCACTTTTCCCGATCCTGCGTCGTTTCCTGCCAATTATCGGCTTGAAGCTGATGCAGATATGCTTTCACACTGTCTCCCCAGACGTATTGAAAAAAAAGAAGAAATGAATTTGTTTCGAACAAAAACAAAAGTAACTCTGGTTCATTATTATTCACAACGACGGGACTTAATCGCCTAAAATAAGTTTCTCTGAGACCACGGGGACAACGCCGTCCTCGAAACGTCAGAGGTAAATTCAAAACTTATTTTACGCGATTAAGTCCCGTCATTGTGAATAATAATGAGTAAAAATCGTGAAAGTTTAAATCAGTGTTCAACTCTGGTTCATGAAAGCATTTGAGGTAATTTGAATTTTTATTAGGACGATAGTGCATGGGTCTCTAGAGGTGAAGGTAAATACATGTATTAGCAATATTTAGCAATAATATATTAGCAAGAGCCCGCCGGGAACATACACAGAGGCAAGACAGGCGTGGCAATGGCTATCGATCGCGTAGGGACGAATAACTAAACATTGTGACATGCGGGACCGCTCCCGTCTGTTGTTATGTGCCTGAAAATAGTTAAGTACACGGTTGTGACTAAAACCGGTATTTTTCAATGTAGGTAGTTTTATTTTGTGACCTCAATATTTGGGAATTATTGTAAAAATATAATTTGTAGTTGGTTGAAATGTTAAATCACATTTACAAACGGGTCTATCGCGAATTTATATTGTTACCTTTATTTACCGACGTTTCGACACAGGTTTCACTGGTCGTGGTCGCGGCTAACTGACGTCCCAGCAAAATGTCAAAACAGAGATTTGTGTGACTACCCCACGGAAAGTGCATTTAAAGTTTGAGGTAGACATCACATTTTGCTGGGACGTCAGTTAGCCGCGACCACGACCAGTGAAACCTGTGTCGAAACGTCGGTAAATAAAGGTAACAAAATAAATTCGCGATAGACCCCTTTGTAAATGTGATTTAATATGTGTTCAAACCGCGACAGTTTAAAATGTTATAGTTGAAATATTGTTGAAAAAAATCGTAGAGAAAACGAATTCCATTCAATTCCATAGTAATAAAAATAACCACAACAGTTTACGCAATTTACACATAGCACATAGGTACAATACTACAATATCTCAATAAAAGAATAAAAGAACTTCTAGGTACACTTATTGATAATCAAATTCAACTGGACTGTTCTCATGTAGACAAATTATATTCCAAAGTAAATGGGTTTATATTTGCTCTAAGAAAAGTAAGTTACATACTGTTTCCGTTCAAGTCGTATAATTGATATGTAAATTATAGTGTAGCCCTAGTGAAAAAGGGTACAAGTTTCGCGCTCCTAAGCCGTAAAAGGGAATAAGTGTTACGTGGAACTTACAACTTGCGCTGCCCGAGACTTGTACCCTTTTTAGGGTTCCGTACCCAAAGGGTAAAAATGGAACCCTATTACTAAGACTCCGCTGTCCGTCTGTCCGTCCGTCTGTCCGTCTGTCTGTCACCAGGCTGTATCTCATGAACCGTGATAGCTAGACAGTTGAAATTTTCACAGATGATGTATTTCTGTTGCCGCTATAACAACCAATACTATAAACAGAATAATATAAATATTTAAATGGGGCTCCCATACAACAAACGTGATTTTTTTGCTGTTTTTTTCCGTAATGGTACGGAATCCTTCGTGCGCGAGTCCGACTCGCACTTGGCCGGTTTTTCACTCTTCTTGTTTAGGTGCCACATCCTCTACGGATATCGGCTACCACAGTCCGGAACTCTTCTCTATTTGCAGTTTTTCTGCATAGCTTGGCAGCGTCAATTTCTTTCTAACTAGGGCCACAGATTTTAACCTTTTGGACGCCAATGACGGATATATCCGCACCGTAGGTCCAACGCCAAAGACGGATTAATCCGTCACAGACCACAGAGCAACATAGACCTACGTGCATTCGCACAAAGTTCAATTTCAGTTTTGACACTTCGGTGACGTGGCGTTCGAGTGACAGCTTTTGTGTTTGACATGGCGTCCAATTGACTCTATTTGTTTAATAATTTAATGTATGCCAAAAACGATAAACTTCTATATGAGAAAGGATTACTCTACTCCTTTTTCTATAGTTACACTGTTTACCTATGTCACGCGATTTATCCAACCGGTGTTATCATATCAATGAAACTGGTTTCCCGCATTCAGTCACGTTTCCCATCATGCTTGCTCAGCTCTACAATCAGCTATGTATACTGATCTATACTGTACCATGGTTGCAATAAAGAATTATGATGATTATGTATAGTCAGCATCAATAAGAGTTTTTGAATGATTCACGGTTAGTTTCACTAGACTTATATTGACCGGGATATAGACCGTGATTACCTTTTGTATTATTTGTGAGCTCCCGATATTTCGACGCAGTTACATGCATCATGTTCACGGGTGACTGAAGATAGCGGGTGGGTGTCAAAGTTGTGTAGACAGCGCTCTGTCTACCCTCATTCTTGCGCGTCGGCTGCGTTCACTTTCAACGTTACCAACGGTCGCATTCACACCAACCAACCGGACCAAGTGGATTGCCAGACTTAGCCGCTGAGCGAAATATTCGCTCGCTAGAAAATCGCCAGACACCCAGACAAGTTTTATTTTTTTTATTTTTATTTTATTGGCATTGAGGATAACAACAGCCGTAAATATAACTAAGACATAATTATGTTTACATAAAACAAGGCCAATAACAGTCATCCATTGAGTTACATTATGCAACGATAAAAAAATAACAAAAAAAAAATAACAAAACACGAGAATGTACATTACATAAACACAAATGCTCGCTGCGCTAGAAGTACTACATATTGGTTGTAGAATATTTAAGTAATATAGTTTAGTTTACTTCTTAAAATTATTTTAATTTCACTTAATCTAATTCTGATACAAAAACATGAAACATGAAACAAGTCAGACATCAGTCAAAATCCGCAGAATAAGCACCTGGACCTGAAGTTCTATAACTAATAGAATAAGTAGGAATTAGAATTTAGAAAGGTATCTTCCTATAACGTAGGTACAACTAATTGCATTTCCCTGGCACCCAGGAGCACATAGCTTGAAAAAGTTACGATATATTAAATACTTACTTAGATAAATTGTAATAGGATGTTTATCATGTATATATACCTATTTAACAAACGAATTATTACCGGTACCTACTGAAATTAAATGTAAGTTACAAGAATAATTAAAATTCAAGAATAATTAAAATTCAAGCAAGTTTAATTGAAATTTCTTTCACAACTTGTCTGGTGTCTGATGACCATGGCCCAAAGGTTTTGACTGCAAGCGCCGCAAATATGTAATTGTCTTTTAAAAATGCATATTTGCGGCGCTTGTTAAATTGGGCGTCTACTGCAGCCGTCCCCGGTTTCCGGGCCGAGCGCTGGACGTGGGATGGAGCCAAAATATCCACGCAGGTCACATCCCACGCCAAGGATCGCCTCAAAAACCAAGGCACATAAGCGAGCATCTAGCTATTCTTCATATAGAGACACACATATTTTTTTGTTAAGTTTTTAGAGAATGTAGATACACGTTTCGTTTACGTATTAAGTTATTACAATGGAAATAGGTGCCAAGTGTAAATACATCATTGATTTTGAACCAAATATACCCTGACCTGACCAAATTCAAAAGAACATTTAAAAGTTGGTCCTATGGTGAGCACCTATGCCGTGTCTGCATTTTTTTTTAATACAATAGGTTAATATTACAAGACCCCTGGTAGATAAATTGAATCGTCATTTGATCTAGGGTTATACCTTAATTATGGTAATTCCTACTTTAAACGTTTACGACAATTATGTGAAACAATGTGAGGTGAGGTGTCGTTGATTACTTATCTCAAGTAAGACTAGTAAGAGACACGTACGTATTAAGGACTAGCAATATCCATAGTTGTTGATCATTTTTAGGGTTCCGTACCCAAAGGGTAAAAACGGGACCCAATTACTAAGACTCCGCTGTCCGTCCGTCTGTCTGTCAACAGGCTGTATCTCATGAACCATGATAGCTAGACAGTTGAAATTTTCACAGATGATGTGTTTCTGTTGCCGCTATAACAACAAATACTAAAAAGTACGGAACCCTCGGTGGGCGAGCCCGACTCGCACTTGGCCGGTTTTTTTTATTCAGTTTATTTCAGTGTAGTGTCGCAACGCGGATACGCTAACATCAATATATACCTACTTCGATGATTAATTAATTATTATTACAACTAATTGTTATAATTACATCATGATAATTTATCTTTGAATAACCAAAATTGAAATTGAATACGAGAGAGATTTACCTAAAAAGGAGAATGATGTCAAAATAAAATAATTGACATTCATTTGTATAGTTGTATTGGCCTCCTGCGGGGCTAAGATGGACGGCTGTCTATCATTTGTCACCATACCTGTTACGCTCTAACAAGTATGTAAGTGCGAAAGTGACGCATGTAATGACAAGTGACAAAAACGGGACCATGATACCGCTACTGAAGTGGCAAGTCTACGCTTTGCGCTCTAGCGCTAGTTGATATAAAACCCTCTGCAGCTTTGAGATGCACAAATAACAAGCCATAACAAGCTCACTAGATGTAGATGTAGTGTAGGGAAGCAGGCGGGCTGTCGATCACATGTCGTGTTCATTCAGCCCAGTTCCCTGTAGTTGGAGCTGCAGGTTACTGTCCCGGCGGCATTCCCACACCATTCTCCTCAAATCTTCTTGTTTTCCTGCAGAACAGAAGGACATCTTTAAGTTCGATATCCTTTAGTTCGTTTTCTTCTAGTATGTCTCTACCGAATGTATTATAACGCGGTGCCGCGTACATAGTGCATTCTGCTAGTAAGTGTAAGCTAGTTTCCTCCCTACCACAGTGTGGACAGGAGGCGTCTGTACTGATTCCCATTATCTTAAGGTGTCTATTGAGAGTATTATGACCTGTAATAATACCTGTTAACAGTCTCAAACTGCTCTTACCTAGTTTCAAGAGATACCTGGTTCTCCTGTGAACAAGCTCACTAAGTGGGGCTATCTAACGATATACGTAGTTTTCTATGCCAATAGATTGTCTTTATTATCCTATTGTCTTTGTTATGAATACTTAGGGTTGTCTTGAGTCTTGACTCATCGTTCAATCTCACGGCGCTGAAGCTATTTATTTATAAACTCATTTGTAGTTTACAGTTACTTGTATAAACTTCCAGGATGTAAGTATTTATACTAAACGCTACAACATGTAAATATAAAGCGCCTAAGATTATAAGTACCAGTTTTTCCGGGTACAATAACGAAGAAAACGATTTCTCTACTCAAACGTTTTTTTTTTTTCAAATATTTTACGAAGGAAAAAATGACCAAAGCCTCCAGTGTACACAACACAAATTAAAATATTTTCATAGAAAATAATTTAATTTGTTCTTAGAGTATTTTGAGAATTATTTACTATGAAATAAAACGATGAAAACGGATTATATCGCGTATATTGAATTTATAATACATCCCGACGTTTCGAACCCTTTACAGCGCGGCGTTCGTGGTCAACGGGTGACTGAAAAACACCCACATACTAAAATAATGAACAATCATAGACTATAAACTTTAAGGCTGGTTGTACATGCAAAATCGGTTCATAAGGCTAGTTATACACTACAATTATTTTCAAGTAAAGATATATATATATATATATATATATACGCGATAAAAACCACTCGGGTGAAGGAACTGGCTCGCTATTCCTTATCGGGGTTTTATAAGGGTATTGCATAAGGCTTAACTCACCATACCCTTTTCCAGACGAAACCCTTTGTTTTGCTTTTAAAAACCCTTATATAAAGCTACCACATTTGAGTAATCGGTAGCCCAAATACCCTTACAAAACCCTTATCATCCGCTCACCAACACCTTGCATATTGCTTATAAGGGTTAGCTGTTATTTGATATTGCTTATAAGGGTTAGCTTTTAGCATATAAGCGTGCTAATTTAAGTCGTCTACCTTGTTCATAAAGCACACATTACTTCGAATCCGAGCGATCGTCGGCGGCGACGGCGGCGTTCTTTGACTAGGCACGTATTTTCTTTCCTTTTCATACACTACCGTAGATATATACTAATCCTGTCTCTTTCACGCAAAGGGAAACCTTTATAAAAAGCGCTTAAAGATAAGGGTAACCCTTATTTTTGGTTAGGGCTAGCCTTATTTTTGGTTAGCTTTTCGGTAAGGGTTAGTCAAAGGTAAGGGTATGAATGGGCTTGCAGTTCAAAAGGGAAAGTCTTTCAATGTGTTAGCCGTGTTTAAGTGTTGCCCATTGAAAGGGTTTTATCGCGGAAAGGGTTGTCCGGTCCCTGCACATAGCTGATGTCAAGCACCGTCGACCTAGGTCTGCAGTCTGTGAGCATGTCATGGATAAAGCCAATCACTCAATCAAGTTTGATAAGCCTCTGGTTCTTGCCAAGAAGAAGCGTTACATACCCAGAATGCTGCGCGAGGCCATTGAGATTAAGAAATATCCAAACTTTAATAGGGAAGATGGCTTTTCTCTACCACCAGCTTGGGATCCTGCAGTTCATCTGATAAAGGAGCAAGCGAGACATAGACTGTGAGACCTTAGTGTTGGATGATGTTGGACATTCTGAGTATAATATGTTTTGAAAAGATGTGTCCCGCCGAGTTTGTTGCCGGTCCCATATTGGGATACCCTCCTACAATTTAGGAGGGAATTAAATATTCTCGGGTCCGTGGTGTAGGGTTGGGGCCGGCTTAGTTTTTATCGCTTATATCGGGAGCTTATAAACAATACAAAAGGTAATCACGGTCTATATCCCGGTCAATATAAGTCTAGCATGTTAGTGTTGTGCTGTTCACGGGAATATTAATAATATTCAAGGGAAAAAATATGACTCACGTTAGAACGGTCCGGTTTCGGGCCGAGGCGTCCGACACCTCAGCTTTATTCTTATCATAACTCTGTAAACTTACTTATTATTATAACTGCAAAAGTAACTCTGTCTGTATGTCACCTCTTCACGCTTAAACCGCTAAATCGAGTTAAATGAAATTTGCTATGGAGATAGTTTGAGGCCCGAGGACGGGCATAAGATAGTTTTTATTAATCATCATCACACTAGGCTTCTATATAATATTTTATTACAACCTCAGACATAACTGCTACTTGTTAAACATTGATAGGTATTTTCTCTAATGCATTCTAATATCACTTATTCTCAAAAACGGAAATTGATGGCACTACCAGTAGGTAGAATTAACGGTGATAGTATCACTAGGCTAGGCATTATCCGTCCCCGTTAATTTAAGGTGCCAAAGGGCCTCTAATTAAGCAATCCCTTTGTCCGGGCTCTGAGAGCGAGAACCTCTAAAGTATTTACTCTCCTCGGGCTTTTTATAATCCTCGCTAAGTCCTTCGCCTTTTTTAAGTTCTTTGCTGTGGATATTAATTTTTACTGCCATTTCATGAGGAGTCGTGAGAACTAACCATTTCGGAGGAAAATTGGCTGTGATAAGGCAATTGGCATATGGATTTAGACTTCTTGTCGAATGACCCTCAGGTAAAATAAAGTACTCCTGGGGTAACCAAAATAATAATCATAATCATAATCATAATAATTTATTTATAAAACCAATTTACACGTCAATAATAAATAATTAATAATAGTGATTTCCCAATAATAGTGATCTAGTTATTAAGTATAAACAGTTCTGATTAATAATAATTAACTAAATGTTTTAATAATAATTGTCAATATAATAATGTATACCGCAAATGGTGGAATTAACATATGATAATAGTAAGCATTATGCCTTACACGCAATGAATTCGTCATAGCTATAATATTAAATATAATTAAACTTCTATAGGCCAAAAATTTTCATAAATATCCTATCACTTTTTCAACTCTGCATAGATGCAATAAATTTTCACATTTGAAACATCAACTTTGAAACTGATGGCATGCTTTTTTGGAATTCTGTTTTTTTTATTTTATTTTTTGAGATTTTTTAAAGGTATTTCCACCTTTCCACTGTCTATTTTCCTGTCTTGCTTTTTCCTGAACAAGCTAACTATATATAACTATGTATAACTTGTTCTTATTAAAATTTCCTCATTTTTATTACAATCATTACGTTCAAAACTTAGTTCGCTACTTACAATTCACTCGTAAAAACCCGTCGGTCTTCCTGCTTCTAAGAAAATAGCATCCCGTTCGAAACGTCAGGCGAAATAAGTGGAAACGATAAAGATCCATTATGCTAACATAATATTCATAAAACCTTTATGATTCAACTTTCTAATATATTGAAGCACAAAATCGTTTCCTATAAAACGAACCCACGTAGGTAAAACTATGGTAAAACCTTACAAGATTATATGTTGCGGATTTTCAGTAGTATTAATTTTAACTTATTTGCAAGGAGTTTTTGGCAAAGCAACAGACATTAAATGTCACCGATACAAACAAACAAAGTATGGATGGTATAGAAAGGATGCCAATCTCTTATGGCAGAATTGTTGCAAAAGTGACCGCTTTCAGCTTTAAATAATAGTTCCTAATCTCTCCGGTGGCGCTAGTTAGGCTCTGGGACATGCGTATAACAACAAATAAGCCGACCAAATTACGTAGGTTGTTTTTGGTAGTATTTCGATGTATGGTGGCGCCGCCTAATTACTTTTTTTTTATACTACGTCGGTGGCAAACAAGCATACGGCCCGCCTGATGTTAAGCAGTCTCCATAGCCTATGTACGCCTGCAACTCCAGAGGAGTTACATGCGCGTTGCCGACCCTAACACTCCTCTCCCTCGAGCTCTGGCAACCTTACTCACCGGCAGGAACACAACACTATTGGTAGGGTCTAGTGTTATTTGGCTGCGGTTTTCTGTAAGGTGGAGGTACCTCCCCAGTTGGGCTCTGCTCTAAATCTGGAATGACATCCGCTGTCCTGTGCCCTACCACACAAAGCGAGATGTCATTCACAGTGCCCATACCTCTCTTTTGGACGTAGTTTAAGGACATACCCGGGTCCTTTTGGACGTAGTTTAAGGACAATACCCGGGTCCAATACTGTTTTTTGGTCGACACTTTTCATACATAGAGATTTGGCTCCTTTATATAGTCTCCATGAAACAAAGCTTTAGCAATAGGGAATATTACGCGAAACTGCGTAGGGGGCGCCACTTCCACAATCTGAGGGTCTATCGCAAAACAAGGAAATCGTAATTTCGTTATCTAACATCTCTGTCACTCTTGCATATTCGATAAAGAGGCATATAGCGAAATTTCGGATTCGCGTTTCCCGGTAGGTCCCTTGTAAACAAACCGCCTTGGTGCATCAATGTCATATTTTACTGAAAACTTTTCAAAAAACTGTTAAAGGCACAGTATGTATAAGTTACTCTATGGTTTACTAAACAAGCTAGTGCTGCACTCTGGTGGCAGAACATTGCAGTAATACCCCCTATAGGGTACCTACACTCCTACTAGTCAAATCGTTTCTTTTTTTAATCTGTCAAAACGATTAGCCACTATGGAACTTATATAGCCACTATGGAAAAGTGAACTGTGACGTCACACAACCTGATTTTTTATGTTATATCCGATTTATTAAATAGAAATTGTGTCAAATAATATCTGCTCTACTTTTTTCTAATAATTATCTTGTGCTTTATTTTGTCTATGGTGTGAAATAATTTATTTTAAACACAGGAAACATCCCTACTGTAAACGATGTTATTACACAAAAATACCAAGAAAGATTTACAAACATTATTGCCATATGTAAGCTATTTGTAGCGACACTATCTCTGGGCCCAATCTTGTCTTAACTTAATCTTATCTAGGAGGTATATTTTATGTAAGTAATTACTTAGCGCTGTGCTATCTTCAAAGATGTAGATCCACTCCAGTCCCGTCTATTTAGAATGACTTATCTACCATTATTTTAGCAGAATCATGTTGACCTCTGACAACGTATAATTTGTACAGATCTAGGGATCAAACTATATCAGTGAATGTCTATAGAAAATGTTTAGTAAATAGATAACCATGTTTCATCTAGGGAGAATCTCGATCCTTCTTTATTAAGTTAGATGTATGTAACGAAGGCACTATTGAGTGGCTTTTTATAGACCTTAATCTAACAGATAGGCTACTAATAGCCACTCAAAGTGTATGGTATTGGACTAATAGTATAACTATAGGCAACAGGATTACATTGCATGATGCTATGAAGATATTTTTAATACAAAAACGGGACTTTATCGCATATAATTAAGTTTTAAAATTACGTCTGACGTTTCGAGGATGGCATTGTCCCGTGGCCTCTGGGATATATTGGGTAAAGTTGACATTAACATCTTAAAGCTGCGCGAGTTTTTCGAACTACCCGCACTTTGTCTTGTTTGTCAACTCAACTTGAACGTTTTGCATACTTGGGATGTCACTCGGTTGATACAAATATTTGGTTTTCAACGTGCTCGTCATCTGCACTTTGATTTTCTCTTTATCTCTGCGATTTACTATGTGCCTAGCCAATTTTTAAAACAGACAACCGTGTTGACATTTAAAATCCAACTTTGCTCCCAAGAGCTTCGAAAATATTCATCGTTGTTGAGCATCGAACCAAAGTGCACGCTTTCGTCCTTTGGGATAACTTGCAGTAAAGGAATATTGCGTTTTCTATATTTGAAGAACTTAGGTACTTAGGGATTCGTTTGTTATTAATATTTTACTTAGGTACACACTTTCTGAAAATGTTGTTAATACTTAGGTACGCTCAATAATTTATAGGTACGCTCAATAATTTACTATAGTCAGAGAAAAAAATTCATCCAAACTTTTTCCTATAAGAAACAAAGATTAACATAATGTGCCAGTTTGAAAAGTAATAACATGAAATAACCAATCCGTTTAGAACCCTCGTTATTACAGTTTGTAAAAGTTTTTATAAAATGTAACATTTTTGACAATCTCAAAAGATTATTTTTCCTTTTTCGCTCCGCTTCGGGAGATTGCTAATTCAAGTCTTTTGATATAAACCCAAGTGTTTTTGGTCCCGAAGGGTTCGCTTTGTTGCTTGTGCGCTTTTGTGCACAAGCAACAAGCAAATAATGAAATGCTGGGACTTCATGTACTTGTGGACTAAAAAGAGTGACCATCGCTTAAGGTACTTACGCCTAAGATGGCCCCCGGTTCTTAAGTATATAAGTTAATATTCAAAAAATCATACTTTTATAGATACAACACAAGCCTTATTGAGCTATACTTACTTCTTACCGTGGGAATAGGATAATTTGTGATAAATTGTCTTCTAATATTTATTTATTTATGATTCTTTTCTAACCTAAGTATTTTGGTTTAGACAACGCAATAAGCACTTATCACGATGAGACGCGTATCGGGGTTCCCCAGGGAGCTTTTATTGTTCCACCCTGATTGATGTTGCTGGCAAATTCCCTGTTTTTTTCTCCTCCGTGATTTTTGATGAATGAATACCGTTTCGCTTTCAAACGCTTACTTAGGGAGATGGCAATTAGTATGCTGCGTTAAAAGCCTTTACATAAAAACAGATAACTTACGCAGTGATAGGTACTATGAGTGGTGTCAGTACAAGTAAGTGCTTAATGACTATTACCTACCTTCAACTTTCATAACATGGCCATCCTATTAAATAGCTTTATATACTCCCCTTATCCCTGATGTCATAATTTGCGGATGTGAGACCAGGAACTTAGGTTTTGCTTAGACTTAGAGTTATGTTAGCCCAATTTTGTAATGCATATCGATTTATCAGTTCAATATAAAATCTCTCGTTCACGAAATGTTTGAAGTTAAGGAGGGTAGCTTATGTAGTCCGCATTAAACCATGTGAAATTACCAAAATCTAAATAATGATCTGAACTTGGATTTAAAACAATTAATTCTAGTTTAAATTTAACTTAATCCCCAATAGTATAGGTACCTAAAATTATGCAAAATTAATCAGTATTTTTCATAGTAGTAAAATATGCTTGACTAAGAGGCTATTATAGCTGCTGTAAGGCATGCTTTGATAAATTTAGTGAAGTTATGAAATGTAACGTTAATTTATGTAAATTTATTTACTGTTCATCAACAATGCCAAGCGCGAGGATCCAAGGCTCGAGTTTCGGCGGTACTTTACTTTTACTTTGTACGGCGCGTAATTTGCAAATAAAGTAGGTGGTTTATCGTTGGCATACCAAGTGCATGTCAAGCTGGTAACACACTTAAAGCTATTGGGGTCAGTCTTTTTAGGGTTCCGTACCCAAAGGGTAAAAACGGGACCCTATTACTAAGACTCCACTCCGTCTGTCCGTCTGTCCGTCTGTCTGTCACCGGGCTGTATCTAATGAACAGTGGTAGCTAGACAGTTGAAATTTTCACAGATGATGTATTTCTGTTGCCGCTATAACAACAAATACTTAAAAGTACGGAACCCTAGGTGGGCGATTTCGACTCGCATTTGTCCGGTTTTTTTTTGTCTTTCTAGTTACTACTATATATTTAGCCAACGATATTAACGTGTTTTGATTTTAACAACGTGCTCTAATCGATGACTTTGAAGTCTAGAAATGTTGTAAAAAAACTCTACATTGGGTATTTTTTCAGAATATGTTTATTTCACCAACAGTAATTCCTTGACGTTGTATATTTTTGAAGCCAAGCCATCTGACTAAAAATCACCTTCTTCTTTTTTAAGAAGTCTAAAAAAATTGCGTCCGTAAGCGACAAGCTTTTGGAACGCTCCTGTGCTGCATTAGCATGTAGTATAACATGGTATGTCCGACTGAAATTAGGGGCGCGCGGCGGCGCCGGCGCGTGCGCTGATGACATAACGCGCATTCGCATTGCGCGAGCGATTCCTCCACTATGCATAATCTGCACTAACCACATGCAAACACCCATTCAGAATTAGACCTTCTTCTAATCACATAAGGTAGATAATGGTGTGGTATTTTAAATAATTTACTTCAACGTTTATGCTTAGTGTGGTTTACGCCGACACTTTCAAGCGATTTGACAAATTGCCGATAAACGCGACTGAGGTTAGAATTGCGGTAAGCTGTTCAATCATTCTGGACGTGTAGCGCGTTTTAATAACTTGTGGTAGTTGATTTAATTTACATTATTTCTATTTAAAGGATGACTCACGTTAGACCGGGCCGTGTCCGGGCCGTGTCCGGGCCGTGTCCGGGCCGTGTCCGGGCCGGAGCTTCCGGCGCTTACTTTTCTATGACATGACAGGTGATCACGTGATGCTTTCCATAGAAAACGAAGCGCCGGAAGCTCCGGCCCGGACACGGCCCGGTCTAACGTGAGTCATCCTTAATGCTCCATCAGGGTAGTTATTTGCAAGAATCAAGATCAATTTTTGATGGCATTTGTTGTCGCAGATACTGTGGTTGTTATCATGACATCTTCTTCTAACTAGCGTTATGGCCTCCTTTGCCAGGGTCCGCTTTCCTACTTGCCTTTCTCCACTTTGCGCGATCCTGGGCGTCCTCGAGTGTGAATCCGTTTATGCTCATATCGGCTTTCACGACATCGAGCCATCATTGGTCTGCCCTGGGGTCAGGGGCCGTCAAGCCGCCGCTAGGTTAAGGCATATGTTTCCTACGTAGTCATCTGGCCTGCGACAAACGTGGCCGAAGCACCGGAGGCGACATTCTTGGAGCTTCTCCACTACGTTACGGACTGCGAGACTGCCATGGATGTACTCGTTACGGATGCAGTCAGAGCGCGTAACGCCGCACATCCACCGCAGCATCTTCGCGTAACGCGAAGCTCCTGAACGTGCCTTTCAAGAACCGGCCACGTCTCGGCGTCATAAAGTAGTTTTATTTAAAACTTAAACTTTGTTGCTCAAATAAATAAAAATGTACAAATGGCGGACTTAATGCCAAAAGGTATACATACGGCCGGTACAGTTTTTGATTCAAAAGGTATACTTTTGAATTCATAGTGTCCGATTCAAGTGCTTAAGTGGTGACGATATTCTCTGGCCAAATCCAAAGTACACTACGTTACAGAGCCCCCGACACAAGTTTTAACTTGCGCCTCTATGTAGTATTTTTCCCAATTATTGGCTCAATTGTCCTTTCGCTGGTACAATAAAACTTACATGTAAAGAAGAAAATAAAAAACATAATGTAAAAATAATAATTACCTAATAAAAACATTAAAAGCATGAGTCATACGCTAGAACGGTCAGGTCAGGGCCGAGGCGTCTGAAACTTCGTTTTCTATGTCGAGTGATCGGTGATCACGTGTGCTTTCTATCGAAAATTTAAGTGTCGGGTCAAGACCCGGACCCGTCCTTAAGGAGTCAAACATTGGAACGTACTTGTACTTATCTTATGGTTTCGGGGGCCCTTGCGGATACACTTCGACCCATAGGGATCTTTTGTGCAGTTACCCCCTAGGAAAGATCCGTCCGCTACTCAAGAGCTTTTCCCACCATCTCCATATGCCGGATGATGGATCTCATGGGTAGCGTTTTGAATTCCTTTGGTTCCAGATAGCCCGTTCCAAAGTCCTTCATTCTTTGTCTGGCGACGGCGTGACGTTCGCACATAAGGTGTTCTGTTGTCTCTTCTTCTTCGCCACACATACGACAATCGGTGTTGTCAGCGTGCCCCATCTTTGTCAGGATTCTGGAGTCTTTGTCGTGGTTAAAATACGGTATTATACATTGGGGTGATGCTACAAATATTGAAGATTTATTCATCCTTCAAAAAAAATGCGTACGTATTCTAGGCAACATCAAAAGCCCAGAGAGTTGTAAGCCGCTCTTTGTAAACCACAAACTACTGACCTTAACATCAATCTATATTCTCGAAATATGCAAATTCGTTCGGAAATATCCCCACTTATTCACAAAAGTCTATGAACAACCACGACGATACCCCGCGAGATACAAAAATAATTTGGCAATTACAACAAAAATTAATTTAAAATTGTACCAAGCAAGCCCAAACATGATGGCTATTAAGATCTATAACAAGCTCTCAGATAAAATAAAGAACGAAACATCTGAAAAAAAATTCATAGATAAACTCAAACAATTTCTAATAAATAAAAACTACTATAGCCTTCAAGAATTTATTGATGATATCGAAGAAACATAACAAATAAAAATCGTCGGTCTGCCTCTATTCACACTATTCACAGCAAAGTAATGCGCATAATAAATTCCAGTAATACATTATATTATTATTTTAGCTAAGTATGTAGTAATGTTATGAATAAGACACTGATGAAATTAGGATTTTACATTGCAATTTGACATTTTTTTTCTACCATTAGCCTACTTATTATTATACGACATCAATAAATTGAAATAATAACTATTAATAATAAACTGACAAATCAATTCAATTAATCATTTACCAATATAATTATTTTTGACGATATATTCTTAGATTTAGTTTTAAGATTTGCGGTCATTTATTTTATTTTGGCTTGAATTGATTACTGATAAGTAAATGTAATTAGCCTAGAATAATATTACTATTGTGTGCCCTTACAGGGTGTCATGATCTGATTTTATATTATGTGACGCCTATTATGTGCATGACAATACAATAAATAAATGATAAATGATAAATGATTCCCTTGACCCCGTAATGGCCAGTAAACACCCTCGTTATTATTGGAGTTGCCGTTTGCTAAGTTTCCAAAGCTTTTTGCTCCAACCAGAGTCTTGTACTTGCTAGTTTACGCCATGAAAAGCTCCGATGTAAAAACAAAAGCATTTTTGAATCGTCACTGTTAATTGTTGATATAATCAATACAACAAAACATCGAAACTAGGCTGAAGGTCTTTGTGTTGTGGCTGTAATATTATTTGCGATGCGCGTGAAGCTTGCAGCTGTTTCTGCTATTGTTATAGTAATCGTAAGGTCATAGACATGTTTAGAAATTTTATTGCGCGGTTTTGAAAGTTGAAACAGATGTGCCGTAGACTGTTGGAAGTGTAAAAATTGTAATTTATCGTTTTACGCCTATGCAATAATATGTTGTTTACTATGCAGAGTATAAAGTGTAACTATTCATGTTATTGAGAGAATATGAGTATTGAATTGAACAAAGGTTGAAAGAGTTAATGTATGATAATTAGCTCGTATGAAGTCTTAATACTAGTTATATCTAGACGTTAATTCAGGTGTGTACAAAAATGTTATTGATCATTTTACGTCTATGGAATAATATGTTAATGCAATGTTTATTTAATCGGAGTAGAATATACAAGCAGAGTAGAATAATGTAACTATTCATTTTATTGAAAAAGTGATTAGTATTGTACCTACTGTATTATTTCTGTATTGAATAAAAGAGTTAATCAATGCTCTTTGCTTGTAAAGTGCTTAATACCAGTTATATCTAGGTTTACTTAATTACTGAAAACATATTATTGCAAGATTCATCATCATCATCATCATGTCAGCCGATAGACGTCCACTGCTGGACATAGGCCTCCCCCAAGGCTCGCCACTCCGACCGATCCTGTGTCGCTCGCAACCACCGAATTCCCGCGACCTTCACCAGGTCGTCGCTCCATCTTGTTGGAGGCCTACCGGCAGTTCGTCTTCCGGTACGCGGACGCCACTCCAGAACCTTCCGGCCCCACCGGCCATCAGAACGATTACGAAGCCAAAATCTATACTAATACTTATCTAGTAAACTTGGGCTGACTTTTATTTTTTTGTTCGTGATTTTAGGGCAGTTTTAAATTGCTAAAACTTTTCGCATTAGCCGCTTGAGGCCCATTTTCTAAAGCTGCGAAAACTAGCAAAAAGGTCTAATGGCGCTAACGAGTTCAATCAACGGCAATCGTAAACGATTGCCTAAAGGCATTTGATTAAATCCAATGCAAATTGGACGCTTAGGGATATTCTTTCGAGGGCGAGTCGAGGTTTTACAAGAACCAGCAAAAGGCAGCTTTGAGACGATTATTTGCTGCGATATTTGCGAATTCTTGTGATTGTTATCTTAGATAGAGAGGAAGATAACGAAATTTCGTTTTTTTTTTGCGGTAAGCCCTCTAGGTAAAACCGGCCAAGTGCGTTGTCAATATAATTACATACCTAGGGTACATTGATAATCGTGATATGAATGTTGGACGTAATGAGTTACGTTATGAATTTGTAGGTCATTGTTGTTCTGGTTCCCGCGCTCGTTTGCGTTTGTGAATTTCACTACACAGAATAAGCCCTCCATCAGCCCGATTGGCCAAGTGAGATGGGGGGTAATCCCGGAGGTATTTAGTGGCAACAACTGACGAATGCATTTGTTGCAGGTCCGCTGGGGCCGCTTCCGAATGTGACCAGCGAGGACGTCGGATTGAAGGAAGGTGAGTTGCGATTATTTGTTTTTACTAGAAAATATTACTAAATAATTACTAGGAAATACTTTTTTGCCAAAGTATAGATCTGAGACCTGTCAAAGTTTGATTTTGAGAATATTATAATTATGTTAAAATATTATGGACACACATTGAGGAGTAAGTAAGTAAGTATTAAAATATCATTAATATTCCTTATGAAGAAAAAGAAAAACAGTAAGGAGTACCAGTTAACCAATGACCGGACTATTCGAGAGTTCTTAGTAGTGCTAATCAATGAATGAGGAATGTTTTGACAGGCTTAAGTGTTCAGTGCTTATTTGGTTACAACATCATGATGAACGTCAAGTTTACATTAAAAATAATGGTATGTTGCAGACATAACTTAGACCGTCTTTAATATTATGCTGTTTTAAGATGCTGTGATTTTTCATCAACCCAGAACAAATTATCCTGATTCCCTAGTCAGGGTTATGTTGATATTGTAAATATGGTCAGGGATTGCGTCGTTCTTACTTTCAAGACAGTTTTCTTTGACCGTTCGGCAACTCAGCCTAATCGTGCATTATCGGTATTTCAGGGAGTTGCGTCCTCGGCGACGTAGTGTACATGCCGGGCGACACGTTCACGGGCGCGACGCCGTGCGAGCGGTGCGCGTGCGCCGCGGGCAGCGTGCAGTGCGCGCAGGAGCGCTGCGAGCCGCGTCCGGGCTGCAAGGCGCTGCACCGACCGGATCACTGCTGTCCTACGTATCAGTGCGGTTAGTACTATTTAACACTATTATCGTGAACAGTGGCCGTGCCGGGCCCATGTGACGACTGGAGTAACTAAAGGTTACTTTAGTCACTGGCTTTGCACTTGCTTTGTCTACATCATGACAGCGACCGTAAGAGCGTTTTCACATTGTTCGTTCCGATATCGGATGTCGGAAGGAAGTAAAATGTAAGATATATGTGTTCCTCTGTATTTATTTATGCATTAAAAAAATCCGGGGTCGATGATACATTTCGTAGCTGATGCAAGTTTGTGGGATGAAAGTAGGTAGTTAGGTACAGATGTTTTTAATATATTAGGGTTCCGTACCCAAAGGGTAAAAACGGAACCCTATTCCTAAGACTCTGCTGTCCGTCTGTCCGTCTGTCTGTCTGTCACCAGACTGTATCTCATGAACCGTGGTAGCTAGACAGTTGAAACTGTCTAGCGGTTGAAATTTTCACAGTTGATGTATTTCTGTTGCCGCTATAACAACAAATACTAAAAAGTACGGAACCCTCGGTCCGTCCGACTCGCACTTGGCCGGTTTTTTTAATTTCAAATTAAAACTAAATAAATAAAAAGTAAGTAATACTCAAAACGTGCCGTAACCTTATCCTAATAGCCAGTGAGGCATTTGGGACCCTCTTAACAACACTCTCTCTCTCTCTCTCTCTCTATTACTCATTAAGATAAGGTGAAAAAAAATAGTACAGTACAAAAACCAGTTCAACTTCCATATAATAATCTAGATGAAAATGGATTTTTTACAAACTCAAAAATCTAATTCTAGTTCGTAAAATACAGAACCTCAATAATCTTCATCGATATCTCCATCGTTTTTCAGAGTGCGAGCAAGAGGGCCGCGTGTACGGTAACGGCGAGAAGCTGGTGGATCCTGAGGACCCGTGCCGCGTGTGCTACTGCCAGGGTGGCGAGGTGGTGTGCCGCCGCATCGCCTGCTTCCTGCGAGATGACTGTCAACCGAGACTGGTCCCTGGTCGATGCTGCCCGGAGTACGACAACTGCCCGCTCAGAGGTAAACAGCGTTGTATCATTTTTGTTTTTCTTAAGCCATTGTAGTGGCAACTGTATTGGTTTATGAATTTTGTATAGACAGTACCTGGAATATGTACCGTTTGTTTTGAAATAAATATTAAAACATCACGTAAATAGTAATTGGCAGCATTTTTTGCTTTTATCCATTACAGTTAGTAGTCGTCAATGAGTAGAAATATAAGACTTAGTTGTTATGGTTCATAAGATAATGTAAATTAGAGCTAGTTTAATCTTCCATACACCCAGTAGATGATTCATTGATTCACTCAAGAAGTTTCCAATCTTCTCTTTCCAATATTACTTGTTAGAGTAGGATCGTGCCTAGCATTGGGACGAATATTGGCAGGTGATAAATATATTTTTTTTCTTTTCAGGAGTCACTGCTATTCCTGGACTACTACCACCAGTTTCAAGCATGTCCACGACTGACGCCTCTAACGCCGCCCCAACACCTCCGAAGGAAAACATCAAGCAAGAAATCACCATCAAAGAAATCACGCCAGTGTCAGAGATCCCTGTCATCACCGACGTAAAAATCAAGGAGATCCTGCCCTCGCCGAGCATTGAGGTGCCAGAATACCCCTCATCTAAGTCACCACTCATTCCTCGAGAAGCTATTCCAGATGAACAATCACCGAAGCCAAATGAATCGGTTGCCATCGAACTAATCTCACCACTGCCTACAGAACATCCTTCAAAACCAGTGGAAAAGATCATTGAGGCTAAGAATACTGAGGATTTGCTTCCGTCAAAAATTAGCTTGTCGACGCAGGATTCCATCAACAGTGAAATCTATCCATCACATATCCCCACGATCATTGCTACTATGGGAGTGCCTCCAATTACACCTGACACTATTTCAGCAGCCAGCACAACCAGAGTTGCAATCATTGAAGAAGAAGACACTTCTCTTTTCGATCACAACCCCGCTTTCCCTCCGATTCCCGATGACTTATCGCCAGTAGGAACTCATGAAGATGAAATATCTGAACAGAATGCGGATAGTGATCACGCAAACGTGCACGGAGAACAACATGTAGCCAGTACACTACCACCTACATCCACAACGTTTGTACCGAAATACACTCCCACGACTACAGTAAGGTATATACTAGACACTTCAACCACTACTACAACCACTAAAAAACCAGCGACTGAAACAAACACTATAACCACTAAGACTCCAGAAATTGAAACAACAGCATATGTATTAACATCAACTACACCGCAAAGTCAATCCTTAATAAAAGGTAGTCCGATGCTTAACCCTTGGTCAGCAAGTCCGCCTGAAATCTTGAATGTGCCATCCTCAGTGCCAGAAGATATAAGCGGTGAATTAGACGACCCTGAAGAGTCAGTGACAGCTTTCGAGGAACCTCTTTATATCGCTACTTCAACTACTACTGGAGCTAAGTTCGTAGATGAGACTACTGCTGGTTCACAATTCGTAAAGGAGACAATCTTACCAAAGTCTAATGAAGAATCGGGTGCACCCGTCGATACTACTCAAAGTGTCTCGTCGACTACTACTGGTTCACTAACAAAATTAGATGAGACTACTGCTACTGCTCAAAAAGTATTACATAATAAATATCTACTTAGATCTAGTGAGGTAACGACCACTTCGATTGATACCACTCAAAATACTCAAACTATTACTTTCACTACCAACGAACCAGTTAGTAAAATAGTAGACAAAACTGCTGCTGCTACTATTTCAAAAGAGATAATTTTACCCAGGTCTGGCGAAGTAACCAGTACTTCTTTTGACACTACTCAATCTACTCAAATTGTGACATCGACTACAACTCAACCAGCAATTACTAAATCTACTCAAACCTCCCCTACAACCGAACCAGCATTTAAAATAGTAGATGAGACTACCGTTTCACCACATTCCACATTAAAGAATAAAGTTGTACCCAGGTCTAGTGAGGTAACAAACACTCCCTTCGATACAACCACTCAAACTACTCAGAGACTAACAGATGCTTCAGAAATAATCACCAGCACACCAAGAGGCCCAGAAGAATTAACTACGGGTACTGTTACTAAATCCAACATTCCGACTGAGATCACTGCTCAAACTGAGTTCAGCTCATTGCCGATTGAGACCAGTGACCAAAACCCCCATGACTCCTCGGAAAGCGCCTTGAAAGACAAAAGCCCTTCAACTGAAACTCCATTTATAGTTGATATAACAACAGCCAAGGCAACAACTGAGACCGAGAAGGTTACCGTCGCTAAGACGACTCCGACTACTCCCTCTACCCCAGGAAGTAACTCGTTTGAGAATATAGAAACCACGGAATTCGTTCTTACTTCGTTCGGATCTTCAGAAAGTAGTACTGATTCTGTGGAAATTATTAAAATTTCTCCAAAGCAAAAAGTAAAGAATGCAGCTATTATTGACTCATCGCATAAAAAACAAGGCAATGTACTAACTGACCTGCGAGACTTGGTAGGAGATGTGGCTTCCATCAGCGGCCACACCGACGAGCCAGGCACATTGCTCCGATCCACAACCAACAGCTTCTCCGACTCAGAGGAACTGATGCCAGTCAACGCTGGATACAAAAGCAAAAATAGTAACTTCAACCTTAACTCCATCACGGAAATCCCCTTGAAAACTAAGAGTCAGCTTCCAGTTAATAAGCAAAAGGTGGTAGAAATAGAGGGTGAAGATACAGACAGCATTGCTGACGCACCGCCGCCGCACGACAAGGTGGAGCCGACTACGCGCAGGCCCATCATCGACAATGTGTCTGACTCCATGCCTAAGAACGAAACTGACAAGAAAGACATTGAAATTATCTCTCAGTCCTACGTTCCAACGATCAACAGGCGACCGACGAAAGTCGTGATGAAGAAGAATAACGACAAGCACCTTTCTGAAGCTTTAACTGAACAAACTCATGCGACTGCTTCTTCAGATGTGGTGACATCTTCTGGCGAGACGACGCCTTCTTCAGTTGCGATCACAGAGAGTGCTTTGTCATCTGAAGAGTCGGCTACGACAGCCGATGTGACTTTTGACGCAGACGCGTCAACTACCGCGGTGCAGTGAGCTGCGCGCACGTCGATCGATGGAACCTCAGCTTATCAGCATTTCTAGAGTAAGTTTCGTTCTTGAAACTCTAAGTTAACGTAGAGACTACTAGGATAATAGGACTATATACGAAAACCTTGTCAGAAGGATTCATTATTCTTTGTCAATTCTCTCGGGTGGGAACAATTTCCGCCGAGTCGTATGTAAGTAGACGGCCGGGGTATCTGGCCGAATTTTATGTGTATTAGCTGGACAAATTATTTATAACGTAGAGTTAGGGCGCGAGGGCGCGGCGATGTGTCAAACGTGAGGGCTGTAGTCTAGCTCTTCGTTAGCGTAAGTTATTTATTTGTTAGTGAGAGCGAGTTAGTAAGTGATGATAGGTAAGCAACCAAGCTAGTCAACCTGTGACTGCGCGGCTTCGCGCCACGTTGCCATTACTGCTAGCATTAAAGAACATGACAAACCTCGAATGGACATTCCGGGCTTAGTTTTAGTTCCCTCGGTGGAAAGCCAGTAGAGCGAGGCGACACGGGACTATATTTGGTACAAATCGAATTTGATATTATATAATATAATCAACCTTATGAAATATTGTAAAACCTAGATGGTTTAGAATGAATGTGATTGCACATAGTTTTTATTTAATGCACTTTGTGTTGGTGTCGAAGTGGGATATCTGGAAGGATGGCTCAATGCTAGTGTAAGGTGTAGCTTCATCGTGTCAGACCATATCTATCTATGGATCTATGGAATTCGAGTACATAACGTAATGAAACATCAACAACATGTTGCCTCAAATTCGGTTAACGTATTGGTGAAAAAGTTTTGCCTAACTTTTGGAGGGTTAACACGAATCGAATGCTAGGACGTATTTCAATACATCAATTTGAACTCTACGAGTATTATCTTATCCACTTCAAGAAAGATGATACATTAAAGAAAACTCTCTAGATTCGATCTTTCACGATGTTTCGGCGAGCGGGAGACCGATCATGTTCTGCCCGCGCAGGCGCGGCGCAGACCATAAACATATACACGATATTGTTTCTTATGTCAACGGAGTAAGGTGCAGCAATGTGTAAATGTTTATGGGCGTCGGGGTGCGCGGGCGTCGCTTCTTGCTCCGGAAGACGTCGCCTTTTCCCGAGCAATAAGCATGTGCTGACTGTATTATTTATAATTATTGTTTTTTTTTACAAATAAAAGAACCAGACTGAATATGTGTTTTATTAGCATCATCAACTTACCCTTCTTCTTCTTCCAGTGCCATCTCCTACCGGAGGTCGGCTATCGTGAGGGCTATACGAACTTTAGACGCAGCCGCGCGGAATAATGAGCGTGTGCTATGTTTGAACCACGTTCGGAGATCTTTGAGCCATGAGTTACGTCTTCGTCCGGATGATCTTTTACCTTGGATCTTTCCTTGGATAATGAGTTGAAGGAGTTCATATTTCATATTTACTTACCCTTATAGAAGTAAAACAGCCGTTTAAAAACCAGTTTGAATTTAATTTAGCATCACCATATCCTCATTCGGAAAAAAAAAGTTTTTCATAAATTTCATTGGCTGTTACGGCTGTTATTATAACGCCGCCTAGACCTAGAGCATAGAGTAACTTATACTAGAGCGGTACTGTCATAGTAAATTTTGTAACCCCAGTAAATTCACTGCCATCTGTCGACACACTTTAAAACTAAAAATGAAGATTTATAAAAATACGATAGAATGTATTTAAATATAAATAAATAAATTTCTTTTTAAATTTCAATAACACAACTAAAAGTTACATTAAGTACTTATAAATAGGTAAGGATGGAGGTACATACATCAGTCTGATTTATTTTAGGTAGGTATTTTATAATACATCATTACGTGATTCGCGAAATGTTAATGGACCTGTAGTCCATCCTAATGCAAGACATCACGTGTCATCAGAATTGAACTCACCAGATCGGGCTTCAAGGGGAGTCAAACCTCAACAATATACTCGCCAGTACTCTGTGGTGGGAAGGACCCTGCTTCCTTGAGAAACCAGTCTGAGTGGCCTTTAGCCAAACACTTTGACGTTCAATCACCAGATGTTAAATCGTTTATTACTTACTACACATTTATTATATTACTTTAAAGGAAGTAGTTCGTTAAGTGGCCTAACAACGTATCTTTGTGTGTTTGCTTTATTTTATTATTAATAATTATTAGTATGTAAGGATGGAGGTACATACATCAGTCTGATTTATTTTAGGTAGGTATTTTATAATACATCATTACGTGATTCGCGAAATGTTAATTTAGTTGTAAAGTTATACATTATGAGAAGAATGAGTCCTTTACTCCCCGTACTAGTTAAAACTGTATCACGGTGAAGTAAGATTCGTCACCCGCAAACACAATATTATTGCATAGGATTTATGTTAACAGTAGTTACAAATGTGTAAGCAAAAATAAAATTAGAATCGTATACATTTATGAGACGAACAAATAATATCAGTTGACGGTATCTTTTTGCATTAATTATTTTTATATGATTTTGACCCATGTTCTTTCACTGGTATGCGTTAAAATTATAAATAACAAACGAAACAGTCAACGCCCTCTATACGAGTGTAGGCCAAAACTAGTGGCGCCATCTGATCGACAGTCAAATTTTCGTGATTTTCGAGGCACGTTTTTTCCTTAGACTGTATCCATCTATTACGGAGTTATATCTATCTTTGCCTAGAGTAACAGCTAATATAGTTGGGAATGGGATCATATCCTTATTCACTACACTCACATTTATGCAAGTACGTTACTTTAATGACATGATTATTCGAATAATTTCGTTTCTCAAAACATGCAAGCTTGTGAAATCGTAAAAAGTGTTCATGGACTTATTCATTAAGCTTCGAGAAATACGGCCCAGCTCAATCCAGCTCCATAGGAAAATCCCTGGCTGAAAATCTAATTTCCATGAGGTTTTTTCAGGGTCAACTCCAGGCAAAGATGTACCAAAGTACCTTAAAATGGGGTGAGTAGGGTTCGCGGGGAGAGTTGGGTTATGAATGGGGAGAGAAGGTTTGAAAGGGGGGTGAAATGGGTTTTTAGGGCTACTGCTAATTCTAATTTAAAATGGAGCTATAGTACACATAATTTAAAAAAACGATCCAACAATCTTCCAAAATCACCTTTGTAAGAAAACCCATCTCACTCCAATTACGAGGGACTACGGGGTGAGGTGGTTTTTTCCTGTTTATCGTCAGTTATGAAATGGAACTACCCAAAATAAAATAAAAACTAAAATACAAACATCCGGAACACTTATTATGTTTGCATATGTAAAAATAAAATGTTTTCGAGGTTTGAATGTCAGTTTTGCTCCTACTCACCCCATTTTACGGTACCATTTCATTTAGTAACTTTCGTTTGCCGAGAAGCCGTACCAGGTATGAAACATTTTGCATGTAGCAACAAATTGCGGCGTATAAAACGGCAGGAGCTTAATATAAAAATTGAAATCCTGAGAATAAATTTGAGATAGTTATTAGAAAAAATAAAGATTCAAAGATTTATTTGTTCAACATAGGTAAGTTACAAGATGCAAAAAGGGTTAAAGGATCTTTTTGAATAACCCTGCAAAAAACAACAACAATACAATAATAATAAACACCCTATAATAATAGATAACCTATAGACATGTTAACAGCTCTTGGATCTCCGAATAATAATAAATAAACAAATAAATAATATGTTTATATTTTTCTATATCTTAATTATATTTTATGACATGTTTCCCGTAGGTCAATATAATTTTGGTAATTGTATTTTAAATTAATTTTTAACAAGCAGAAACGTCTGCGATCGATGCTATTAAGCTTAGAATAAATTTAAAAGTGGAAAAATTACTGCCTTGGGTGAGACTTGAACTCACGGATCGGTACTCGCGCTGGAGTATCGATCCAGAGGCCGTGAGTTCAAGTCTCACCCAAGGCAGTAATTTTTACACTTTTAAATTTATTCTAAGCTTAATTGTATTTAAATTTTAATCCATTTTAATTTTATTCTTAATTTTTAATTTTAATGTTTCACAGCTTTTATGAGCTATGTTGCTTGATAAATAAAATATATAATATAATAAAAATAGATGACAATTTAACGTCATATTAAATTACCTCTTTGCTTCCATCTAAATGAAGATTCTAACTATACCGAAGACAATTCTACCTGCTGAAATTTGGTATACATATGTAAGTTCGTGACCCAAAGACGGACATGTAACGTAAACAAATGAATTTTAAACATGGGGGCCATTTTTGGGGGGTAAATGAGAAAATTAAAAATAAAGTTTTTCAAACTATATTGTGTTATATATCAAATGAAAGAGCTCAGTATGAGAATCTCAAATATATTTTTTTTATAATTTTAGGATAAACAATTTAGAAGTTATTCAAGAAAATAGGCAAAAAATGACCATTCCCCCCCCCCCCATTCCATTCTGCTGCTTTCAATTAAGTTCTATTTTTGATGATTTTGAATGATGAAATTTTAATTAGGACCTCAGATAACGAAATTTCGATTTTAGTCCCTTCTCTGGTCACAAAAATCCTGTCGATGGCGAGCGTAGAGTGAGACAGCAGCCGCGGGTTTCACATCAAAGAATCCTACTTCTTTTTTCAATTGTATATTCGTCAGGCGGTACTAAATGTTTAATATGTAAGATGAGGACTCTTGCGCATGCATATTGAGCGGGTTACAGCAGTTATGTCATCGATGGCTCGATTAAAACATATAGCGATTCACTTCGTGGTTTGTTCCACTTTGTTACTGCATTAGAAATTTAGATAAGGTTATATGGGTTAAAAGGAACATTTATACTGTTTTTCTTGCCCCGAACAAAGTAAACTATATTTTTCTTACCACATGACCTTATAGGTCATATATATAGGTTCCTACAAACTCATTCATAATCCAAAATAATCTTTAATAAAAAAATACCGACTAGAATTTTTTTGAACAATTACAGTAATTAATCCCAAGGCGTAATTAAAATTCGTGTAGTAGAGGAGTTCCATTCTGGTCTTAATGAGCATTTCCATTTCAAATATCACCGTATAAATGCAAATGATTGGATTTTAGACAAAGAGATATGCTTGTAAGAATTAAGATTCTTCGTGGATTTTATCATCAGAATTCAACCAAGAGAATAAAGTCTGGAACCTATTTGCTACCTTGTTTTGGTTGGGTGAAGTTTTGTACAAGACCTACTCGTTCTATTTTCATTGAGTCCTAGACATAATGTACATAATTTTAGAGCGCTGGAGTGTCGATCCAGAGGCCGTGAGTTCAAGTCTCACCCAAGGCAGTAATTTTTCCACTTTTAAATTTATTCTAAGCTTAATAGCATCGATCGCAGACGTTTTTGCTTGTCAAAAATTAATTTATAATGTACATCATGGCATAATTATACATAAATGTTACTTTTAACCTTTACTATTCGAGTGTAATCTTACAAACATAAATTTATATAAATAGGTAATAAAAAAACATATGTTACTTGAATGTTCATGTCAAATTTCATGTCAATGCCTACTCGGTGGTGACCCTGCTTTCATAGCTGGAGGTCCTGGCTTCTAATCCGGGTAAGGGCGGATTTATGCGTTTATCACGATTATTCTCAGTTATGGCGCATTGCACTGCGTAAGTAATAGTAGTAATTAGTAGTATAAGCTTTGCTTAGTTGAGTCTTTAAGAAACTGTGTAAGATGATAAACTGAAATAAATGTCATATATTAAGAAAAAGTAACCAAGGCCAGTGCCCCGGGCTGGAATCGAACCAGCGTCCTCTGCTATCGCGGCAGGTGCCTGTGCCATTCAGCCACTGGTCGGTGTAAGATTGTCCTCATTTTTTTCCCTTTTAAACTGATCAAAAACAAGATCCAGTCAACCCTGTTTTAACAACCATTAATTTAAAGCCGGATAAAAAACAAGATAAAAATCTACAGATTCGGAAACCTGATCCCAATTACACGTAAGTTGTATTCTCGCCACTAATTGATTATAGAGTAAATTACCGCGTATGACTATTGGCTACACAATCTGCGCGAGCGCATGCAAACAGTTTTCGAACACCATTTTACCCTGAACTCGAGGTCGGTAACAATAATATGTAAACGGAGACGACACTTATACTGGACGCTCGATGATACTGCTATGAAGTTATGTAAGCAAAACAAGCAGGTTGGACGTCGCACGACACGACCACTTTATTTAAATATAATTTATGTACAAATGTATAAAAGATGTTGCACAATATCACATTCACTGTATTGTACTTGCGTCACCAATAAATAACGTCTTCGTGTTGAAACCAGCACGGTTGAATCTTCTTTAATTTTTTCCGTTACTGCAGCGATCGAATGATCGCGTTTATTTCGCCTGTCGGGTCCTGCGTCACTTACATAGTTGTTAGAACGTGACAGGCATGGTGACAGACGATAAAGTGGCGACTATCTTAGCCGTACTGGTAGTAGTTTGGACTTAGTTGCGCCCAACTTGGTCGATTTGGCCCTGGAGGTTGTTGATGACCTCAGAGGGGACCTGGTCGCCGAGGATCTCAAAGAGGTTGATCCTCTGGTTGCCGGGGATCGACTCGTACGCTGCTAGCTCGATACCTTCTTGGACCTAAAGGATTAAAACATTTTTGTTTAAACTGAACTAATTTTGCCGGATTCAATTCATTCTTACCTTCTTATCTCTTATCTCAAATGCCTTTTCTCGTTTTGTTTAGTGAATCGGTAAAGTAGGTACTTGAGTACTTTAAACAGTTTAGCATTCATCAGCCTTAGGTAGTCAACTTTAGTTGTCGAAAAGCTTTCAAATTGGTTCAGATAATAATTTTTATCCACTCATTTTATATTTTATTCATTGCTTATTGAAAAAAAAGTTATCAAATTAATAGTGTAGTGTGGTAACTAAATGATGCTAGCTTATAGCAGGGCCCAGGGTCAGTGTTTCGCAAATCTTAATCTGCAGCGGCCTTATAATAGATGCAATATGGCCTTTAAACACTATTAAATATTTATTAAGCATTAGAACTCTGACATGTTTATAGGTAACATTTTGTATTTCATAAATAAGTCATTCGAATTAATACGAGTCAAATATATTAGATTATGAAAAATGCTGAAATGGCAAAAAAATATGTACCTATTTGTATGGACTTCTTCGTTGGAGAAGGCAGTTCCTTCCCTCTGGGCGCAGCCGCAGCGCAGGCCACAACCACCAGCAGGCACACTACGAAGGACTGCATGTTGGAACTGTTAGATTACCTTCTGGATCTCAGCATCCTTAGGGATGAGGAATGTGTTATGTGCCTGCTTGATGGCTTCATTGGAGAAGGCAGCTCCTTCCCTCTGGGGCGCAGCCGTAGCGTAGGCCACGAGCACCAACAGGCACACTACGAAGGACTGCATGTTGGAACTGTTAAATTACCTTCTGGATCTCAGCATCCTTAGGGATGAGGAATGTGTTCTGTGCCTGCTTGATGGCTTCATTGGAGAAGGCAGCTCCTTCCCTCTGGGGCTCAGCCGTAGCGTAGGCCACGAGCACCAACAGGCACACTACGAAGGACTGCATGTTGGAACTGTTAGATTACCTTCTGGATCTCAGCATCCTTAGGGATGAGGAATGTGTTCTGTGCCTGCTTGATGGCTTCATTGGAGAAGGCAGCTCCTTCCCTCTGGGGCGCAGCCGTAGCGTAGGCCACGAGCACCAACAGGCACACTACGAAGGACTGCATGTTGGAACTGTTAGATTACCTTCTGGATCTCAGCATCCTTAGGGATGAGGAATGTGTTCTGTGCCTGCTTGATGGCTTCATTGGAGAAGGCAGCTCCTTCCCTCTGGGGCGCAGCCGCAGCGCAGACCACGAGCACCAGCAGGCACACTACGAAGGACTGCATGTTGGGTGGGGATATGGTAAGTCTGTGGATTGGGGAAGATTATCTTTACTCCAACTGATAGATGTTTGATATCTACTGGAATAATCGGTCAGTACTGAATTTGATTAGAATCAGCTAATGATTTAAATAAAAGATGTTTAAGTTTAAATGTTATGTCAAAATGCGTTACAATTACAATAGATGTTAAAAATGTGAAAAGGCCGATGTGTTTTTTAACATGGTGATTAACACTTAGAACTCCCGAAGTGTGGTCGGAAAGTTTGCAAAATTGCAGTTTCCACATGAAACTAAATTTGGAAACTTCGGGATTATAGTTCTGTATGAAGAATTGAGGAAACTGATTTTGAAAACAGAAAAATATGATTTCCTTTCTAAAAACCTTTCCGTCTTTTTGAAACTTGCACCTCTGTAATTAGAACAAAGTGTCAATCAAATTTGTCACGAAATATCAAAGTATTAAAAAATCACAACTGAGAATGATCACTGTATTCTTATAGATGACATTTAAACGTTTTCAAGATGGATTCTACTTTTGATTAACCACGTTCTCCACATTAAAGAAGTTACAGAAATTCGTGAGTTCATCTTACGAAATACCGATAAACATCTCATGAATATTTCTCAAGAGGAAACAAAATACAGAAAACGTGATGATCATGTTCCGCAATTAACACACATAACACAGCACTTCACATTCACAAAGCAATAAAAACTGTATGCAAATAAAAAATGGGCTATAGCTCGTCACAATATTAAGATCTAAGTTCTCACCTGCCTTGTGCGCAGGAGTGTGGCGCGCGCGGCTCTGCACGCCTGATATAGTGACGCCCCGCTCGGCCACTTTCACCGCTGCGCAACTCCTGAAGAGCCATAACGTGCGCTTGCGCTCGTGCGCATCCCGGCAGGTCAAATGTCAACTTTGTATGAAGATGTGCTTGTCAAAGTTGAAAGATTGTTATTTCACAGCTTGTTTGCTTTTGTTGTCGGTTTGTGTAGAAATGTTTAATCGAGTAGAATTAGTGTAAGCACGAATTGAGAAATTGATTTTCAGTTAAGGTTCTTATTTGGTAAAGTTGAGCTACGAGGATACTGATTCTAATAGCCTTATTAAGGATGACTCACGTTAGACCGGGCCGGAGCTTCCGGCGCTTCATTTTCTATGGAAAGCATCACGTGATCACCTGTCATGTCATAGAAAAGTAAGCGCCGGAAGCTCCGGCCCGGTCACGGCCCGGTCTAACGTGAGTCATCCTTTACACACGAATTTAATACTTGTGTAGCACATTTCAATGTAAGTGAGTATGTGCTAATTGAGCTTTAGTATCGCATCGTAAGATGACGCCTCGCGCAAAATACAACACATAAATAAATAAATAAAACAGCTGCATTTGCTGGAGCAAAGAAGCTGTCAGCAGATGTCCATGAGAATTGTCTGTCATTTCACATTTGTCTGTTCCATTTCATTCCTTGATTACAAAACCCCTTGTTTTTTATTCTGTATTTTTAAACATTGTTTTCATAAATAAATGGTCAATTTTAGTGCTAATCACCAATTATGTGTTAACTTGTTGCTATTGGTGGGAACCTATAATTGGCTTTTTGTTATTTACTTATATAACTATTGTATAATTGATAGCTGTTGGTTCTCCGAAAAATAAATAAATAAATAAATAAAGCGGTTATCAATAAGTAGGTATGTCAGCAGTTGTTCGAAACAAGTCGTAGTTTTGCGACTTTTGATTTTCGAGTCGAATCCCGAAAACCCTTTAGTTACCTCACCTTAACATATGTTCACCTATAACGCGCTATAACTGCCCCTCACGAGCGAATACAAACATTCTAAACTAATCCATGGAATGGCTCCGCTGCCGCTGCTCTCATGGCTCCACACGCATAGGATCAAACGTCGATATAACGATACGTCGCCGCGAAACCGACACTTATCAAATACACATCCGTGTCCGAGCATCTAATGCGTTCACATGACATTCCAAATGCTTGCCTAGCATGTGTGCATTGACGGCTCAAGCCATACACAGAACATATTTTAACTCCCCTATACCCTAGATAGAGCACATGTTGAGTCGCGATCACCACACATTCTGTGATCATGAGTGCGACGTGCGACCATTTACTTCAGTTACGTTCCTATTACGACTTGCGGTGTAGTATTTTATAAGTAAAAGAACGTTTATATGTGGTGACGTCGTGGTCTCTTATGAACGCTTTAAACGATTGCAGTTCCACTTCCTCACTACTCAAGTACTCATAACCAGGCATCGTAAACTGCGAGCAAAATCCATTGAAGTACTAGGGTTGTAACTGGTTGTCATGCGTCATTTCAATGGATTTCGCTCGCAGTTTACGATGCCTGCTCATAACAACAGTAAGAGAAGTTTGAATTTTTTTTTTTATGTGATATTCAGCAAACGAGCAGACGAGCCGCCTGATGGGAAGCAGTCATCGTCGCCCATGGACGTAAGCAACATCACAGGAGCCACTTAAGCATTGCCGACCCTTGAGAACCCTAAATACCCGCTTCTTGAAGAATCCAATCCAAATCAAAGAAGAAGAAATGATTTAAATGTCACTTAAAGTTGTTATACTATACATATTCTGTAGCAATAGATTCCCATTTTCGGTAATATGACATTTTAGTTACATAAAACCATATACAAACGTATCTATCTACCATTCATAGTTAGGTACCTTCCACTATCATAAATCTCATACCTAGATGTTACATATTTTTCTAAATTTTATATTTTCTAGTTACCTCGTGTTAAGAGTAGTCGATGCTCTCACACAAGCTTCATTCCTAAAATGGCGCTGGGCTGGCCACATATCACGCTATACTGACAAGAGGTGGACCATAGAAACAACAAAATGGAGAGGACCACCAGGAGGGCGGCGCGCTGGCCGGCCGCAGCAGCGTTGGGCTGATGACCTATCCCAGGCTGTGGAAAAGCAATGGATGGCAATAGCTTCAAACAGAAGCAAATGGATTGAGTTGGAGGAGGCCTTCACCCAAAGAGGGGTTCACCACTAAGCAAATTAAGATAGATTCAACCTACAAATGTAACCTAAACTTAGTGTGAATAAACGGCTTTTTTATTATTTTATTTTATTTACCTCGTGTTTCGCGCCACCACGACTCGCGAGCACTCGTTTAGCGTTAGCAACACACGTCATGAACCAGAAGAGAGAGCAATAGGCGCACTTTTATTCATGGCTGTCATAACTCATAAGCCTCAGTTGTAATATCACATGATAAACTTAATCTTAGAGCCACTCTAGAGCATTTTGTTTCGATTCTGAAGGTGATGTCTGGATGGCTGTTGCGACCAGGGTTCTGAAATAGTTTTATTTTTCAAACAGTTTTCGTTCATTCATCCGGGAACGAAAATAATTTCATTTCCTTTTGCGTATACTTAAAAAAAATACATCAAAATTAATACTAGTGGCTCAGTGAGCAATAGACCTCGTAAAAATACAAAATATGGTATGTACTTACTTCGTTGAGTCATTATCACACTTCACACCGAACTCACAATTGGTGTGTGTTCGATGAGTGATAGATAAGTGGTTTTAACTTTAGCTTTATGTTAGAGCCAAGACTAGAAATATATATTTTTAATTTCAGCTTTCCACGTCAAACAGTACCTACCTACCTATCTGAGAAAAATGCCTGTAAGTCCTGTAACAGACAGACAGACGGAAACACCGAAGTGATCCCATAAAGTCTGTGAACCAAGTTTGGTACTGAGATATAAAAACCGGACAAGTGCGAGTCGGACTCGCACTTGTCCGGTTATCTTATTTTATTTATATATTTTTTTTACAAATTTATAGTTTTGAGATTTTTCCATGTCCAGTGTAAGACGATTTTTTTGCCTAAATTATAGCCTAGGTCAACGGGAAGTACCCTATAAATTTTGATTTCCTTGAGTGTGGAAATATTCGTTTTTTGAGACATAAACGGCTGTATCTTTTTTGGCCGTAAAGGATGACTCACGTTTAGACCGGGCCGTGTCCGGGCCGGAGCTTCCGGTGCTTACTTTTCTATGACATGACAGTTGATCACGTGATGCTTTCCATAGAAAACGAAGCGCTGAAAGCTCCGGCCCGGACACGGCCCGGTCTAACGTGAGTCATCCTTAGTTTGATTTTTTCACAGCTTCATAGGACCGTAGACCTGAATATATGGTTTAAATTTCAACTAGATGCCTCCACGCGTTCCCAAAATCAGGGTCTTGACAGACAGATGGACGGACAGACGGACAGACGGATAGACAACAATGTGATCTTATAAGGGTTCCGTTTTTTCCTTTTGAGGTACGGAACCCTAAAACGGCGGTTAGTAGTAGTAGTATGACGGCATAACTTAAGTTCCAAAAACACATTTTAAGATCTTTCAAGGAGGCTAGGCTAGGCAGCTAGTTAGTAGGTACCTGTTACTTTCATTTCACAGTTTAGCAACGTGCCATGCTGAAGTGAATGTTACATTGTGGCTAATACCTAGGTATTGCAATGTTTAATAAGATTATGCAATGTTTTACCTTTTGTTACATATGAGTACAACACACTAAAAATAAACTGTTTATTCTCAAGAGATCATTTCTTAATCATATGCCAAGATTAAATAAAATGGTCTTTAGAAATGTTTATCATTAATTTATTTTATTACTACCGACTTGTGACTACCATAGAGTAACTTATACTAGAGCGGTACTGTCATAGTAAATTTTGTAACCCCAGTAAATTCACTGCCATCTGTCGACACACTTTAAAACTAAAAATGAAGATTTATAAAAATACGATAAAATGTATTTAAATATAGATAAATGATTGTTTTATTTGCATTAATTTTTTTTATATGATTTTGACCCATGTTCTTTCACTGGTATGCGTTAAAATTATAAATAACAAACGAAACAGTCAACGCCCTCTATACGAGTGTAGGCCAAAACTAGTGGCGCCATCTGATCGAGAGTCAAATTTTCGTGATTTTCGAGGCACGTTTTTTCCTTAGACTGTATCCATCTATTACGGAGTTATATCTATCTTTGTGACTACAAATCAAAATCACACTATTAAATAGAAATAAAAAGTAAACTTAGCTCTCATTATCGCTGTATTTTGTCTATGTAATAATTACTTTATTAATTAGAGTTTTGAATGATTCACGGTTAGTCTCACTAGACTTATATTGATGTAACTGCATCGAAATATCGGGAGCTTATAAATAATACAAAAGGTAATCCCGGTCAATATAAATCTACTTTATTAATTGTACAGAATTAATTTTTATTATTAAATAAGTATACGAGAACTACGAACTGACAAGCATACCAGATGTTGTACAGTCGAAGTCAAAGATATGTTCACGTTTTTCGCCTTATTACAAAGGAGTAAGGTGCAAAATTGTAAACATATCTTTGAACTCGGCTGTACTAATAGCAACACTCTTTGACCATTGGTGGAGCGTATGACTTTGCAATAGGCTTTACGAATTGTAAGTTAATAATGCCAGTTGATATTGTTAGGTACACCATAGATGCGCGCGAGTGGTAAACACAGCTTGCCCAACGCTTGCGCTATGCGATGTGACATTGAACAGCTGCCATCATTAGGGCTCTTTATGCACGTGTCAAAACGTTGCCGTCCATAGCAGACCTGCCCGCGCAGCATATGGTTTCCCCTATCACTAAGTCCGTCACTTTCGCACTCACATACTTGTTAGAACGTGACAGGCATGGTGATAAGCGTACCGTGCTACGACTCCTGGCGGTGGACTATTGTTGCAGAGGCGAAGGTTGTTGGGAAGACTTGGAGTGAACTCAAGCACGAAGCTCAAGACCGATCCAGGTGGCGGCGCACTGTAGACGCCCTCGGCCCTGGCTAGGCGTACGTAGGACATTAAAGGATGACTCGCGTTAGACCGGGCCGTGTCCGGGCCGGAACTTCCGGCGCTTCGTTTTCTATGGAAAGCATCACGTGATCACCTGTCATGTCATAGAATAGTAAGCGCCGGCCCGGCCACGGTCCGGTCTAACGTGAGTCATCCGTAAGTCAGGCGCGTGTCAGTACGCCATGGATAAAAAATCTTGCGAGATAGGTTATAGCTACTGGATTGGCTTGCGTAAGTATTGGGTGGTAAGCTTTTAGCGACTGACAATTAAGAGAGTTTTTCACTCAAATGCCTACTCGCAGGAGAGAGACATCTGTGAGAAAAACAAGATTACTCAAGAGGTAGGCATTTCAGACAAAAATGTACTTTGTTTAGTCTTGTTTCTGCATTTATTTTATCCGCTACTACGGAATGTAGTAAGAATATAATTTTAGCCCGAAAGCTTGTTTGTGTGCATACAAAATTGAATGACTTCATTACAAACTGGTCATAACTTTTGTGCTAATGGTTTCGTGATTTGCCTATGATTCATAATTCATAAATTTATCATGACCTATTGTAACGTTACAAAATAAGATTTCTTTCTAAACAGTAATGAATATTAATACAATAGAAATTCGCATCCTTTTAGGCCTGTGAAACCTCTAGTAACGGTAAATTTGAAAATGGATACTTGAATATTTGAATATTTGAGTTTTGTCGATGAATATTAAGTCAAGTAATGGCGCGACCCTGCCAAAATGTCAAGAAAAGCGAAAACATCCTTGTTGAATGTTGAGTCAGAATGCTTAACAATACGTTAATAATAATGCTCAATTGTTCAGTTTGTGAAATACAGTTACAACAAAGGTGTCTATTGCTCTGAGATCCCTTGGTATGTACCAGGGATGTTGCGGATGCCGATTTTTGACATCCGCAGATGCGGTTGCGGATGCGGATGTCGAGATTAGGCACATAAAAAACGTCAAATATTACACTTTAGTAATTTAAAAAAAAAAAAAACGAAACTTAGTATTTGAACAAGAATATAGGTGCCCCACAATCGCATTAGTATACTAAAGTCCAAATAAAACAAATTATTCACTTCTTGTCGCTGTCCGTCATAGACTAAAGTGCTCGATCGACGAATCACAAAAACGAAACGAGATTCCTATTGGCTAATGACGAAATTACCTAGCACTTACGCCGCCGCTAAGACGTTCCTGTACCTACCTGTTCCACATCCGCATCCGCATTAAGCTCCGCATCGATTTTATGCGGATGTGGATGCATATGCGGATGTTGAAAATAATACGGGAGTTCCGCGGTTGCAGATGCGGATGCGAATATTAGCCACATCCTTGGTATGTACTTTAACTCGTTAAATAACTCTGTCTGTCTGTCTGTTACCTATTCAGTCTTAAGTCGATGTTTGCACAAGGAAAAACAAGTTCAGAACAGACTTGAAAAATGGGTAACTTAAACTAAAGTAGGTATAAGTACTAGGTATCTTAAGCTAGCAAGCAGGTGGATATAATTATGAATATATCGCAGGGGGCCGATTCTGATTTAACAACTTTATACGGTTTGGATCTTATTTTAATGCGAAATGAAGTGAAAGGCGCGGGTGAGATGCGCGATGCGCACCAAGACGATTGTCAGGGTCGTCTCAAAACCTACAGGTTTTTAAATCAGAATCAGATTCCAGAGGTTCTACAGCTACTTGCAGAGGGCCTAAAACCGGTGCGGTGGCAGCGTGATCTCATAGTTATTTCGCAAACAATTTGTTACTATCAAATAAGAACTCGTGTTTGCTTTCACATTTTAAATATTACCTCATTTATGTTTTAAGGTAGGTACTTTAGTGTAAATCTTATGTGTGCTTTGTCTTGGATGACACGCAGTTTATAAATGGATGGTATTTATATTATTTTAATCTGAAGAACATCATGAGGTTTAAACAGATCTAACACATTGCTTATAAGGTGTTCCAAAAAGGACGCAAGATTTCAATTTGCCGCCATTTTTGTATTTTAGTGCTGGCAACCCAAAAAAACTATTTGACAGCTGAATGTTTAGGGTTTGTAAAAATGGCGGGTTATACGAAAGATCAACGCGTTTTTATTGTTAAACAATATTTCAAAAGTAATGAATGTTTGGCGGGTACGGTTCGAAAATTCCTAGTCGTGTGATCTCTCGATTCGGTGATCAGAATTGGCCCCTAGATCTTGCGATTTAACGCCTTTAGACTTCTTTTTAGGGTTATTTAAAGTCTAAAGTCTATGCCAATAAGCCCACAACCACTCATGCTTTAAAAGAGGAAATTCGACGCTGCATCGGAGAAATTCAGCCGCATCTATGCAAAATGGTCATAGAAAATTTTGACAAAAGAGTGCGTATGTGCTTGCAAAGCCTAGGAGGACATTTGCCTGACGTATTATTCCACAAATAACCATAATTTTATGTATTGCAAGATTTTATATACAAATGTATAATAACGAAAAAAAATGTGTTTTTCATCAATTTCAAATCTTGCGTCCTTTTTGGGACATCCTTTATATCGAATGTCACGTATTTGGGAAGCAAATCAGACTACGTTAGGCTAAGTTATGCGTAAAAATAGAGCGGTAATTCGCTAATTCTTGCTATAATCAAGGATAAATCAATCAATAAACATAATGAAGTGCATCGAATATGCATCAAATATTCATCATGAACGTATTTTTTTTAGTTTTGGGAATATATAAGTATATAAAAGGTATTACATCTTTTGTAAACACAAATGAAGGGTCTGATGGGTTTATATTAGAAATAACTCCAAATGTAAAAATAATATGTGTTTTAATCTTTCTTGTGGAAAATGAGTAAGTGACATTTGACATGCAAAAGCACAAAAGAAGCTACATTAACTTTTATATATATAACTGCCAGCATCCGCGGAGGTGTGCTTTCTTGCGAACATTTTGCAATCAATATCAAATGCCAAAAACATTACAGGTGGTGATCTCAAAAGATACTTACCTATAACAATTTGTAGAAAAAAAAACCGGCCAAGTGCGAGTCGGACTCGCGCACCGAGGGTTCCGTACTTTTTTAGTATATGTTGTTATAGCGGCAACAGAAATACATCATCTGTGAAAATTTCAACTGTCTAGCTATCACGGTTCATGAGATACAGCCTGGTGACAGATAGACGGACAGCAGAGTCTTAGTAATAGGGTACCGTTTTACCCTTTGGGTACGGAACCCTAAAAATTACAGTAAAATAGTGCAATGTTATTATTGATATCAATGTAAAACTAAGTTTGCTAAAAAGTCCAAAACTCCTACAATCCAATATAAGAGTCAAGACCCTTTCCCGAGCACTCGAGCCCCCAACAGCACTCAAGAGTTGTTAAGAAGACATCCTAGAGCCATCTACAAAGTTCGACAATCGATCAGATACCTACCCTACAAGCCTACAGCGAACATTGATAATCGAAATTGTGTATTCTGCTTCTCTATCGCTCTTGCATATTCGATAGAGAGGCAGACAAAAAATTCTGGCCCGAGAACGCTGCCCTGGGGTAATCCGGGCGAAGGGCGCAACCCACGACCCGAATAAAGAAAAACCGGCCAAGTGCGAGTCGGACTCGCGTTCCAAGGGTTTCGTACAATGTATACCTATTTTTTATGCGACATTTAAAACCCGTAGGGGTCGGAGCAAAAACTAAGTAATTAAGTCCAACTCACGCTTGACTCCACATTTATAATAGGTTTTCCGGTGATCTATGGGTAAAGATCTACTTTGTGTATTTTTTTTAAATATTTGACCCTGTAGTTTCGGAGATAAAGGGGGGGGGATGGTCATTTTTTGCCCATTTTCTTGAATAACTTCTAAACTGTTTATCCTAAAATTATATAAAAAGTATGTTTGAGATTCTCACAATGAGCTCTTTCATTTGATATGTAACACGATATAGTTTGAAAAACTTTATTTTTTAATTTTCTCATTTACCCCTCCAAAAGTGGCTTCCGTGTTTAAAATTAATTTGTTTACGTTACATGTACATCTTTGGGTCACAAACTTACATATGTGTACCAAATTTCAACTTAATTGGTCCAGTAGTTTCGGAGAAAATAGGCTGTGACAGATGGACAGACAGACGCACGAGTGATCCTATAAATAAGGGTTCCGTTTTTCCTTTTGAGGTACGGAACCCTAAAAACTTGAAAGTTTCGTCCTCTTCAAGAGTTCTTTGTGTCTGAAGACCAAGTATCTACTTACATCATTAGTTCTGATTGTTGATACGTCAAGTTTTATCTCGTCTCAATTTCATGAACCTTATGATTGAGGAGTATTTGATTGAACCTTATGATTGAGGAGTATTTGAGGGTGAGCTACCCTAAAATGGGTTGGCTGGCCCTAGAATACGTTACATGCAACTGCGTCGAAATATCGGGAGCTCGAAAACAATACAATCCCGATGTTACGAATGTTATGTGCACTACTTTTTGATACTTTATTATACACATTTTAAAAACACGGTGTACCGTATTATTACCAAATCATGAAATTGAATAGATTTAAATTTCAAAGTATGTTTATTCTACATTTTTCTTAGCTTGCCTATTTTAGACTCGCGTTCCCTAACTAGTAATTTTAGTATCCTTCACCACTACACATTTTAAAACTAAGTCCCCCGCCGCGTTTGTCTGTATGTATGTATGTTCGCGATAAACTCAAAAACTACTGAACGGATTTTCATGCGGTTTTTTTTTTTTTTTTTTTATAATAAATATTATAGGACATTCTTACACAGATTGACCAAGTCCCACGGTAAGCCCAAGGAGGCTTGTGTGTGTTGTGGTTTTCACCTATCAATTCATGAAAAAGGTTTAGATGTATAATTTATTAAGGTTTTGTTAACCCGTGCGAAGCCGGGGCGGGTCGCTAGATATATACAGATATACACATCTTTATTGGTAAAATAAATACATTTTACAAGTCACTCAATTTAAAAAAAAAATGTATTAATAGTTAACCCTCAAATGCATATTGTTGCCAAATGTATACAAAGCAATAATTAATTATAAATAAAAAAATAAAAAAAAATAAAAAAAAATATAAAATTCATTTATTTCAAGCTGCAAGGCTCATAATCAGTTTTTACACGTCATAAAAATAATAAAAACAAATATAAAATTAAAATTGAAATCGAAAAATTGGTACCTATTAATAAAACAATAAAATAAATTTAAAGCATACACTAAGTCCCTATCCTATCCCAGTCTTAATTATAATACGCTTAATTAATTAATTAATTATATTACATTGATTAATTTAATCGTGCATTTAAGGGTTAAATCTACGCAATATTTTTTTTAATTACATTCGTTTTAAGAGAAAATGTCGGAAAATTTGAAAATATTCCGAATTTGATGATTTTTAGTACGTGATTTTGGACGGTTTTTTGGGGTTTGTAATTATTTTATATTTAAAAACTTTATCATAGGTGTTTTACAAATAGTGTACCTTTCTGATGTCAGTGACATTTTTCATATATCTCTTGCTGAAAATTATATATTTACATAAATATGATTTAGCCTGGCAACTTCTAACACTGATTTTTCAGTGAAAATCGATGTTATAATTTTTTTTTAATTATTCCCATAATCAGCAAACAGTTACGAGACACATATATTAATATCGGGCAAAAGGAAATATCATGCATTTAAGGGTTAATATAAATATTTCATTTCATTTCATTTCATTTATTTATTTGCTTCAAACACATAAAAATGCATATTAGAAATAATAATACACACACACATCTTAAAATTAGACAGGTAAGTTTAAAGAATAAAACATTAATACAAGGATCACAAATAATAAAAACTATGTAAAATAAAAAAACAATAATAATGTCAAAGCAAATATCAAATTATTATAGAAGAACAAAATTACAGCTAATATTAATGTTGCATATAATTATTCTACTACTACTAATGACGTATTTAGATTTGCTTGTCACGATCTGCATGTATCATATGAACAAAAAGTTGCGCCACACTCGCGATGGCGCCGCATATAAAACTATAAGTCGCTCGGTGAAAGTGGTGTTATGGCTAATATTGAGAGGCTTTAAGCGTATTAATATGAGCGAGATAAGGTTACGTAATTATTGTAACAGCGAATTTGAATCGCCTGTCGCGTCGTTGGTACCATCATCAACTGTCTATGATGATCCACAGCTGAACAAAGACTTATATTACTTCTCCTGAGCATAGCAGGCTCCTCTCATTGTACAAAAGGGTTTCGATCAGGGATCGAATACCGGCATATTTTTCATACAAATTAACCGGTATTCAATTTGGCAACCCCCTCCTCCCTAGTGTGACGTCACATATTTGGCAATTTTGTTTTCAATAAAATCAGCAATTCGAATAAGGTATTATTATTTTAATAAAAATAAGTATTTTTGACTTTTGTCAATTGCTTTTGCAATATTAGAAATTTTATGACACAAAACCGATTACGAATAAAAAAAACATGAATTAAAATCGATTTATCATTGCAAAAACATATTATTTAACTGTACAGAAAGTACAAGAAATTAAAACAATTTTCGGTTACCGATGAAGTTAAACTGGTCACTAAGTTTGAGACTCCCCTCCCACTTGTCACAACGTCACATTTTCCTGCCCCCTCCCCCCTAAACATGTGACGTAAATGGATGACCCCAAATAACCAATAGAGATCACATTCAGGAGGCCAATTTGTACTTACATTTTGATATCTAAATGATGTCACGTTGTTATCATTTGCCCGCGCCATGAACATTGAACAATTACAGGTACTGATTCAGTTGATATTTGGAGTATTTCCGTAATTCCGATGACAATGCATTGCAGTTGGAAGGCGGCCAATGGAACTTATGGAACTCCTCGATGGAACAACACAAACACATCGAGTTTAGTCTCATAGAAACGTCTCGAGGAGTAGATAGACATACATAAATTGTTGTTACTTGAATCAAATGAATACAATACAATACAATACAATACAATACAATACAATACAATACAATACAATACAATACAATACAATACAATACACTACAATACAATAAATGAGAAGAAATACAGTCAGCAATAAAAGTGCCTGTAACACCGGAAGATCAGCGCTGGAAGTCGCCAGCAACATGCTGAGGTGAGACCATTTCGTGGCACTTTTTTGTTTTTTTGTTTTTCTGTTTTGTATAATTTTCTATTTGTGTGTGCTAACGAATAAATCATTTCTATTCTATTCTATTCTATTCTATTCTATTTATATTCTAACAATTTATTTTTATCAGTAATTTGTACAGTAATTTATAAAATACAATATTCTTTTACACAATATTCTTGTAGTCATGTGCGTTTAAAATTGAGCAATGTAAATCTAAAGGGGCCCACTGACTATCAGTCCGCCGGACGATATCGGCCTGTCAGTTAGAACAAAAATTTGACAGTTCCGAACAACTAACAGGCCGATATCGTCCGGCGGACTGATAGTCTGTGGGCCCCTTTAGTTCTAGCTGGGTTAGTGCCAAGGTTAGTGTTTACAGCTAGTCTTTCTAAAATTCTGCATATGACATTTAACATGATATGAATAACAAATAAGATGAGCGCATTGACATTGACAATTAAACTGGTTTAGTTATTTAGTTGTTGAATAATCCTCCGTATAATATATTGGATATGTAGGTGACAGTAGTGTTAGTGTCCATCTAGTCATTATAGCATACATTAGTTATTTGATAGGAAATTTAGGCCCATGAAAGTTCTGATTTTAGCCACGTCGAGCGCGATCGTCACTTCTTATTTGTATATATGTGGTATTTTCTATAAAAAGCGTCAAAAACTATTTTGGAACGTTTATGTTATGCCCTTTTAAGCTACCTGCACCGTGTTTAATAGCATAGTGTGGATCAGTGTGTATTTTAAACGTCATAATTTCATAGAAATTTTAAAAAACCAGATGATCTTTGTGATCTTACGTAAGAACTATGAAAACCCCCTTCCACCCCCCTCACCTCACTCGTGGTGAGTAAATCGTCTTACCAGTCTTACGTAATAATGAATGGCGCCTAACTCAAATCTAATATTTGTTAGTTTACTAACTTGTTGTGTACAGAAATAGCCGCTATCAAATATATCGGAGCGGCCAAAATACTATAAATATTCAGACATTTAAGCATATTAGCCTCTTGATAATAGAGGCTCTGTTCAGATATTTGTGAACACCTTGACCGTTCCGCTACATCTGATGGCGACCGGACAAGGAATAAGCAAAGTACAAAGCTCGATGGCAACGCCATCTATATTGCGTATAGGGTTTTACAGCACCGTAGCACAGACTACGATGGCCACGATGGGACTCGATCTTGCAAGTTGTTCCGAGTGATTGTCTTACGATCACGGTCTAACCAAACTTATTAATAGATGGCGCTGTTATATGTGGGGGTAATAAAATTGGAAAATGTATAAATGAATAGTAAAATATGCGTAAAGTAGGACATGAGTTCCAAATTAGACAACGAAATTTGGTGCTGTTCGGTCGGTGACATTGATATATGTTGACATATGGTAGCCGCATGGAACCTATTTTTTTTGCATAAAGTCCAGGTGCCTCAGGTGCCATCTACTTTAGCTGTCAAAAAGCTCTGAGAACCTATTTGACGCCGTGTCAAATACAAAAGCTGTCATCCAGACGCTACGTCACCGAAGTGTCAAAACTGAAATTGAACTTTATGCATATGCATGTAGGTCTATGTTGCTCTGTGGTCTATGACCGATTAATTGGTCTTTGGCGTTGAACTTACGGTGCGTATATATCGTATCGTTGGCGTCCAAAAGGTTAATATTCTGGTATATTAAGTCTCACAATTTTATGAGAGTGTTTATTATGATGTAATTTGGGAAAACAATGTTTTCAGCATAGAGTAACTTATACTAGAGCGATACTGTCATAGTAAATTTTGTAACCCCAGTAAATTCACTGCCATCTGTCGACACACTTTAAAACTAAAAATAAATATTTATAAAAATACGATAAAATGTATTTAAATATGGATAAATGATTTTTTTTATTTGCATTAATTATTTTTATGATTTTGACCCATGTTCTTACACTGATATGCGTTAAAATTATAAATAACAAACGAAACCGTCAACGCCCTCTATACGAGTGTAGGCCAAAACTAGTGGCGCCCTCTGATCGAGAATCAATTTTTCGTGATTTTCGAGGCACGTTTTTTACTTAGACTGTATCCATCTATTACGGAGTTATATCTATCTTTGGTTTTCAGCAAAGAGGATATAATAAGATAGAGCGGTACTGTCATAGTAAATTTTGTAACCGCTGTAATTTCACTGCCATCTATCGACATACTTTAAAACTAAAAATGAAGATTTATAAAAATACGTTAAAATGTATTTAAATATGGACAAATGATTTTTTTATTTGCATTAATTATTTTTATATGATTTTGACCCATGTTATTTAACGGATATGCGTTAAAATTATAAATAACAAACGAAACCGTCAACGCCCTCTATACGAGAGTAGGCCAAAGCTAGTGGCGCCATCTGATCGAGAATAAAATTTTCGTGATTTTCGAGGCACGTTTTTTCCTTAGATTGTATCCATCTATTACGGAGTTATATCTATCTTTGGTTTTCAGTAAGCTATGTCAATTTCAAGGTGCATATTGAATGTCACGTTGCGTCACTCTTTCCCATTACAGTCGTAACAGCAGTAATTGGAAAAGTAATTTAATTGTGTACCGTATTTCCCGCGTAATAAGTTACAAATTTAAACTGATTTTCTGGTGAGGTAGCACTCGTACGGTCGTTGCCTCTGAATATGATCTCGTAGACTTCTGAAGTGTATACTGGTTAGTTATACATCTAATTGGTTAACCAGTTGTTAACCCAATCACAATAGGTAGAATTACTGCAATGTTCTGCCGCCAGAGTGCAGCACTAGCACAAACCGTAAACCATACAGCAACTTATTTAGAATAGGAACTTTTAATTTTTGCTTGCCCATGAACTCCTCGACAATAGACGCAAGTGCGTTGTCGACCTTTAAGATGCGAGTACGCTCTTTTCTTGAAAGTTTAATGGTCGTATCGGCCCGGAAATATCCCAACTCGACTTGGCGGGGGCACTGCTGTACACCCAGATTTGGGAATCGCATTCGCCATAGGAAATTTTGCGAAGATTATATTTGAATTTGGTTATAATTTTAATTTTGTTTAGTTCTATTTTATCTTTTCTTTTTACTCCAATTACACCTCTATTAACTGGTAAACTAATTTTGTTAATTTATTTTTAAGTTAGTGCCCATGTTTGGCATCAGTATATTAAACACGCCTGCAGGATGCATGTGTTAAAGATTTTTTTCCCTAATTGGCATGTCTTGGTTTGTCATTTTTGCTAAGTGACCAAAACCTTTTCCAAGTGTTGGCACTTGGCAAATAAATGCCCTTGCCAAGAATCGAATCCGGGACATCTTATTTCGTAGCAATACCGACTACGCTAGGAGGCCGTCAACCCTAGTCTCTGTACAATGACTGAGTAAATTGAAATCAAATTGATATCACATTCGCCGTTTCTGAATTGACTCGCTGTCCGCGCGGCTCATCCTTTTGCAAAACCTGATTAGGGTTTTTGGCTGCTCGATAACTTTTTAATTCCCATTTTACAAATTTGAACCTTAACACGCAACATTTAGTGTACCATTTTAGTTGAAAGGGAAGGACAATTGAAATAACCGGTATGTTTTACGAGACTTGCTGGTGCCAGACATTATAAATTTTCTTGAAGGTAATCTTGTTCAGTTTGGGTTTTTAATTCAGCTTCTTTCCACCATCGCTCTTCGCGACAGGTAAAAAGGCTAGTAAACGATGATTTGAGTTTACATACCATCAGAGAGGTATTACAACATAATATGATAACAATGTTGTGAGAAAGTGCACAGATAAGAGAATTGTCATAATTCCATCACCCGTATGCGAGGCGTGATGCCATTGCCATTTCCGACTGTTAACGGTTTTTCCGAGACGCAGTTTTCAACTACTTTGTATCACATATTTACAATGTAAGCTAACTAAGTGGCATGGTGGAACCGGACCAAGCTACATGGCATTTGAAGTGTGGCAAATGTCCAATTTGATAAACTAAATATTACTAAACAAATATAGTTAAAATTAATTAATAAACAACTAACTTATAAAACTTAAAAAAACTAAAACTAAAAATAAATAAAACTAATCTTAAAATAAATAACTAAAAACTATTCCCCTGCGGCACGCGGCATGGTGCCGTAGATGCTGGCAGCATTTCCTCGCTATATCGCAATGCTTACTCTTTGTGCGAGGAAGCTGCCAGCTCTACGATCACCGGTGACGTCTATTTTTTTTTAGCCAATTGCTTAAATAATGAAGATGCATTCGGACCCCACGGGCCAAGGGTCTCGACCCCAAAAGGTACGAAATCATATTCGGGGCCGAGACCCCTATATTTTGTCTTTTTTAATTTCTCAGCCGCCTCTGCCGCCGCGCCAGCTTTTGCAGTAGTGCCGTAGTGGAGATGAGACGGGGCTAGGGTGTCTACACATGTCCAATTTATATAAACATATTAATAATGAAACCCTCATTTTGTTCTATTCAAATCCGTGCATAGTTAGCTTATGTAACTACAACTCCATTGCCTCAAAAAGTCAAGCAAAATCAAACAAATCCGCATCCTTTCCATAAAGCCATTCAAGACCTGTAAATTTTCGTTTCAGGTAAAGCTAAGAAACCTGAATTTTCGATGATCAAGTGCATAATACTAGGAAAATTTCCAATTTCTTATATTATTTTGAACATGTATTGAATGATTGTTAAAAAACTCCTTGAAATTGTTAGGTGATAGGACACACACACACACACATTTAAGTAATTATCTTAGCAGTATAATAAATAGTTGTAATAGACAAATAGTAAACTTATATAATACAGATGAATATACTATAGTTGATAATGTCATATTTCTATCATCCTTGCTAAACTTTAAAATTGTATAAGTAACAGCGATCTGACCATCTGTAAGTATCTGTTTTTAACTTGTGTTCGCAACCAACCTTTGCTGCATTGCTAGAATTGGCGGTGGTTTATTCACTGATCCCTATAAGACAGGTTTACCTAGTTTAGGGCTCAGGACACTATTCCTAGGCTGTCTAACAATAGAATAGAATACTCCTAAAAATTTAATTCTACTTTGTAATAAGCTGCAATTTGGATACGCAAATAAATCATTTTTCATTTTCATTTTTTTCATTGTTGATTGCAACTTTATTTTGACTGTGATAGGTACGACGTAACGTAACTTTTTGAGTTACGAGACATGCATTTTTTTATGTGTTCATTATGTTTCTGATGGGATAAACCTATGTATCTAGAGTTGCAAGCATCTATAGCGATGTGCGTTTACCATCTGGGGGCCTAGACAAGATGACAAATGTATATCCACAAACGCCGATCGAGAATCGGGATGACAGATGCAACGATTCCATACATAATTTTATTTTCGATTGGCGGTTTCTATAAGTATAAGAAGTTTTTAATACCGCCATCAGAATGGAGTTTGGTGTCGATAAGTGTGCGGTTATGCATGTACAGCGGGGGAAGGTTGTAAATTCAAATTTACAACTTTCTGAGACAACGTCTTTCAGATATATCTCTGAATCAGAAACCTATAAATACCTTAGTATGTCATAGTCGTTATGTATTGAGGATGAGGGTATTAGACGGACGGTGAAGGAGCGCTTTTTCAGTCGGCTCTCAAAAGTCCTTAACAGTCTTTTGTCAGGAGGTAACAACGCCTGGGTAATGCCTCTCACATACTCCTTTGGCATACTAAGGTGGACTCAGACCGAGCTGGACGCCCTTGATCGGAGGGTCCGACTACTGCTCACCACACACCGTATGTTACCGTGTATGGGGTGTATCCCACGCTCGTCAGTTACGGGATTGTATATCCCACGGCCCACGGAAGTGTAGAGGCCCAGGCTTCCTAAACGCCAAAGATCTCCAAAACCGCAAGGTGCGCAATCTCAAGAATTACTTCCTTAACAACGAGTGTGTGATACATTGTTATGTGGTGGCAGTAGACAGGAACCTCACGCCGCTCTCCTAGGCAAACGAGAACTGGCACAAACCTGTGGTACTAAGTACTGCGGATCGCAAGGCGGCATGGGGGAGCACGGGCGATTCTACAAGGCCCTCACGGGACCCGACGTGGACCTGCTCGCGTCTGTGAACTGGTTACGATTCGGGGACCTCTTCGGAGAATCACATCGCCTCATATACGGGCAGTGTATCAACGATTGTCACGTGGCTAGGTCCCTAGATGCGCCATACGTTTATATACAAAAACCTTGTGGAATAGAAAATACACCAATATAAGAGCTTCAGTTAAATACATGATTTACTTTATTAAATTTTTTGTTTTTGTTACACCTAATTGTATATTCATTGTTAAGATATTAATTTTAAGTTTTATCTCGATTTATATTTTAACTGTATTGTAATTATAAGTTTTTGACATGTAAATTGGTTTTATGAATAAAATGATTATGATTATGATTATGATTACAACGAAAAATAACTTGCAAATTCTAATCAAAGTAGTAACCCGTTTATATTTATAGTACCTCATATACTCATCTATGGTTTTAATTGCTCCCGAGTGTACCTACTGGCGAGCAAGCGGACACCTCTAACTGTACCAGCAATGCTAATGGTGCCTCACTTTGGCGGGAACAAAAACCATGTAACTGTAAGCGATAGGGCGATAAATTAATTAATTTCACCTTAATTCTAGAAAGCGGATAAAAGATGCCGACACCTCGTGGACTAGTGATGGTCATGAGCCTGGTGGACATTATAAGACTAGAGTTTTAAGGCTAAACCAGTGGTGGGCAAAATAAGGCCCGCGAAAGGATTTTATCCGGCCTGCCGCCGCGCCGGTCCTAATACGAAATATTTAGTATACGGCCTGCGAAATAATAAATTTGAGTTTATGCTGCAATTCTGGCCCTATATACTACTATAAATTTGTTTAAAATTTTTGGTCCCCATTAAGAAAGTTTACCCAGTACTGATTTAAACTATTTTTATCAAGCAAATACGTCGGCAAGCGATACTACAAATTTTTAAAACTTCACCGCTTCGGGCAAGGTGCTTGTCGCAAGTCGCAAGTTTCCTTTGGAGCAACTATCGCTCATAATAAACTGAGCTAGTTAAACTTTCCAGAAGCGTGCACATCTTTTCATTCCTTCGTTTTGTTTGCAAGCTTCGAATCTTGCTCGAAGCGGTGAATTTTTCCATTTAAACACACATACAGAGAGAGACACTCGATCTCAAGACATTCGACATTCTTGAATCTGTCAGTCACGATTCAGACTCGACTCACGGATTCAATCGGGTTTTTAAAATCACATTTTACAAAAATGTCACTTCTGTGGACAATCAATTAAAGTTAACGGCTCTAAATGACATGACTGAAACTGAAAAAGCCCCGCCTGTAAGGGTGCAGCATTAAAATTAGCTTTAGATGCCGTTAGTTGAGCTTACTATTTACATTTTAATGTGTATGAACAAATCGCGTCTCGTAATACTAAATTGACCCTCACAAGACTTGTACATCACTACGTGGGACTCATTAGACAATAGTTTTTGTTTTAATTACAGGACGCCGTTACATTCCGGCCGAGGGGCCGAGCTCCACTATGCTCTAAGAGCGTTAATTAAATAAACATTGACTTCATTTCATTAAACGGCAATGTATAAGGAAGACTGCAGTTTTTCTGGTCACTGGAATACCTTCTAAGTTAAGTTTTAAAAAGGATTTTGGTAAAATTTCCCTATAGCGCAAGCAGAGTACTTTGACCGTGCAACTTTGAAACTGAAACCTAGTCTAAGCCAAGACGTTTTGGTTGAAAATCTGTCATTTTTTTAAACAAATTTTCAAGATATCTATTGATCTAACTCTAGCTGATCCCATTTAAGCTTGTCATGATAAGTCGTACCTACTAACGCCTTTGATTGGCGAATATTTCAGCGATATTAAAAAAATAATATTACTGTGATTATTTTATATGATACTAGCTTTTGCCTGCGACTTCGTCTGCGTGGAATTAGTAATTTGGGTACCTTAATTCTTAAACAAATCTGCTTTTTAATCCACCCTTTTTTCACCCCCAAATTGGTCCACAATATACATTTCCACCCCATTTTTTACACCCTTAAGAGATGATTTCGGGGATAAAAGTTATTCTATATCCTTTCCCACAGCTCAAACTATCCCCATACCAAGTTTCATCTAAATCGGTTCAGCTGTTATTGATTCTCCATACAAATTTCCACCCCCCTTTTCACCCCCTTGAGGGGTGAGTTCTGGGATAAAAAGTATCCTATGTCCTTCCCCGGGACTCAAAATATCTGTATTCCAAATTTCAACTAAATCGGTTCAGCGGTTTAAGCGTGAAGAGGTAACACACAGACAGACAGTCAGACAGACAGTCAACTAAATCGGTTCAGCGGTTTAAGCGTGAAGAGGTAACACACAGACAGACAGTCAGACAGACAGACTTTCGCATTTATAATATTAGTATGGATACAAGGCAAAGGAGCAGATGAATTGTCTGATCGTAATGGACACCTGCAAAACCAGAGGAGTTGTATGTGTCCATGGCTTTAAGATTGCATGTCATATCGGTTCGGAATTACCACGGGCTATATACCTACAGTTAATTTCACAGTTTAGCTATGCGAGGCAAGAAATTTCTGAAAAAACAAACAATTGAGGACTGACAACCATTTAAGTTGAAAAGATAGAAATGTTGTCGTGTAGAGTGAAGGCGGCATAAAGCGGCAGGGATTTTAAACAATTCCCCGTAGCACTTGATCGTCTTCAGATTTTCAAAATCAATGGAAACTAATGAAATAACCATCTCATCCACAGATTAATGCTCTGCCGATTTTCCGGGAAGGACTAGTGCGAATATCGCACTCTAATTACTCGGGTGATTAGCTGTAATGGGCCGTTTGTCCGCCCGCCGCCGCACGCGTAGCCCTTCAGACGCAGTGTTTTGGCCTTAACCATTGCGAGGCTCCTAACGGAGGTCTTTGCCTTGAGTTCCTTGTCTTTTGTACCTATAAGAAAATCTGCTTGGCTTGTTGGGCAAAGTCCCGAGCGATTACCCTGCTCGTCTCGCCACTGAGTCTTGCCTACTCCCCCTAAAGCCACCACTGATATTCCTTTGCTTAACAACGTTATTTTGTGGAGGCCATCACGAGGTCTAAGTACCGAAAGTACTGATACCAAGAACTGGTTTCAGCGTGAAGAGGTAACACAGCAGACAGACAAAGTTATTTTCGCATTTATTATAATACAATTGATACGGATTTCTCATAAAGTCGCATTACTGCTGTAATATTAAGCTGCGCATCCGACGTGTGTGTTGCTACGAGTATGTCATTTTATCGCAGTTCCGTACCGTTGGGAGCAACAAAGTAGTAGGTAACCGTTTTTGTCCGCGGTCAATACGCAGCGTTTTGACGTACTGGTTTATTCCCACGTGTTACCAACTGTTTTTATAAGAAAGTAGTAGCTCAAAAAGGCTTCTGTACCTACATAGAAAATACCCATGACTCAGGAACAAATATCTGTGCTCATCACAAATAAATGCCCTCACCGGGATTCGAATCCAGCAGGACCACCGGCTTCATAAGCAGAGTTTCTACCGACTATTTTGGCTAGACCGGTCGTCTAAATTTGTTACGAGGTTAGGGATATTTTCCGATCTGTTTAGTAATAAATACCAGCAAATAAATGTCCTGAGGGTTTGTGCTTTTGAGGTGAGCAAAAATTTTAGGTAAGTAGGTACTGAAATGAATGAACTGACCAATTAATTATTTAAATAACCAAGCAATTGCCATTTGCTACGCTCTCATTACCAAGATGCATGACAAAATTAAATTATATAATATAGCAGGCAATTGGGTAAAATGTACATTTGTAGTTAATTTTATGTGATTTAAGTAATCTACGTTTAATTTATACCGAAAAAAAAACCAGTTTTTTTTCGGGCTGTATTATGAGAGCTAAGATTTGAGACACCTAGTTATATTTTGAACGACTAATCTAATTCCCTTTTTTATTAACACTGCATATCTATAATAGTCTGTATTTAGTGAATACCGCGGGTGCTTCGATAAGCGTCCGGGAGGTTAGTGCTTAAACACAAAACAATAACAAGTACAAGTATATCCGATGGGCTTATATTTATTATCATAACTCAATTAGCACATTATTCAACAAAACCGTTCTTTAATCAATCCAATATGTCCAGCGTCAACCCTATAAAACAGCCTGTCCCGATAAACGTCACGAATTCGCAACATTGTAAGCTTCAAAGTTTTTCATGAAAGTTTCGCAGATCGCGTCAGTAAACGCGCGTGCGCGAGACGCGACGGTCGTGCCGCCATGCTACTCGCGATCATCGTCTGCGCAGGTAGCAGGACATCAATTTCATTTCATACCGAGGAGTATTCAGAAACTAATTTTCAAATTTGTCTTGTACTTTGTCTGTTTACTGCGCTGGTTACATAAGTGCGACCGTGATGTTGGTATTGGTATTATATTATTGGTTTCTGAATATGCTTCGATCCTTCGGTCAATGACCCTGTGATATACGCGAAGGATGCAAGGCCCATTTTTATTGCCGCGATTTATGGTTGAAATATCGATGGGATAAAATATCGATCGGTTTAAAATATCGATAAACGCCAGGTTTTGCTGATTTGTTTGTGATGCGTGTTTAAGATGAGCTTTATGGCGGTCCTCGATGGTATGTTGATATGCTATTTTTGTGAAAAGAAATCGAAGTGTTGTTATAGGGATCCTTTGTGAGTTAGGTATTGTTATTTGTATAGGTATTCTTGTTATTCTTATACTGACATATATGTGAGAGTTTCTTTAGTTCAATGTGAGGAGTAGGTACCTAATTTGCTCGTAACTTACCTAACCTATCTACTGCACATTTAATTACATATAAGTTCTTAAGAGATCTTTATAAACGTGTAATATAAGTTATATTTATTTAGCCCGTTCATCAGGTAAACATCTGAATATTTTAAGTAACCTTTCTTGCTTATAATCCCAGGTTTATCTCACAATTATTGATAAATTTTAATTAACAGACTCGACTTTTGTTTTGGCAGCAATTGAACCTCAATCCAAAATAAAACATCTATATATTATTTGGAGAACCCCATACTGTAGCCCCTCGGGAAAATCTCGGCAGGGAGCTCATTCCATGGCCGACGCGTCCGCGGGAGGAAATTTCTCTTAAACCACAGTACGCGACCATTTAGATTCTAGGGTGTGAGGATGAACACCCTGCCGACGGCGAGCGGTGCGGTGATAGAAAGCGGCCGTTGGCATCATGTCAGAGGAATTCTTCAGAGCACAGCCCATTGTACAAGCGGTAGAACACACGCAAGGAGGCATAGTCTCTTCTTAGACTTAAAGGTTCAATACCGCTTGTGAGTTTGGGATCGTCGACGATTCGTACAGCGCGCCTTTGGACTGAGTCGAAGGGTCCAAGCTGGCATTCAGGTGCTCCTGCCCAAAGCTATGACTTATCAGCTCATCAGCAGTTTAGCAGTTCAGTATTAAAGTTCCAAATTTTAGCTTTCTACGTCGAACAATCTCTGAGAAAACCGCATATGTGCGTTTTCAGGTATATTTAACCTATCGGCAGAATCGAAGTGATCCCATAAAAAAGGTTTTGTGCGGAGCAATAAAAATTTGGTACTTCCCCAATCGCAAGCGGTCCCAAATCTAATCTCTTACCTCGCGATCATCTTCCGCTTAGCAAAGAGTTCAACGCGCGCTGCGCCCGCGCCTTTTATCCGCCATCTGCATAATACGCGTAACAAATTAACTTAATATTCATACTTAACCAGGTGATGAATAAAACATCGTTTACTTAAATCAGAGCTTAAATAAACGGGTTATAAAATATATTCGTAGGAAGTGTCAGCAGGCTCAGCAGCTGAATAAGTTGAAGTTTTGAATTGGTCATTTTTGTATTGTAAGGAACTGAGAATGGCAACTATTTTGCAAAGGGGTAAACGGCTTTTTTAAACACATAAATGCACATTAGAATATTTATAAGAATCTATGGAATTACCACACAAACATTAAATACAACTGCTTTAAAATCTAATTAAAAAACTAAAGTACCTTTATTGCCTTTATTGGAATAGATTCAAGTTCAGAGGGCGCTACTAGCTTTGGCTTACTGTCGTATAGATGGCGTTGACGGTTTCGTTTGTTATTTAACAATTTAAACGCATATCAGTAAAAAAACATGGGTCAAAATCATAAAAATAATTAATGCAAATAAAAATCATTTATCCATATTTAAATACATTTTATCGTATTTTTATAAATCTTCATTTTTAGTTTTAAAGTTTGTCGACAGATGGCAGTGAATTTACTGGGGTTACAAAATTTACTATGACAGTACCGCTCTAGTATAAGTTACTCTATGGTGTTCATTTTGGCTATGGAAAGTTTTTTGATGATATTCTTTTGAGGTAACAAAATAAATTCGCGATAGACCCGTTTCTAAATGTGACTTGATATTCTTTTTGAGTTGAAATCCGGCTTTAAATGATATGAAATTCTCACGAAAACAAAATTCTGCAGTGGACATGTTGAAGGAATTGGATTAAACTATTAAAAAGTAAACGATTTGGTTCAAATATGCAAAAAGAATCATTGTAAAATCTGAGTCATGACGTGACTAACCTAATCATAAATCTCAAACGCATGGCATTGTCTTTACAAATTAAATATTTTTAATTATTATTTGTGAAGTAAATCTCAAGAAATAAAGTCAGAAACCAACACCGTAACCGAGAATTTTCGTCAGTCTGTAACTGATAATATCTGACCTAACAAAATGTAAGTTTATTTCGTTTTTGCCGTCGCGTCGGAGATCCAACCGATAAAGCGTCGGCTCTTTAACTTTGAACTTGACGCACTGCGTTGCTTAACTTTTGTTTAGTGATCGAATACTTAGTCGTGAAATGTATGGGATCCAATACATTCTACGACTCATATTAAATCACATTTAGAAACGGGTCTATCGCGAATTTATTTTGTTACCTTTATTTACCGACCAAAGGTTGTCTGGAAGAGATCGCTTTTTAGCGATAAGACCGCCTGTTGTTACCTGGTTCTATTTTTTCTTTAAATATTTCTTTGTAGTTTTACATGTATGTAAAATGTATAATTTTGGTGCAATAAAGAATATTTACTTACTTACTTACTTACTTACCGACGTTTCGACACAGGTTTCACTGGTCGTGGTCGCGGCTAACTGACGTCCCAGCAAAATGTCAAAACAGAGATTTGTGTGACTACCCCACGAAAAGTGCATTTAAACCTCGAACTTTAAATGCACTTTTCGTGGGGTAGTCACACAAATCTCTGTTTTGACATTAAACCTCGAACTTTAAATGCACTTTTCGTGGGGTAGTCACACAAATCTCTGTTTTGACATTTTGCTGGGACGTCAGTTAGCCGCGACCACGACCAGTGGAACCTGTGTCGAAACGTCGGTAAATAAAGGTAACAAAATAAATTCGCGATAGACCCGTTTCTAAATGTGATTTAATTTGTGTTCAAACCGCGAAAGTTTTAAATGTTATTCTACGACTCTTTCCTTTCCGCACGGACTTTACCTAACACAGAAAACCGCTGACTTATTTGGTTGGTCGTTATTCAAAAATCTACATCGTTTTCATTTATGAACAAGCAAAAAAATATAAACCTTATTGAAAGCTTAAGGTAGGTATTTTGACAGCTGATGCCAAAAAAATAAGTTATGATGCTCGTAATAATATTATAACAGTTCAAAACGGAGGGGAGGACGGACAAAAGAAGTAAATGACATTAAGCATTATGTTACTAATACAATAAATACCTACAGCTTAAATAATATACAAAAAGTTATAACAAGATCAGGATTTGAGTGTTCCTGTATTTCCATTGTAACTTATGATCGTCAGAAACTGTATTTCTAATTTAAAAAAAATATCGAGTGTCATATAACTGTATTATACCCAAAATAAGACCGCTATTGTATTCATACAAGTACAAATGCCTTATTCATTCAGTTTATGCTAATGGCGAGTGAATCGGCGTCGGCGCCGGCGCAAGAAATGTCACTCCTGTTGACACCTTACACTCGTAATCAAATCAAGGACTAGGATTTGTTGGACTGACGGATATGCAACGCATTAACTTTCATGCGCAAATAACCTAGTTTTCCCACATATTTGCCATAAATGACACTGAGCAACTGTGTATAATGTTAAACAGTGAGTCAGCTCAACTAGGCGAGTAGCAGGACTCGTGGGCTCAAACAGAGACATTAAAGTAAAGCAATGACACTCGATGTGGGTCGATCCTATTCACTGTGAGCCGCATAATTATGCCTCCCGCTAAGCAACTGACAATACTGGCGTTTAGCTATTTAGGCTGACTGAATAATATTACAATGTGCAAGATATTTTCGGCAGGAGTCATAAAAACCTAGGCCATAATACTGCATGGTATTACTAGTACCAAAGATAGATATAACTCCGTAATAGATGGATACAGTCTAAGGAAAAAACGTGCCTCGAAAATCAAGAAAATTTGATTCTCGTTCAGAGGGCGCTACTAGTTTTGGCCTACAGTCGTATAGATGGCGTTGACGGTTTCGTTTGTTATTTAACAATTTTAACGCATATCAGTGAAAGAACATGGGTCAACATCATGAAAATAATTAATGCAAATAAAAAAAATCATTTATCTATATTTAAATACATTCTATCGTATTTTTATAAATCTTAATTTTTAGGTTTAAAGTGTGTCGACAGATGGCAGTGAATTTACTGGGGTTACAAAATTTACTATGACAGTACCACTCTAGTATAAGTTACTCTATGCTAGTACTAAGCTTTGCAAAAAATATGTCAAATTAAATGTGTCCTAGAGAGGCGAGTTTTCTTATTAGGTTTGGTGTAATAAGAAAACTCGCCGAGCTGCAGGAAAATCGAGATCACTGGATCGGGCTAACTAGGGAACTGCGTGCTATTCTGCACAAAATCATTGCCTAATAAAATAATTAAGCTTTGAATGCAAATTCCTCTTGAAACACATATTTGACACTTAAAACGAACGTATCGAGATGACAGATGCTACGAAAAGTCATGTGACTATTTCCATACATTATTTATTAATATGTTTCAATTGGCCTTTTCTATCAACGACTAGGCCTGAGACAAGGGCCTGGCACAAAGATAGTCTTATTGCGATTCCTATAAGGAAAGAGAAAATAGTGCCACGCTTTGTCCTTATCACCGATCGGGTGGCATCATAGGTAGGAGGCGATTTCGAAATACCGAAATTTATAAGTGAAAGAGAAAAAATCCTATGCTGTCCAAATTTTATATGAATATTCTTTCTCTTACCCCCGGTCGCTCGGTGGCGCGTCTGTAACTACTTGTATATACTGTCTATGGCCTGAGATGATTGTTACTACGTGAAGCCCATTGCGTCAACCAATAAGGCACAAATCCCATAGAAAACCGTCACTTTTCATACCGTATGCTAATATCATGACCCGCTATCCCACAACCAACTTACCTAGTCATCTAATCAACCAGAAATCATTCCAAATTAGTAGTTAAGTCGTTGGAACAAGAACGTTACATTATTTTCGGCGCGGCAACTGGGGTCTGGGTGGACAAGTGTAAATGTTTGTCCGTCTGTCCGACCGGAATACAGCATACTAATTTAAGTACGTGTAGGTTGATGGTCTAATAATGTGATATGAATTTACGATATTCATACTTAGAGAATGACATGTGATATGTGATATTTAATTAAACACCTAATAAAAATTAACAATTTGAATGAGTTCTATGTTTGTGTTTTTGTGTTTAACGACATGTCTTAATTGGATAATATTTTTCCCCTCACTAGCTCGGAAAGTTGTCGTTTATCCTTCAATACAAGCGGGGAAAAACGCGTTTTATCCACTAGTGGGGAAAGTAATTTGACCTTGGATAGAGCGTGTTTAAGTAGCTTGACAGATAACAAAACGTAAAACGCTCATGATAATGGTTCGTTCGCTATTAATTATCATTAAATAAATGGTTTGAGAATCTAATAAAAAATACCAAATTTAGCTTTATTTAATGATTTTAACTCATAAACCTTAAAATTCCATAAGAAACGTTTGTTTTTTATAATGATGTTAAATATAATTCTGAACACACAAGTTGAGTCGATGCAATTTCAAAACGCATCGTTGACATTTCATACATCAGAAATGTCAACATTGTCAACAATTTTTTTAAGTACTTAAAACCTTTTCTCACCGACTCGCGTAAAAATACACAACTTCCAGAGTTTTCTGTTATAATATCGTAAAGAAATGAGTGATTCCAGTGATGAAGATGATCTAACGCCTGTGGATGTTGCACTTTCCTCGCTATAGTGAGGTGAAAAGTTTTGTGTTACACACGGGCGCAAATGTATTTTACTTCTCGTGTGTTGAAACACTCGCGGGTAAAATACAACTTTGCACCCTTGTATAACAAATAACTATAATTATAGTTGTGATAGCATGAAAAAGTGGCAGTTAATTTTTTTTAAAGTATATTTAATTACACGTTACACGTTAAAATTCACAGCCTAATTCTTTCTTTTAAGGGGTAAAAACGGGACGCATTACTAAGACTCCACTGTCCGTCTGTCTGTTTGTCACCAGGCTGTATCTCATGAACCGTGATAGCTAGACAGTTGAAGTTTTCACAGATGATGTATTTATGTTGCCGCTTTAACAACAAATACTAAAAACAGAATAAAATAAATATTTAAGTGGGTACATACAACAAACGTGATTTTTTGTCGTTTCTTGCAGAATAGTTTTAAGTATATTATACCTGTATCAGGAAGGGGCTCCTCCGTAGCAACAAGTAGTTTTTGTTTAACAAAAGCAGAAAGAAAACTTAAGCTAATACAATTTTATCTACATTAAATGTGTATATGTGTGTGTGTGTGTGTGTGTGTGTGTGTGTGTGTGTGTGTGTGTGTGTGTGTGTGTGTGTGTGTGTGTGTGTGTGTGTGTGTGTGTGAGTGAGTGAGTGTGTATTTGTGTGTGTAGGTGTATGAGATCGTGTGAGTGCAGGTGGTGAGGTGATGTACTAATCGGCACTTCTTATATATAGGTACTGTAAAGCATAGAACTATGTATCATACTTTTCTTACACAATAGGTATTTTCTTATTACTATTATATACTTTTTTATCGTTATGCTCTATGCATACGTTAATTTCAGTAACTTTGTTCGAACACATTAATAACAAAATGAATATTTATTGATGCATTTATATTACTTACTCGTACTACAATGGCGGCAAGCGGCAATAGACCATATGTTAAGGGCCCCCGGCAAGCTCGGATCTCCATACAAACGTAGTTCCGCTCTCATTTTAAAACGACTAGCTAGTTTGCTCTGAAACTTTGTACTTATAATAGGATAAGGTATATCTATGTCTGTAATTAGTTTATGTAGCTTCAGATACCATAGTTAAAAAAATACAGCGACTTTAAGTTTTTCATACAAAACTTGTTTTTGCTCTATTTTGTTTGTTTTATAAAATGGAGCTATATAGACTAATTACAGACCTAGATATACCTCATGTCATTGTATGTGCAAAAATTCAATACAATCCAACACGTAGTTTTAAAATGAGAACGAAACTTCAAGGAAAAAATCGGCCGAGCTTGCCGGGGACTGTTAATAGTAATTATGCGCAAGGAAAAAACTTATAGTCATTGCCACGGGTAGCTTCACAGGATTGTAACCTGACACAAATAGTTTTTTTTTTTCATTATAATATATATAGTATACCTACTTCGCTTACGTTGTAATATATGTTTGGAGAATGTTTAATACATGAACGGTTAGGAGGGGAGTAACGCAAAATAGCAGTTTTTATATTAAATTTTAACATGTCATATCAATTAAAAATGCCACGGAAAAATTCCTACTGAAACTAGACTATATTTGAAAGGCAAACCAAAAATTTAAAAAGTTAAAGTTGGTTTGATAGAAAAAAACTCACGAAAACATGACCGACTTTCATGTATTTTCAGTTATATCCTTACCCTGCATACCTGCATATATAAAATGCAAAATGATGAGTAAATAATCGATATACCTATTATACAGAGACAAGAAGATAAGGAGTCAACAGCAACACACATTTAAAAAAAAGGTCACTTCTGTGGACAATACAATAAAAGTTAACGACTGATATGTATATACCGTTCTTCTTGAGTCCTAAAATACTAAAAAAATATCCGCCTGTACACATTGCGTGCAGAACACATTGGAAAGCCATGAAAGAGGCATATGTGGACGTAAACATGCTGAGAAGAAGAGATCCGCCTGTAAGGGTGCAGAGTAAAAATTTGCTTTAGATTCTCTTAAATTTGCGATTAAAAAATTACAGAAATAGAGGTACAAAGGCGAACTTATCCCTATAAGGGATCACCTTCGAGTAGATGAGAGGAGAATTCAAATTAGATAGAGAAACTTACTGAATGCACAATAACATTTTGACCAGAATGTCCAAAAGTAAATAAAATACATAAATAACATTATATAATAAAATACATACTAGAGTTAAACAAAGAAAAGTCTGCAATAATTTTGATAGCACACGCAGTACAAATGTTATTTTAAACGTCTCTTTTTTTTAATTACAAAAAGGCAAGCATTTGACTGCAATCTCACCTGATAGTAAGTGCCGATGCAGTCTAGGATGGATCATGCTTACCTAAAAGATGTCTATTCACTCTCGATTTAAAAAGATCCAAGTTATAGTGGACTGGGAATATATTTGCAGGAAGTAAATTCCACTCCTTAGCCGTTCGCATGATAAAGCTGGATGCATAGCGCTTAGTACGAATCAGTGGCAGAGTAACGACGTAAGGGTGAAACGCAAGTCCGCGTCTAGTCCCACGGTGGCAGAATGGAGATGGGGGGATTAAATTATGTAATCCCATCGCACACTCCCCGAAATGTATCCTGTAGAACACCGATAAACAAGCTACCTTTCTACGGTGTTCAAGGCTCTGCAGTCTAGCCTCTACTAATCCCGCACTTCTATGAAATTATGACGTATTAAATAACACTTGCACTGCGTATCCTATCAAAATCGTTGCAGACTTTTCTTGGTCTAACTATATGTCTATTGAAAAGACGTGAATGTGTTGAGCATACCATACTATAAAATGTAAATGTACCTAAAACCCTAAGGCACTTCAGTTGCCTGTACATATTTAACTTCTCATTATCCCCTTCTATATTTAAAATCAGCATTTTCCTCAACTTCTACAGACAGTTAGGTTGTTACCAAAACTGCTAATGCTCTACAAACAATGGAATGAGCTTTTTTTTCGCTTCCGCCGACTTAATTACTAATGACGGCAAGTTTTAAATTTTTAACCCAATTTCGGCATTTATAATTGTGTCGCTTACTTCAAACTCGAATAAATTCATTCGACTCTCTCAGCAAATATCTACCCTATTACCTTTTAAATACCAAAATCGCATCTGACAGATGGATTTACCCACGCTTGAAGTTAAGCGACTCAATTATAACTGCTTATAGTCACGCACTCACCAACAATGGGCTCGCGCACGCACAAAAGGAACAAAGGCTTTTGTTTAACAGATTAGGGTCTTTGGCGAAAAAATCATTTGAGAAAATGCAGACTATACTAAATTTACTTAAAGGGTCGGCAACGCGCATGTAATAATCTCTGGTGACTGCTTACTATCAGGCGGGACGTATGCATGTTTGCCATCGACGTGGTATAAAAAAACCGGCCAAGTGCGAGTCGGACGCACGCACGAAGGGTTCCGTACCATTACGGAAAAAAACAACAAAAAAATCACGTTTGTTGTATGGGAGCCCCACTTAAATATTTATATTATTCTGTTTTTAGTATTTGTTGTTATAGCGGCAACGGAAATACATCATCTGTGAAAATTTCAACTGTCTAGCTATCACGGCTCATGAGATACAGCCTGGTGACAGACAGACAGACGGACGGACAGACGGACAACGGAGTCTTAGTAATAGGGTCCCGTTTTTACCCTTTGGGTACGAAACCCTAAAAATGACCTAACTCTGGTTATGGTGTATAAATATTTTCCAAAAAGCCAATATTCACCGAGGACAATGGAGACTTCTACTAAGTTTATATGGAAAAGCCGTGCTCCACTATCCTCTTAAGATTAAAGTCATCTATGCTCCACTGTATTAAGAATTTAAGAAGTTCTCTGCCTAAGCTAGTGGTCAACCGCCCCAGGCTTTGTTCTCCGTTCCCAGGCCGGCATGGGAACGGAACAGTTATCCGGCCGGGAAATGTGAACAATAAATTATATTCACGCGCCTCACACCAGAAGGTCAATCTTGATTGTTCACCATTTGAGTTGGTAAGATTTCCTGAGTTGTGTAGGCTGCGGTTCCACCAGAGATGTGCGAGGATGCGAAGCGAGGGATAAGTTCGTTAAGAACCAATAGGATCACTTCCTTTAACTGTCCTAGCTCAGCGCAGCTCTAGTAAGCAATATTTTATTTATTCTTAACAAACAAATCCCTCGCTAAGCATCCTCGCACAACTCTGGTGGAAACGCAACTTAAGCGCGGGTGAGTCATACATATTTTATTATATGCTTGATATAAAAGCTGAAGAGAGATAAGAAGGAGTGTAATTATGAAATACATAGACAATTTCACAGCTCAGTTGGTTATTGTTTTTCGTAAATTGATGTCTATCTATTAATTTTGCCATAGATGTAAAGAAGAAAAGATGGAAAGTTGTTAGAACGGTGGGCCGAGCTCCGATAGCCAAAAAGCGCAGTTTTTATTATTAAAATTAAATTAAATTTCTTCATTTGAGAGACAACATATGGTCCATAAATTTGTTAGTTGTATGTGTATGTAACAACAACAACAGTAACCTGTATTATATCCTGTTTTACAAAATGTGTAGCTTCTTGTAGGCGGCTATCCCGAAAGAAAAACTAAATTAGTCAATCAAATCCCTATACATTTTTAAAATGAAGTCCTTAACTACCACCAAGAAGAAACCCAAAGTAGCACTAAATTTTTTATGACAACTAAAGGAGTACTGTCAAAAACTTTAACCATTCATGACCCTTATTTCAATTATATAAGGTCTAAAAACAGGCAGTAAATTGCGTACGGTAGTTATCGTTTTCGCAGACAAATGGCCGATGCGCCGGCGCACCGTCGCAGCCCACACGCGCATTTTGAGGTCGCGGGACAGTGCAGGACCACCCACGCGGGGATAAGGACAACAAAACACTGTGGACAACAAGTTTTGTACATATGTGCCGTATAAAGTAGAATAAACGATTAGCTTTTCACATTTTACAAAGATAGATATAACTCCGTAATACATGGATACAGTCTAAGGAAAAAACGTGCCTCGAAAATCACGAAAACTTGATTCTCGATCAGATGACGCCACTACCTTTGGCCTACTCTCGTATAGAGGGCGTTGACGGTTTCGTATGGTTTTTAACAATTTTAACGCATATCAGTGAAAGAACATGGGTCAAAATCATATCAAAATAATTAATGCAAATAAAAAAAATCATTTATCCATATTTAAATATAGACGGAGAGCTGGTGGAAATTTGGAGTAGGTCCTTGAGGCAAGCTGAAAATTTGCCTGATGCTTCTCCTATCTTACCCTACCTCAGCACTACAAGTCTGGCTGCAGGGTAGCGGGTCTAAACCAACCTATAAATTTTTAAAGAATTTTTTTTTGGTGCCCAAAAAAGGTTCTTGAGGCAATCTGTAATTTCTACAAGTGAAAATTGAATATCTAAATAGTCATAAAAAAATTATGCCAGACGATTTGGCCGGGTCTTTAACCTTGCCAGACGCGTGCAAAATATTTTTTCAAAAAATTCAAAAAAGGTTCTTGAGGCAATCTGTAATTTTTACAGGTTAAAGTTAAGTATCTAAATAGTCATAAAAAAAATAAGCCAGACGATTTGGTCGGGGCCTTCTACCTGCCAGACGATCTAGAAAGTTACGTATGGCACTTACTCGCACGCAAAATTAAGTTTGTTATCCTGTATAAATGTATGCTAATACAAAGTTAATTTTGTAGTGCAGAAAATTAAAGATAGAAAAGTACAAATTTGGATGTACGATGTGATTGTGAGTATATATTTATGATAATTATGGGTATGAATAGGGTGTGGGCATAGTACATATGAAATTAGCGACAATATGTCCAGCTGTATCTCTATTGTAGATACATGGGTAGTTCATTAGTTATGACGAAGGCCTAGGCCGGGAAATATTTTTATTTTATTTTAATGTAAACATGGCGTGCATGGCTGTGTTCATGATTTTTTTTTCATCTTTCATATATCATATAATATAATTAAATAATAAATAATTTATTAAATAATTAATTAATTATTTTAGGGGTTTAATATAATTTTAGTCTAATTTAATTTTAATTTTAATCTTAACTGTAATATAATAATTTTATGTAATGTTATAATGTAATGTATTATGATCCTAAGTTGATTGAAATAAATGAATAAATGAAATAAAATTAATTACATCACACGTTTAGGGGGGAGGGGGTCAAGAAAATGTGACATGTTGTGAGGGAGTCACAAACTTTGTGACGTCACTATAAGTTATTTAAATTATTTTATTCGCTGTACAGTTAAATAACAAGTTTTTGGAACGATAATCGTTTTTAATCGTTTAATTTTCTTGACATGCAATGAAATATCGTCCTCATGTGCGTCAAAACAGCCTTCAAAGTATCACGTTTCGGGCGGAGCAACTAGAGAGAACTGTAAAGCGAGGTTTAGACTAGCAAGAACTTGCATGCAATTTACGTTACATTACCGACTACTAAGGTAAACTGCATTCAAAATGTTTATCAGATACCGCAATGTAATGAAAATTGCATGCAAGTTATTGCTAGTCTAAACCTCGCTTAAAGGAATTTCATACGAAATTGAGTATTTTTTTATTTTAATGTAAACATGGCATCTGTGTTCATGCGAACGGGCTAAACAGCTGAAATTTGTTTTAGTCGGAGCGCAAAAATAATCAAATTTTCTTTCCCGCGTAAGCAACCCTTAATTTATATTTAAAATAAACGCAAAAAAAACAAATTCTTTATAGGGCTGTATCTGCTAAAGCATGCGTCGTAGCGCAAAAATAATAAAATTTTCGTTCCCCTCTAGGTAACCCTTAATTTATATTTGAAAAAAAAAACCAAAAAGACAAAAAAATCTTTATAGGGCTGTATCTACTAAACCATGCGTCGTAGCGCAAAAATAATAAAATTTTCGTTCCCCTTTATAAAACCCCAAAGTAATATAATAAAGAACACAATGAAAATCAAAAAAGAAAAAAAAAAGAAAAAAAAAATATAGGGCTGTATCTCCTAAACCATGCGTCGTAGCGAAAAATAATAAAATTTTCGTTTCCCTCTAGGTAACCCTTAATTTATATTTTAAAAAAAAACAAAAAAAAATCTTCATAGGGCTGTATCTTCTAAACCATGCGTCGCCAAAAATAATAAAATTTTCGTTCCCCTCTAGATATGATCCTTAATTTATATTTGAAAAAAAAAAAAACAAAAGAAATATCTTTATAGGGCTGTATCTCCTAAGCCGTGCGTCGTAGCGTAAAATAAATCAAATTTTCGTTCCCCTTTAAAAAAACCCCAAAGAAATATAATAAAGAACACAATGAAAATCAAAAAAGAAAACAAAAGAAAAATAAATTTATAGGGCTGTATCTCCTAAACCATGCGTCGTAGCGAAAAATAATAAAATTTTCGTTTCCCTCTAGGTAACCCTTAATTTATATTTTAAAATAAAAACAAAAAAAAAATCTTCATAGGGCTGTATCTCCTAAACCATGCGTCGCCAAAAATAATAAAATTTTCGTTCCCCTCTAGATATGATCCTTAATTTATATTTAAAAAAAAAAAAACAAAAGAAATATCTTTATAGGGCTGTATCTCCTAAGCCGTGCGTCGTAGCGTAAAATAAATAAAATTTTCGTTCCCCTTTAAAAAACCCATGTGATAAATAAAAAACACAATAATAATAAAAAACAACAAAAAAACGTTATAGGGCTGTATCTGCTAAACCGTGCGTCGTAGCGCAAAAATAATCAAAATTTTCCTCCCCTTTAGGAAAGCTTTAGGAGTTAATATAAAAAAATACCAAAAAGAAAAAAAAAACAACTTTATAGGGCTGTATCTCCAAAACCGTGCGTCGTAGCACAAAAACAATCAAATTTTCGTTCTCTTTCAAGGAACCCATAAGTGATATAAAAAACACAATGATAAAAAAAAAAAAAAAAAAACGTTATAGGGCTGTAACTGCTAAACCGTGCGTCGTAGCGCAAAAATTATGAAATTTAAAAACAACGAAAAATAAATATATATGTATGGCTCTAGCTTCTAAACCGTGCGTAGTAGCGCAAAAATAATAAAATTCTCGCCCCCTTTTACCCCACACACTGAATAACCTATGAGTACATGAAACAATCACCATCATCATCATATTTGTATTATTATTTGTATTATTCAAGCATTAATAATAAAATAACAAATTCACACATTATAATAATTACAACACATTACTATTCTGTATTTAAATTGTACATGTATTTATTAAAATTACAATACATTCTTATAAATTCGGTCATATTACATTTACTATATCCCTACTAATACTCAGTGTACATAATTATCATAAATATACAAATATTCATAATCACAATCACATCGTACATCCTAATTTGTACCTTTTACCTTTAATTTACTGCACTACAAAAATAACTTTGTATTAGCATACATTTATACAGGATAACAAACTTAATTTTGCGTGCGAGTAAGTGCCATACGTAACTTTCTAGATCGTCTGGCAGGTAGAAGGCCCCGACCAAATCGTCTGGCTTATTTTTTTTATGACTATTTAGATACTTAACTTTAACCTGTAAAAATTACAGATTGCCTCAAGAACCTTTTTTGAATTTTTTGAAAAAATATTTTGCACGCGTCTGGCAAGGTTAAAGACCCGGCCAAATCGTCTGGCATAATTTTTTTATGACTATTTAGATATTCAATTTTCACTTGTAGAAATTACAGATTGCCTCAAGAACCTTTTTTGGGCACCAAAAAAAAAATTCTTTAAAAATTTATAGGTTGGTTTAGACCCGCTACCCTGCAGCCAGACTTGTAGTGCTGAGGTAGGGTAAGATAGGAGAAGCATCAAGTAAATTTTCAGCTTGCCTCAAGGACCTACTCCAAATTTCCACCAGCTCTCGGACCAATACATTTTATCGTATTTTGAAAATCTTTATTTTTAGTTTTAAAGTGTGTCGATAGACGGCAGTGAATTTACTGTGGTTACAAAATTTACTATGACCATACTGTGACACTACCGCTCTATCCTATTATATCCTCTTTGCATTTTATTATATTCATAAATTAAGATAAATATTAGGTTTTGCGACGAAATTATTCATGTTAATAAGAATTGAATTACAATATGAACTTTTAAAATAAGTAAACTATAACTGTAAAACTTTTTAGATTGACTAATCATGGCGATCAAAAACAAATTGTATGACTAGTGAGATCAATACGATCATAGACAATTAAAAAAACTGCAAAATAATCAGCCCAAATGCTTAGTTTAAACAGAGTAAATACGGGAAAACTTTGTAATAAATTTATTAATTTTTAAATCAAAAAAGAGGAAGTAAACTATAAGTACTATATAAATACTTAGGTACTTAACTAGTTTTAAACCTCACCTCAACTCGATGCGTTGATAAATGCTCAACTAGACGCTCTGTGTTGCCCATTTGCAACAGTTGTAACATAGAGTAACTTATACTAGAGCGGTACTGTCATAGTAAATTTTGTAACCCCAGTAAATTCACTGCCATCTGTCGACACACTTTAAAACTAAAAATAAATATTTATAAAAATACGATAAAATGTATTTAAATGTGGATAAATGACTTTTTTATTTGCATTAATTATTTTTATATGATTTTGACCCATGTTCTTTCACTGATATGCGTTAAAATTGTTAAATAACAAACGAAACCGTCAACGCCATCTATACGACTGTAGGCCAAAACTAGTAGCGCCCTCTGAACGAGAATCAAATTTTCTTGATTTTCGAGGCACGTTTTTTCCTTAGACTGTATCCATCTATTACGGAGTTATATCTATCTTTGGTCATAGTAAATTTTGTAACCCCAGTAAATTCACTGCCATCTGTCGACACACTTTAAAACTAAAAATAAATATTTATAAAAATACGATAAAATGTATTTAAATGTGGATAAATGACTTTTTTATTTGCATTAATTATTTTTATATGATTTTGACCCATGTTCTTTCACTGGTATGCGTTAAAATTATAAATAACAAACGAAACAGTCAACGCCCTCTATACGAGTGTAGGCCAAAACTAGTGGTGCCATCTGATCGAGAATCAAATTTTCGTGATTCTCGAGGCACGTTTTTTCCTTAGATTGTATCCATCTATTACGGAGTTATATCTATCTTTGCTTGTAACAATCAGTCAAATAATACTTTAATCATAATTCCTCCAGCCCAAGAACCCATGACTGCAATGTATTTTGCCTTTGCCTGACAGTTCCCAGGCCCTTTGTCTCCGGCCGCAAGGCGTAATTTTCTGGCCAATAATTTGAACAAATCATCGCGAAAGGCTGGGTGTCAAACTGGTTGGACGACAATCAATCATTTGTATCCTAGGGTCTACTTATCTTATTGCAGAATATGAGAATCGCCGGCAGGGTGCAAATAAGAGTAGTTATAGTTGTAAGAATGAATTTACTTTACGTAAAACAATTGTACATAAATGTAGCGAAAGTGCCATGGGCAATAAATAGGTCGAGTTTTTACTTTAATAAATGGATGTGCTTATTCTAAATTCTATTCAAAAATGTTGGTACTTAATAAAAGATAAAAATTTGTATGATTGGAGTTCTAAAGGAGCTCCCGCATGTTTTGAGGTCTACTTGAATCATCTTTGAAGAAAGGTAATAGGTGCATACATGTGGTGTTCAATAAATTACGGCCAGAGCTGTAGGATTCAAGTTCTAAAGCCTTACTTGACATTAAATACCCATAAAACCCTGCCAATATTAAAAATCCATAAAATGGCACATTCATTACATGCACTTAGCAAACAACTCTCGTATAAGCATAAGTTACCGGTGACAAATACTAGCGACTAAACCTGCCAAGCCAGTCCTGTGGCCAGCAGCGTTCCAACTTTACTAATCTGATCTTAATGTGATATTACTATTCAGTATTTACTTAACCCCTTATCCATGGAGACTATATAAAGGAGCCAAATCTCTATGTATGAAAAGTGTCCATCAAAAAACAGTAATTAGGCGGCGCCACCATACACCGAAATACTACCAAAAACAACCTACGTAATGTGGTCGGGTTATTTGTTGCCTTACATGTTATACTCATGTCACAGAGCCTAACTAGCGCCACCGGAGAGATTAGGAACTATTATTTAAAGCTGAAAGCGGTCACTTTTGCCATAAGAGATTGGCATCCTTTCTATACCATCCATACCCTTATCCATAAAATTTTGCAAACCTCTCTTAAATTTTGTCTCTTTCTAACAAACACAACTGTCAAAATGCTTCATCAAACTATGGAAATCGATCACTTTATTGGCTATACTCGTATGCACACATGACATAAATTTATACGAATGAATGTGTATCATGTGTATGTATATGTAGTGTCTTATTGTAGTTTGTGTAGTTATTGTTGTAGACTTGAATTTTAAACATTTAAAGGTATTTTTTCAAATGCTATTTAGTTTTAACTTAGGTTTTTGCACCTCCTAATTGGTTAATTTATTTGTGTCATTTCTCCACTACCTAAAGGTTGTCTGGAAGAGATCGCTCTTTAGCGATAAGGCCGCCTGTTGTCACTTCTGTCTTCATGTATTATTTGTGTTTCCATGTACATTTATTCTGAGGTTGTGCAATAGAGAGGATTTGTATTGTATTGTATATACTGTAGTTTCACTTAGTTGTCCTCGTACGTAAAAAAACATTTTGTAGGTATAGGTACGCTGTGGTGTCAGTTAATTAGGCTCGGGTCAATACCTATGTAGGTATTCGCGATATTAATGTTTGCGTGATCTACGAGCAATATCAAATCAAGATCAGATTTGTAAAATAAGAATGTGACTAGTGTGTATCGTCTGGTCAATGGGCGCACGGCGGGAACTGTTACGGTCCATTCACGGCGTTCCCACGCGCCCGAGGAAAACACGGGACAGTTCTGCGCGTTAAATGCTTTCTTGCTGTGGAATTAACAGGAATCTTTAAATCAAGTTTATGAGCACGGAAATGATAAAGGGATGTTTTTATGCGCAATCAGCGATTATTGAATTTCAAAAATCTGCATATAATGGTTATATAGAGGTACCTAACGAATATATTTCTATTTAGACATAACCACACATAACTATTCAAAAGATATGAACACTCAGATGTACCTTTTTTCCGCTAGTTGTTGATTTTGCTGTCGGTCAAATTTGTTGTCAGTATTTATTAATTGGCATTTGTAATGTAAACGTACTGATTACAAAAATCCGAACCTGGAGTTTATCGATATTTTTATTCTTTATATCAAGTTAAGGCTTTTGCTAAGAAGCTTTTTTTTCCAATTTTCTGACGGAAAACCTAACTACCTAAATAGAACGTATTAATAAATAGAATACTTTATGACGGCAATAAAGAGGATAATAAGTTATAATCAACTACCTTCCTGTCTTCTATAGGTTCCTCTAGCATATTTAACTGCCATTTTATGCAAGCTATTTTGATCTACCCATTTATGATTGTTGATTAACTTTCTTAGATACTATACTGTCAGTTTCTAATAAAATGTGCTTTTATATTTCAGAATTATTTCAAGTTTATGCTGCTAGATTTAACTATACCGACCGCAGCATCCGAGCTATAGGTACGTATTTGTATCTTAAATCTCATATCTCCTTCTTCATCATACTAAACTAAGTCAACCGGTGAAGGTTAGCGTTAGCACGTTTAGCAGTCAGAATAGCAGACATATATTTTAGTTTTCCTTTGGCGAAGCGAAAGAGTAAATCTCTAAATACTTAAATAATCCTCTATGTTTGTCGCTAAACTCTTCCTTTATATCGGCTGGACCAACATTGCTGATAATGATATATATTTGTTATTCGAGTTGGTTCCTTGTAAAAAGTGAGCGTTCAAAAAGACAAACTTATAATGATAGTTTCGTCAGTCGTCCCAACCTAACCCTATAATTTTGGTATTAAGATTTATAAGAATTAAACCTCATTCCAGATCCACTAGACCCCGGGGGCTGCTACCACGAGGGCCGCTGGCACGCCGCCGGCGCGCCTGTTCGCACGCGTACTGCTTGCCTCCGCTGCACGTGCGCGCGGGGCGTGCTTGCGTGCGCGCGCAGAGCGTGCGCGCCGCTTCCGGACCCGCCGCCAAGGTGCCATGTGCTGCATAGGAAGGGGTCTTGCTGTCCTGAATTGCATTGTCCAGGTATGTTATCATTTTAAGTCTATTATACGTGCCTCTGCTGAACATAGGACTCCATATTTTGCTAGAGGGTTTGGGTTAGTAGCTCATTGGCTAGTCCCATGCGAAAGATTTATTATTATTATTTAGCATATCCTAAAGGGGCCCACAGACTATCAGTCCGCCGGACGATATCGGCCTGTCAGTTGTTCGGAACTGTCAAATTTTTGTTATAACTGACAGGCCGATATCGTCCGGCGGACTGATAGTCAGTGGGCCCCTTAAGATACATCCGCAATCACGACGCGAAAGTTCTAGTTTTCATAGTTTTCAGTTATGGTGTTGTGGTAGGACTAGGACTTACTCTATCTACTTACAATATACTTCTTTTTGTTATGTATTAGGTATATATCTAGTTACAATCGTAATTATAGTTATTATCCTCTTTATTACCTAATGAGATATTTTGTGGATTTCAGATGGAGTGAAGTTGATGGAGCTTGGCGCATCAGCGCGGTTCGAAGACGAAGACTTTTCGGAGACAACTTCCATCTCGTCAGTCGGACATGGTAAATAACGTTACATTATCTGTCTGTAACACGAATTAATAAACTAGTGGATGTGAAATGACTCCTATTTAGTATGAAAACCAGTGTCGCTAAACTCACACATTCATAGCCACGTTAAAATATGTCACACACTTACAAAATTGCTCTGATTCGTAGCAACTTTCCATACCAAAAGGTTATTACCGGTGGACATTTCTCGAACGAATATCAACTGTAGGCTACATGAGTGACGGTTTAAAATATAATGTCAAAGCTATATGACATACGACTCTTTCATTATCTCATTCATCTCACAAAAGCTCGCTCAACGTTCACCTAATACAACTACTCAACACCAGATGGCGTTATTTTATATAATTTTAAAATCACTTACTTATTACAGGCGAGAAAAGGGCTAAAAAACCAGTATAAGTAAGGTCTAATTACGCATGGTTTGTTACGGATCTCACGGTCACGTTACACTGGTGCTTTCGAGATCTCTACACGCCTGCGAGTAGCTAACCGTTGGAACTTCTTTCCATTCGACGATATAGGGAGGGGACAGTGTAATCGGAGTGTTTTATCGATATTTGTGTGTTCAGTTAGGTATTGATATTTCATTACCGTATGTTTTAACTAATTTTGATGATACTTTATTTATGATTATAATATAGGTAGTGATAATCGTGATTGTATGAAAAATAATATGTAGTACAGTACAACAAATATCTAACTAAAAATTTGTTTCTTATTAATTGACCAACTAGGTTGTTAATGTGAACATTAAATATATCTTAAAGTCAAACAGATAAAATCATAGTTCTTTAAAGGTCTATTAACTCGGTATTGCTGTTATTTTGTAATCACAAATCTGCAATTACTTACATAGGTAAGTATTCGTCTTTAACAATATATTTACTTGTAGCAGCATTTAAGGCCAATCTAGACGGGACAACCTGATTAAATTGTCAAATTAATTGTATGGTCTGAAAGCATACATGAAACTGGCTCATCGATCCCACTTGATTTGATTGTAAGATTGTGACCTATCAAATCAGGAAGGGGGGCGGCAAAATTCCAATATTTGACGCTAGTTTGCGTGGTACGGAACACTTTTTATTAATTTAGTGAGCCCGAATGTCACTAATAATTACTAAATTAGTAACTAAGTTGCGTGTGGACGCTAGATGAGATGTATGGCAATTTTATCCCCAGAAATCTTTCTCTAAGAAATGCTCCTAGCAAATGGTGCTATATTTTTGCGGAAACTAATTTTCTTGCCCAGTAGCATTGATCCATTTATTTTTAATATCGGCATCTTGTGGTAACCTACAATAATTAATAATAAAGAAATAGAAAATATAAAACTTTTATTCATGGCACATTGTATGCATTGTACGCATAAGTGCATTAAGTACCTAGTCTAATTATATTAACGATGAAAATATGATGGGTGTAAAAAACAAAACATATGTAAAGGAATACGAAGGTTTGAAAGGTTGCCATGAAATGACCCCGACTTAACTTAGTGCTTGATGACCAGAGCTGCCATATTTACTAAGACATTGATTATCCCAAATAATAATTAGAAACGTGTCTAAAATAATAATTTATTACCAAACCAAACATCAAACTTGAAATATCGTAACTTTAACTTTATCGATATAAATATCGACATTGCGCAGCATCTGAGTAGCGAAGTTATTTGACATTTAGGATAGCGAATATTCCAGATAAACGTAAAGAATAGTGACAAAGGATTGTGAACTCTAAGTTCTAACTGATAAAATATAGATTTACTTAACGAACATTCCTAAATAATGCAAAATAAACAGATTTTTCGTATTTATTGGATTATATTTAAATAAATAACCACCGGTGATAGGAAATACCTCCACGTGAAAGATTTTTTAAACCGCTGTGATTTCTGCAGCTTAATACTGCACAATACGGCATTTTAAATTTAATTATCAATTTTTGTTAGACGAGCGTACGTACTACGTGAATGTCATTCGAGCATGAAGTTTACACAACAACTGAGCATAGTCTGTGCATAAAGTGAGTCGGTCGCTACTAACTGTCGGATAGACGGGAACGCCCACTTGCCATCTCCATCCTACTCCGTGGTCTGTAATATACCTTTCACTTCTTAGGTACCAATTCTGCTCAGATAAACAGATCTTTATTGGTAAAATAAAATACATTTTACAAGTCACTCAGTTTTAGGAATACGTATAAAATAGACTGCTCTTTCTCATTACACTAGCCTGGTATTGAGTCTTATTTACCTACCTTCTTATGATCAGTATATTGAGCTAGCGAATTTTCCATACACTGCGCTATTCGCGAACCGCTAAAGTACCGAAGGCGTACAGCGAATCGTACTAATACTTAGGTATACATGTCCTCAAACAGTTAGCGATCCTTTCGCAAATGGCGTGCAAGCAGCACTTTATCCAGATCCGCGAACCTTTTTACTGAGACCACTAGTTTAACTGTGCCTTGACCGTCCAGTTCGGTTTCCAGCGTGCGTGGAGGGCGGATCTGTGTTCGGCGCAGGATCAGCGCTCGCGCCGGGAGTGGCGTGCGAGCAATGCTTCTGTTTGGGCGGCGCGCGTCGTTGCGTGCGGCCTACATGTTTACCACCACCGCGAGGATGTGTCGCTCGGCCTCCCCCGGGAGCGTGCTGCCCTCAAAGATACTACTGCTCACATGAACCACCAGCGCATGGAACACACGGTAAATTAATTTTTTACATTGTTGGGATATTTGCGATCTTCTGACTTTCCCAGGGCCCCCAGGGGTCCACAAAAACTTTGACTGTTAAAAATCTTAAACAAATAATTTGGTCCCAGCTTCTTGTGTTGACATCAGTAAGACAGTCAATCGCTCATTTCAGACTGCAAGGTAGAAGACACGTGGTACAAAGAAGGCGAGCGCATAACGTCAGCCGAACGCGCCTGCACCCAATGCTTCTGCCTGCACGGTGCAGTGCGCTGCCAGCCTCTGTCATGTGCACCGCCTTTATTAGGCTGCAAGCCACTCCTCCGGCCTGGCGAGTGCTGCCCTCATCAGTACCACTGTGAACATGGTAATACAAACATTAATTTACGCAAATATATTTTCAGATTTATACTTGTGAGACTTCAGCGTATTTTGAGTTCGATGCCTTACTTCATGTAATCAAAATCAGAGCAAAGCTTATTATATAAGGTATTAACAAATACATATTTCAATTAAGTAATTACAGATATTTTTGATGGCGACTGAGAGAGTAAGAAAAGTTGCCTTGATACTTATGCAGTACTCATGCTCAGTGGCGGGTTTGCCCTAGGGCGGTAGCAAGCCGGCAGTCTATATGATGCGTGCTGAGAAAGGTGCGGCTAGTAGTTACTACAGGGCTTGGGGCCTAGGGTGGCCAACACTGCAAATCCGCCACTGTTGATGCTACAGGATATTAATTTATGTTTCAGATAAATCTCATCCGTTGCTATCCAGCAATTCACTTATATCAGTGCGGAATGACGACCGCTCACTTCACACGTCCGAGTCAAACAAAGTTGAAACATCAACAATCCCTGCTAGTACATCAACAAAAGCAGTTTATACAAGTATTTTAAGTATTAAAACAAATTCTCCCACGACATTAGCTACCGAAAAAGCACCTGTCAGCACAAGCAAAGTAAAAAGAAAAACTGATGAACTACAAGCAAACACCACTAAGAACTCAGTCCAAAATGTAACCTCAACAACTGAATTGCCTTCTACGACTTTTGTCAGTACCACTGAAAAGCTAGTCCGATCTAATTTTGAAACTTCAACAATGGATTTACCCGAACCAGAAGATTTGGATGACCATGAAGATTTACCAGACACGACTTCAACAGAACAACCAGAAGGCTCAGTCAGAATTGTTATTAATGGAACCATCAACTGTACAGCAGAGCTTTCTTCAACGTCCTTGCCTTTAAATTTGACAGTCAACGACACTGAAAGAATAAAGATGGAAGCGCAACCTCGAATACCAATCCTAACGACAGGGAATATAGAGAGCCACACCTTCAACCCTAATGATATTATAACTGACAGAAGTGTAAACGGAGAATTTGATGATAATGAGATGTTTACCATCAACGTGACTAGTTCTCTGTCTACCAATTCTTCCCGTGTTACTTCAGGACCGTCAATTTCGAGTGTGTCAAAGATTGCAGTACCAACTGAACTATCTTCGGTTTCCAATATGTCGAAGAAAACTAATGAATTTGATTTCGATTATGCTGAGCCCACACTGCCTCCATCTCTACCCAATTTAAAGTAAGCAAAACTTTAATCGTCGCTGCCTTTAAAGTCTAGATTACAAATTTTACAATTCTCAATTTATTCTTAACTTTCAGGATCATTCCATTTGTAGCAGCGGATGCCGTTGTGGACGAAGAGTCTCCAAAAGAAGTGCTCACATATCCAATACTCGAGAGAGAGGACAAATACCCTGTGTACTACCCAACCTCAGAAGGCAAAGATAATCTATTCGCCACAAGACGAGAAGATATTTACCATCCTACGCAGTACCCAGTCTTCACCTCAGAGAAGGTTGACACGTCACAATACCCCGCTTTAAGTCACGAAGTTGACATTACTGGTTCTGACTACCCCACCGCCAATAATAACTTACTGCATGGACATGCAGTATCTGCTTCTTTGGGATCACACACATTGGAACTTAACAAAGCTGTCACCAAAATACCAAGTACAAGCACCACGTTCAAACTGGAAACACCGTCTATCAACTTGTTTTCGCCTCCCATTGAGACTGAAGGTACACCATCAGATGTTTTCTTACTGTAACTTAACATGTTCCCTGTCCGGGTACACACACAACATGTAGCTTTTTTCAGGAGTCTGTGCTTCCACTCCACTATGAGTTCACAACTTCAAAGTGAAAGCACACTTGGACGTGTGCCTTTGTCATATAATTTTATTTTGGGGACTGTGAACGTGGAAACCTTTGTTAGCCTATATAGGCCTTAGTAATTGTAGATAATTGTGATTTTATGTTGATTATATGGGGCGACATAATCTCTAAACAATAAAGGTATTTAATAAAGACAATAAAAAAAAACTTTTCCATGTTTAACTAAAGTATTTCCTGGTTTCAGGTGGATTTATACCAAAAGGACCGGGAATTATTGACGAGTACTATGCAGTATATCTTAGCACACCTTCCGCGCCTTCTGTGCCACAGCCACATCTGACCACTTCAATGCAACTAGATACAGTAAAAGGTACCTATTTCTATATAATTCATTTTTTTTTACATATTTTTTTTAACTATTTCATTACAGGAATATGACAATATACTCTAGGTTTCCCGCCTACTTCATTCATAAAATTTTCTAGGTTGTTTAATGGCTGACGGGCACCGCGTGCCCGACGGCACGACCATGGACCTGATGTGCTCCGTGTGCTCCTGCACCTGGGGGAAGATCCACTGCAGCCCTCGTGCCTGCCTTGCGCCCGACGGCTGTTACTACAACCCCGAGCTACACTCTTCCACGACAGATGTCTGCTGTGGTGAACTTGTTTGTGTTGAACGTAAGATTAACCATTTTTAAGCGAATACCACTTAAATGTTCCTGTCTCTTATCATTGTTAATGTCGATAAATACACCACTTAAATATTTCTGTCTCTTATCATGTTACTGCAATGGTGATAAACAAAACGGCATAGCTTACTAAATCACCCATATTTTGTTGCAGAAAAAGAAACTACACCTACTACAACAACCACAACGACTACAGAAAAGATTTTAGTAAAACCTAGTGAAAGTACAAATCAAAATGCAAACAAATCAGTTGACAAAATTACAACACAAAATAAGACAGTGATAGAAGCTGCATTGGTTCCTAATCTGGAAATTGAAAATTCTACTAATGAAGTAGCTAAAACAGTTGTAAGTGAAATAGCTAATAACTATAAACATAATATTAGCACTACGCTAGTAACTGTAAACACACCATCATCAACTGAAGCTATATTCACTTCTCCATCAACTTCGACTGCAGCGCCTGAACATGAGATCAATCAAACACAATTTTCTTCTCAAGATTACGAAGAAGAAGACGACGACGAAGGATTCTCCTTTGGCAGCGTTCTGAAACTTCTACTCAGCGACAGTTACGATGCAACTACAGCTGCACCTCAGAAAAAGAAACCTGTTATTACAACGACCAAAGCACTGCCTACTAGAATGCCTCCAACTTCTAGTAAAATAACCCCACCTCCGATTAGAACGACCTCTACTACTAGAACCTCTACGATTAAAATAACCACCACTCCGCAACCAACCAGCTCCATAGAACCACCTAAGCCGGCCGTAGCTCCGTTCGTCCCTATGTCTCACCACTATCCTTACCCCTACGCGCCTCCGAAGAAGACCTTCCAGCAAAACACTGTGAACAGGATAGACCACCTGGTGCTTGGAGAAGCGACTGCCATAAGAAAACCGACACCGCGCCCTCTACCCTTCAAACCAGTATCCCCAAAGCTAACGACACAGAAACCAACAACTACTACAAGAAAAGAGATTCAAACGTCTCCGGAACGAGGTTCAGCGAATGTGTTGCCTGGAGTGGGAGGTTTGAAACTGGCTGGATGTAATATATATGGCCGTATGTACCGCGTGGGCAGGATTATAGCAGAGCTGTCGACGCCTTGTCAGGAGTGTCGCTGCACGGAGCTCGGTGTGCACTGCCGACCACTCGCTTGTTGAGAATCTAGCGATGTTTCCTACTGCTGTCCCCAACTGAAAAACAATAAAGAATATTCGTACTTGAAAAGCATAAGTTTAGTAAGTCTATTTTAAATATTTTTTTGGTTTTAAGCTTAATGCCTTTCAGGTACGAATAAATGGGAAGAAATATTAAATTTTCGCTCGTATAACTAAGAGTAAAGAATAAAAATGTCTGTCAGATTCTATTCTGCAAAATAGACAGTGTCGCATGTAACACATTGGAGTTGCAGGCGTCCATAGGCTACGGTGACTGATTACCATCAGGCGGGCCGTATGCTTGTTTGTCATCGACGTGGTATTAAAAAAAAGTATCATTATCAGCAATGAACGTTTTCGACGTTTTGGTCTGAATAGTAACTATATAAATTATAACTTCTTTATCAGTTGGGGAACCAATGCATTATTTAAATGGAAAGGGGAAGGGCATTTTTGTACAAAGAGTACGGTCGACAGTGACCAGCTGTAGTTGATAGTAAAGTTTTATTTATTTAGCGAACATTATTGCATTTATAGCCTCTGGAAATGATCTCATACGTAAATAGACTCAGTAGCTTTCATACATATAAAGTGCGGCCTAGATGTCATAATTAATAATGAAATTATAACTATGTACGACACCACACGCGCTCTCAGTGTGCTAAAAGCATAAAAAGTACAATAACAAATAGTTTACCATTATTTGATTCATATATATTTACCTATCCAGACAAGAATAATTTTCTGAATCCTAATACTAGAATAATATTAGGAATATAAATGTCCTGAGATTAACTATACTGATAATGACCTACTGTAAATTAATACTTAAGCTAAATAAGTTAGTGAGGTTTTTTACAATAGTAAATAAAAACATAAAACTATTCAAGTTTTTTATACCTCCTTGCTTGTAAAAATATATTTCTTACCCTTTGCTAAGGCCCTCTATTGACGAGTAGTACAATACCGCTGTCTAGCGCTACTCGTCAGTAGATGGCGCTAATTTTAATATTAACGTTATGACCAAAGGTGGCGTATTATAAGATCATCACCATTATATGTTCATAGGAAATATAAATTGGAGTTTTAAATAAGAAATTCTGTAAAACCACCCAAATATAACCACAACAGTAATAATTTTTTAACCACACCAGTGTGTAAAGGCTCACTTTCTACTTAAAAAACTGATAAGAAAGTTGCATTTTATCCACAAGAGTTACAAAATAATCTGATGCAAATTTTGAGTTGTTTCCTCATGTTGGCTGGTAGCATTTACTTTTAACCTCGTAAGGCCCAATGTGCATTACAACGTACACTGTTTCAATCCAATTTGAACCTTACACTAACTGAATTAAGTAGCATTTCTTTTGTTTCATTGTTTTCTAAAACAAACGAAAGTCACCCTAATCTTCTATACAACAAGGTTCAAATTAAAAATAGGGAAACTTTGTATGGTGGTCCTTAGGAGGTTAAGTGATGATTTTGAATAATACATTAACGTTCGTTTGAATTTGATTTGTAACATATTACAGAAAGTATTGTGATCGCAACTCCTTGAATTGAATTGAAATGAGTATTGTACTCGCGTAAGGTGTGGTGAAAAATTTTGTGTTTCACTCGGGCTTGCCTTGAAACCCTCGCAACACACAAAATTCCACTTTCCGAACCACTCGCTACGCTCGTAGTCATAGACCTAGCATTACATAGATGCGCTTTCTCTGCTACTCCTACTTTGTTCCTTAAGAGCATCTCGTTCGGTCAAATGGGGGAGGAGGCCATTTCCTCTCTATATTATTGTACCTCTATGCTCGTGGTTCAATTTTGGAGTCTTTCGGTTGCTCGGGCATCAATATTAGCACAAGGGGTTTAACAAAAACTTTGCCCCCCCTTGTACTATAAAACAAATAACTTTTCGAATATTTTGGACTACAGTTTTGCGGCTTCTTCTATTCATTATGTTCAAGGATGACTAACATGATTTGTTTAAAGGTTTTATAAATGAAACTTAATTCTTAAGATATTATAATCAAATATTTATTACAAATAATATCACTTTTGATATGTAGGTAGCATTCCAAACGAGTGATAAGAATCAATACAGAAGCACGATGCGTCGTCTAGTAAAGTCGTCAATTTTCAGTACGTAATAGATGGATACAGTCTAAGGAAAAAACGTGCCTCGAAAATCACGAAAATTTTATTCTCGATCAGATGGCGCCACTAGTTTTGGCCTACACTCGTATAGAGGGCGTTGACTGTTTCGTTTGTTATTTATAATTTTAACGCATACCAGTGAAAGAACATGGGTCAAAATCATATAAAAATAATTAATGCAAATAAAAAAAATCATTTATCCATATTTAAATACATTTTATCGTATTTTTATAAATATTTATTTTTAGTTTTAAAGTGTGTCGACAGATGGCAGTGAATTTACTGGGGTTACAAAATTTACTATGACAGTACCGCTCTAGTATAAGTTACTCTATGGTAAAACATAACTGAAACTAGAATAGACGTCGCAGTTAACTTGTTGCCTCTTTTTACAACAAAGTGACGACGCGTGACGTCACTACATACGACCAGGGGGCTTAGCCAAGATGATAATCGTACATCGACAGACGTCAAACGTAAAAACGTGTCCGGATGACAGACGTTAAGATTAGTCCCGTAACAATTTCCATACATTATATATGTTTCGATTGGCGTTCTCTTAATCAACAATTGTCAACATAGCTAGGCCCCCACTTATGGCACAAGAGACACCTTATGAATATAAGGTGTAATAAATATAATACAAATGAATTATTATAGAATTTCCAGAGTACTGTATGGATGCATTTCGAAATCATCGAGTCTTCATACAGTGGGTACAATTCTGTACATCTATAAAATAAAATCATCATCCTTAGAGCTGGTCAAACATCCTTAGAGCTGGTCTTACTAAGATGGCATATAGTCGAGAAATTCGGACGGGCACCGCCGTGGCGGGGTGGCCTAGGGGTTCATGGCGTTAGCCGCGATAGCTAAAGACGCCGGTTCGAATCCGGCCTTCACCACTGGAGGGCTTCGTCACTTTTTCTTTAATATATGACATCTATTACAGTTTTTAAAATCATTTGTTTTATACTACAAGTGCACTTAAAGTTACCAGACTAGAACGGTGCAATCTCAAAAGTTCCAGAACATCACAAGCCAGATTTTAACAAAAAATAATTTGGACTTTATGGTCACAGTAGTATGAAATGAATACAAGTAGTTAGGTAACTAAATAATTCTAATAAGCAGGTCAATAATACCCTTGAGAAGGACCCAGCTATCTGCCAGAGTGAAAGACATACAAGCTTGTTTTATATTGAGAATTCACCAGAACGAATGTGCTAACCCACTAGCTACTAAACTAAATTAGTATCGCTCGCAACGTATCTGCTTGATAAAAGTTATTTTACAAATGATATCTACGCTTATTATCCCTCGGTAACCAGTAAAACAGCTCACCATAAAGCTTTCCTTTAGCCCAATTGGCCCAAAGTAAGAAAAATAATAACAGAAATTAAATGGAATCTCAGTCATTGAAAGACGGTACAAATTCTGAGCAATACTATCAATTTGGAAAATGTCAATAATTGTTTACATTCTTTGGTTTAAAATACGTCAAATTAAAAATAAGTCACTTCTCCGTAACCATACAAATATTCTTAAATATATAATAATGCTTATAATAAAGTTATATATACGAGTAACATGTAATCACAAGCCATTTGAACCCAACGTTTTGATGCAAAACAATCTTAAATATTCGATTTCATAGAAATCAAGACTTAATACTAAGTACTGAGCCGAGAGAAATACTTCTCGTTGGTTTCATAGAACCGAAAAACAGTTGAAAGTCTGATAAAAGGCCAAAAAACGTTGGCCACCAGGCACAACACCTATCACAAGAGATAGCTTTAACTTACGCTCGCTCTTTCTAAAAGCTCAATTTTATTTTTATTATATAGTTCTATGAAACAAATACGAAATATTTGAGAACAGGGAGTATGGCCACGCGTGATTTAAAAGCATCATATCACAATATCCAACACAAAAACCTGTGCTAATAAATAACCAAAAAGCCATACGCTCTGTATAGTCATACATTTTCAGCAACCAATATTCCCATGTTTACCAACATGAAAATAAACTAGAAAATTTTAACAATAACAATACGTTAAGGAAGACTGTTGCGATCATCTGCATCATTCCTTTGGTGCTGAATTACCTACAAAGGTATAAATTCCATCAAAAGCTAATGTAATAGCGGACGGAGGAAATTGCACTTTAAGTCGCCTCTTTAAGGCTGTTAATTGTGCGTCATGTATCCAGCTCATGCCAGAATACATAATGGATTGTTGCTAGGGTTGTCCCTCCTATTAATGCTAAGGCAGAGATAAACCTGGCGATTAAAATAGGTGTTTTATTGGAGTTTTCTCCTGAGAAGACGAGGAAGCCGACAGGGATGCCGACAGCGGCTCCGAGGGCGTGAGCGGACCAGGCCACTGGTGCAACATCCCAGGCGTCTGCTGGCGTGCGCAGCAGCACCCAGCTTAGCGTCTCTGATGTCGCCAGCACCACCACGCTAAGAGGCCGGAACCACCAGAGCGGGATGTGGCCGAATCTGGGAAAGACAATTATAAGTTAATTGAAAAATTAAAAGATTTCTTTAACTTTTTAAGAGTACATAATGGGTACAAAAAGTCAACGGACAAATTTTCATTTAGTAGACAATAAATGTGTATTAAATTAAAGCTATCCCAAATAAAACCGGCCAGGTGCGAGTCGGACTCGCCCATGCACCGAGGGTTCCGTACAAAATCATTTTTTTTATTTTTTACAAATTTACAGTTTCCATATTTTCCCTCTATTCGTAGTATAAGCCGATATTACTTGCCAAATTTCAGAGTTCTAGGTCAACGGGGAGTACCTTATCAATTTTGATTTCCTTGAGTGTCAAAATATACGTTTTTGCGGCATAAACGGCCGTTTCTTTTTTTTACGTTAACTAAGAAGTTCTGAATGAGATTGGCTCAGGACCGGGATAAGTGGCGTAATCGAAGAGAGGCCTATGCTCAGCAGTGGGCGATAAAAGCCTGATATGATGATGATGAACTAGGAACGTGTTTGATTTTTTCACAGCGTCAAGGGACCGCAGATCTGACTGAGTATATGTTTTAAATTTCAACTCGATACCTGGAGGTACGTGGAGATACGTGGACGCGTTCCCGAGATAAAGGGTCTTGACAGACAGATGGACGGACATGCAGACGGACAGACGAACGGACAACAAAGTGATCCTATAAGGGTTCCGTTTTTTTTCCTTTTGCGGCACGGAACCCTAAAAAGGGAAGTATATAAGCAGCAAAATTCGAATTAAGACGATAAACAAGTGTATCTTCTTCTTCTTCTCTCGTGTCGAAGTTCCTTCAAACAGTGGATGCATAGAAAGCAGCGGTGCTGACAGCCCTGACCGTCGCGACCCTCAGGTCAGATTCTGAGCAGGATTACGGGCACGCGGGGCATACCAACAGGTGCACCATGGTTTGCGGTGCTGTATTGCAAGCGCATTGAGTAGAGTGGCCGCGAAGATGTTCAACACGATGGTTCCTCCAAGAAAACAAGTGTATGATATGATATGATAACCAGTTAAAACTCACCTAAGGCAAACGTTAGGCAGATGCGCTGTCAACAACGCATAGACGGCTGCGGACGCTCCAACAACGCGTACTCGCGGTTGTAATGCTCCGGCGCCTAGCGCGCCCGCCGCCAGCCCCGCCGCCCATATCGCGCACACGCGGGCGCGGCCTTGCTCACGCTCCAGCACCCAGCCCACCTGGAGAAAATATGCGTAAATTTAAAGGTAGGTAGATGGCGGGTACGTTAATTCAAGGAATTCAAACTTTAGTCAGTCATATCAGACTATTTAGAAAACGTTAACCCTTGGAGGTTGCATGACAGAATAGGGAGATATATAAATGTACTGTAACTTTTTTACGAAGCACCTTTGACTATAAATTTAATTCTATGAGTGTACTTTTTTCTTATATCTGCGAGAAATAAAAGGCTTTTTTATTTTATTTATTTTATTTAACCCTTGGAGTTAATAAGTATGTGCATCAATTGTTTGACGTCATAAAGCGATTGTAAAATCCTATTATGAAAATAAATGAAAATAATGATATGATATGATATGATATGATATGATATGTTGTAGCAAATGCTCTAGCGCTCTATTTGCGGACAATTTGCATAAAGTTGCTGTAATACCGTACATTCATAATACGAAGTCCAGCGAGAGAGCGACTTGCAATAATGAGCGAACAGTGCGTTAGATCTAGATGCATCTCTCATCTCTTTAACGCCGTATTTTTTGCTGTCAATTTTGTCAATGTGGGAAATTGTTGGCATTAATGTTTTTTTTTAGTCTAGTAAGTTTTTTTAACTTACCGCAAGGGCAACGATGGCGTTCGTAGCCAAGTGTGTTGCCGAGGCGTGTATGACGCCATAAGACAGCAGTCTCCACGGCTCCCGCCACCACGCGCCCGGCGACCACTCCAGACGCATGCGCGCGCGCTCCGAGCCCCACAGGTACATTGCTACCTGCGCAAACATATCATTGAATTGAAAAAGAAAGGTTAACTAGAGGTACGTCAGAATTAGATGCGAGGCTTCTAATATAATTTGGTAATTGAAGAAAATTCTACAAAATGAAACCCGGATCACCCCACTCCGAAAATCATTTACATGAAGTCCATAATCATATGAGCAAAGATAGATATAACTCCGTAATAGATGGATACAGTCTAAGGAAAAAACGTGCCTCGAAAATCACGAAAATTTGATTCTCGATCAGATGGCGCCACTAGTTTTGGCCTACTCTCGTATAGAGGGCGTTGACTGTTTCGTTTGTTATTTATAATTTTAACGCATATCAGTGAAAGAACATGGGTCAAAATCATATAAAAATTATTAATGCAAATAAAAAAAAACATTTATCCATATTTAAATACATTTTAACGTATTTTTATAAATCTACATTTTGAGTTTTGAAGTATGTCAATAGATGGCAGTGAATTTACAGTGGTTACAAAATTTACTATGACAGTACCGCTCTATCTTATTACTTATATCCTCATTGATATGAGTCATATAATAAAATCAAACATAAAGTCCATTTTGGAAATTACCTGACGTTCAAAAATAACTTTGAATTAACCGAATACACTTTGCAACAGTAAAAAAAACACTCATGTAAACATGGATTTTTTTGTTGCAAAATTTCATAAAACCATAACAAAAATAATCTCAATTATGTAAATCTATTTCTGAATTTATCATATTTAGTCACCAAAGCGCGAGTTTCCCTGAATGTGAGCAGACCATAGACCACCCCCTATCGGGAGCAGACACAGGGAGCAGACCTATCGGGTTTTAAATTCGTATTGTGAACCGGATGAAAATCAAATAAAAATTGACGTAAAATATTTTGTAACGAGTAATTATAATTAAAATGTTGAGTGATGTCCGGTCTAGTCCGATCAGTAATAGTTAAGCTGTCTTTTATACATACATTATTTATTTAGCTTCATGAAAAATAGTGTAAAAAGATATGTGTGATTTTGCAGCTTTTTACCCAACTGCATAGAGTAACTTATACTAGAGCGGTACTGTCATAGTAAATTTTGTAACCGCAGTAAATTCACTGCCATCTGTCGACACACTTTAAAACTAAAAATGAAGATTTATAAAAATACGATAAAATGTATTTAAATATGGATAAATGTTTTTTTTTTATTTGCATTAATTATTTTTATGATTTTGACACATGTTCTTTCACTGATATGCGTTAAAATTGTTAAATAACAAACGAAACCATCAACGCCATCTATACGACTGTAGGCCAAAGCTAGTAGCGCCCTCTGAACGAGAATCAAATTTTCTTGATTTTCGAGGCACGTTTTATCCTTAGACTGTATCCATCTATTACGGAGTTATATCTATCTTTGCCCGACTGCCAAAGGAGGAGGAGGGTAATGTTTTTTGTATGTTATTGTAACTTAACATTAAACCCGATCTTATGTAAAAAAAATTGTTGATACCTATTATCTTTTCATGATTCAAGACATGTAAAAATATTTATAAATAGTAATAAGAAACATGAAAGAAACTTACGATTATAATAATAACGGTGAGTATAAAATAAGGCGGTTTGAGAACAGCGTACAACTTCTCCGATCTCTTCTGAAACTTCGTTTTAACTTTCGGCTTTTCTTCTATTGGCTTTTCTTGCTTCTGTTTCTTGAGAACATCCCACACTCCAAGCGTGAGACCGGCTTGGAGTATGGGGCTTGGTGGGGAGTCGAGGAGACGGCGGTGCTCGCCAGGGCTTCTGGTCTCCCGTTCGAGCCACGCTCGGGTCGCTGGAGGTCGGGAAGGCGCCACGCGTCTTGGAGTACCTCGTGGTACATGCACAGGTACCGGTCTGTAGCCCGCTCGGTCCTCGACGTCGGCATCGGGCGCCATCGCGACCAACTACCATTTTCCGTCAACCTGTCGCTTGCGTCTGTAACCAAGTAATTAATATATTGTAGCGCCGCGATATATATATACGCGTTTCAGGAGGAAAATTTAAAATAAATCAATAGACATATATCTATATTCCTATAATTGCAGCGGGAAATTGATGGGTAATTTGCTTCCGGTTTGTCTGCACTAGAAAATAAACTAGAGTATTTTATTTTAGTTTACAATGTAAATGCACTTCTATAAATAATTATACTTTACAGCATTACTCATGTCGATCGAATCGTGGATCAGGGTAAAAAAATTCCAATGCCACGTTTTCACCTATTGTATTGTATTTATAAAAATAACTAATTATTCATTTTAGAAAGGCTACAATTATAATTACTACAAAAATACTTTAATACCCTAAATAAAAAAATCGCCTCTCGCTCAACTCCCCGTACACCGCACCGCCGGCACGCGCGACCTGCGATCCTCTCAGAACCGAACTGCTATCAGAAAAGTGGGGTTAGGTTAGAACTGCGACCCATACGTAATGCTGCTAGAAAAGTGGGTTAGGTTAGGTTTGATGTGCGATAATCACAGAACCAAACTTCTATCAGAGAAGTGGGTTAGGTTAGGTTAAAACTGCGATCCTCTGAGAAACGAAATGCTACTAGAAAAATGGGTTAGGTTAGGTTAAAACTGCGACTCTTACAGAAACGAAATGCTACTATGAAGAAAATGATGATATTTTTAATTAAAATATGGTTAAAATTTTGGTGATCATTGACTATTTTTTGGTTAATAATGATTAGTTAGGTAGTAGACAGGTAATTGAGTACTTAGCGTACTACATAAATAAGTTGTAACATTTTATTTATACCACATTAAATGTAATACATCATAACATAAAATAATTTAATGCAAATGCCATTTATCCCTAATAAGTACCGTCGGGTTTCCCACAAACAAGGCCCTTGTTTATTATTTATCTCATGACAATTAGTACTGCCTGGGAATAAATGTCAAAAAGTATTCGAAGTTGGTCGGCGCTTACGTCATTTTGTCGACGAGTAACAAAGAAGCTTGTGGTTTGCGCGGCGGCGGCGCGGGCGCACAAACTCGCTAATTGGGTTTTCATAGAAATCCCTAAAAAGATTTACGTTTAAAGCGTTTTCCTAATTATTGTGACGTAAGTATTGTTTATATTTTGAATGAATTTCGTAGAATTCGTAGTAATGTTGTTATTTTGAAGGAATCAAGGAATATGATTCAAATAAATTTGTGATGTAAAATTTAAGGTTTTAGGAGGTCATTTTTGTTTTTAGTTACAATTTTCAGATTTTAACTGGTTATGCTTAGAGAGAACATTAAGAACATAAATACTTTTGAGTTTGTTTTACTTGTTTTTTTTTCTAAGAGTGATTTGGTATATTGAAATACTAGTCTGGTTGTTGAGGATTGTAGAAGGACCAGGCAGAATAAAAAATTGTTTAAAAATAGAAATGTACTGTATTCTGCCACACAAGTACATATATAAAAATTAGAAAATTATGTTGCTTGTTTCAAGTTCAAAGTTGCAATGTCACAACGTTAGCTAGAGAGAATATCATCAACAGAGGTCGCCCCCGTCTCGCCGCAGTCTCCGGTGAAGCCTTGCGTTTCGTTACAACATGCCCGCCCACGTTGAAAGCTTGGTCTTTCAACTGAAGAGTTAATTTTCGACTGGCAGTGGACATATTTTGCTGAACGCACGACGGATGATCCCAGACGACGTCCTGATGTCGGCCACGCGATTGATGCCATCAGATCCAGGGATGACGCTAACTATTCTGCCGAGCTTCCATTTCATTGGAGGCAGGTTGTCTTCTTTGACGACGACCATGGTATCGGTAGCCAGTTGACCCTTGGCTTGCCTCCATTTGGTTCGCTCCTGAAGTTCAGAAACATATTCTTTATACCAGCGAACCCAGTAGTGTTGCCTCAATTGTTCGATCCTCTGGTACCGTGTCAGTCTCAATGGAGGAATCTCTGTCAGACAGGGAGTCGGAAGAGCTGTGAGTGGTCGTCCAATTAAAAAATGGCCTGGAGTAAGTGGTAGCAGATCAGAAGGATCGCTGGTTAAAGGAGTAAGAGGCCTTGAATTTAAAATTGCCTCTATTTGACACAGTGCGCAATAAATCTCTTCAAAGGTTAAATGACAGTTACCTAAGACTCTAACTAAATGGTGTTTAGTGGATTTTACCCCGGCTTCCCACAAACCGCCAAAGTGTGGTGAATATGGTGGAATAAAGTGAAACCTAATGCCGGCATTGGCTGCAGACTCAGATAACGTCTTCGCATGGCTGGTAAGGAATCTCTTTAAATCATTGTACGCCCCGACAAACTGGGTTCCATTGTCGGAGTATATGTCAGAAGGTAAACCGCGGCGACTAACGAATCGCTTCAACGCCGCCATGTAACCTTCCGCAGACAAGTCACTACATAGCTCAAGGTGTACACATTTAGTTTTAAAACACACAAAGATCACGATGTATACCTTTATGGTTTGACTACCACGACCCTTTCGAGACGCAGCCAGTATAGGACCGGCATAATCTACGCCAACAACCTCGAAAGGAAAGCCTGGCGTTACTCGCGGTGAGGGTAAGTTGCCCATAAGTGGCGCAATAGTTGCACCGCGCATACGAGTGCACAGGATGCATTTGTAATATGTTGACCTAGCTTGTGTACGACCACCGATTGGCCAATAGGTAGACTTTACGTATGCTAGCATGGCTTGAGGTCCCGCGTGTAACAAAATGATGTGAACGGCATTGAAATATGTCACCGTTATAAAATGCCCTTTCGGCAAGATAGCTGGGTGCTTTTTATCAAAGCTAAAAGGCCCGTTTCTAAGTCTTCCGCCTACACGCATAAGTCCTTCAGAATCCACAAAAGGATTCAGCTTTGTAAGCGGATCTTTGGCTTTGAGTACAGTTTTATTTTTAACATCATCATATGAGCAAAATGATTCTATCTGCGCTAATTTTACTAAAATATTCATAGCCGCATGAAGTTCTTTAGTGTTAAGGAATCCTGAATTTCTCACACTACCCGGTCGTGCGTTATTGATAAACCGTAAAACGTAAGCGGTGACTCGTTTGAGTTTGGTAAAATTGGAAAACTTCGTAAGATTCAATTCTGATAGCGGTCGGTAGCGGGAACTATCTAGTACAGCTTCGCTCGCTACATTTGCAGTGATTACCTCAGCCTTAACTTCATCGCTATCCTTGCTCGCGTGGTGATTTTTGGGCCAGTCCTCTTCGTCATTACGTAGGAATGCTGGACCGTTCCACCAAATATCAGCCGCAGCAATTGAACCCGCATCAAGGCCGCGTGAGACCAGATCCGCTGGATTGTCCTTAGTAGGTACGTGTCGCCAAGGCCAACCGCCAGTGATTTCGAGTATATCAGCTACGCGATTTCGTACGAATACTTTGAGTTGGGTTGGTAGCATTCTAAGCCATCCTAACACGATCATGGAATCGGTCCAAAATGTACAACTGTCTGCTTTCATGCGAAGTGATATTAGCGCTTTTTGGTAAAGCTGTGCTCCGATCAAAGCTCCGCATAATTCCATCCGCGGAATAGTTACCGGCCGAAGTGGAGCTACCCTACTCTTTGACATGAGTAACCGAGTAACTACTCCTGTGTTAGTGATAGTACGTACGTACAAACAAGCTCCGTACGCAGATTGAGATGCATCCGTAAAAATGTGGAATTCCACTCGCGACGCGTGGATTCCTACGACACTACGAGGAATGCATAAGTGGTTTAATTCCGGTAAAGACATTGTTATACTATGCCATTTTTGAGAAATCTCTTGAGGCACTTCATCATCCCAAGAAACTCGAGAAAGCCATAAAAGCTGTAGCAGGATTTTACCCTGAATGACAACCGGCGATAAAAGACCTAGAGGGTCAAATATTTTTGCTATTGTGGAGAGGATAAACCGCTTGGTTATTTTTTCAGGGTGTTTTCCAAAGTCGATAGTAAAATACAAGACATCGGCTCCACTTTTCCAACCTAGCCCTAGCGTCTTACTTTCGTCCATGTTGCCTAGATTTAGATTTCTAGAGTCGTCATTATGTTCAGTTATGAGCCTAGGTTCATTTGAACGCCACTTGCCGGCACTTTTAAGTACTGCACTAACCTGAGTTATAATGCTGGTGGCCTCTTGCTCAGTATCAGACCCGGACAAAAAGTCATCCATGTAAAAGTCATGGGCAATGATTTCAGTGAGCCGAGGGTCCGAGCAGTCCAGTGATAACTGTTTAAGGCACCTAACAGCTAAGAACGGAGCACTGGCCGTACCGTAGGTGACCGTATTTAATTTGTATACGCACAGAGGTTCAGATGGATCCTTGCGCCAAATGATTTGTTGCAAATACCTATCGTCAGGGTGCACGACTATCCTCCTATACATTTTTTCCACGTCAGCCGTGTACACAAAGCGGTATTGCCTAAACCGTAACAAGATAGCTATGAGATCGTCCTGAATAGTAGGTCCTACATACTGAATGTCGTTCAGCGTTACTCCGGTAGACGTGCGCGCACTAGCGTTGAATACGACCCGGAGCTTTGTCGTGAGGCTAGATAGCCGTAACACGCCGTGAAAAGGCAAAAAGTTTCCTACTATCTCATTGGAAGTAACCTTGGACATGTCTCCCAAAGTCTCGTATTCGTTCATAAAATCTTTGTACATCGGCTTTAATTGCGGCTGCCGTTCTAGTCTGCGCTCTAACGACAGGAAACATTGTTTTGCCCGCTCGTAAGAATCGCCCAACGAAGATGCAGGCTGCTTTAAAGGATACCTAACCATAAACCTACCGTCCGGTAACCGAGAGGTATTTTTAACAAAGTGTTCCTCGCAAGCCCGTTCATCGTTGGTATAATAAGCCGTCGCGGGTTTTATTGTTGCTTCGTCTAACTTCCAAAAACGCGTCAATTCGTCATCTTGATTATTCATCTGAACAAAATTGCAACAAATGCTTTTAGAGTTAAGATTACCAGCATTATGACCCGACACTACCCAACCTAGTTTGGTCTCATAGACTATGGGCTTGTTTCGTCCCAATTTAAATTTATCGTTACCTACTAATTCCCAAAAGACCTCGGCGCCAAGAAGAAGATCTATAGCTGCCGGCGAGTGGAACTGAGGATCAGCCAAGACTAAATGTTTAGGTATGTCTAGCAATGATACATTTACCTTTTCCAAAGGTAAGTCGCATGTAGCTTGTGGAACTACGTAAAATGACCTTTTCATGCTAAAACTTTTGTCAAACAAAGATGACCTTGCGTCACATAATTTATGTAGGGTCGACTTAATATTTTGAATACCAGTTAAAGACACATTTACCTCCCTAATAGGTAAGTTCAGTTTTTTGCAAAAGTCAGCTCTAATAAAATTAGGTGAAGACCCATTGTCCAAAAATGCGCGCGCCATGTGTGGTTTACCGTCGCGATCATATACTTCTACTAGCGCAGTAGATAGTATGACTTGACCTTCTAAAGCAGGATGGGCCGGCAACAAGAAACTGCCGTTAGCACTGCAGCCGGGGTCAGGTGCAGGCTCGTCGTGCTCGCTCGGACTGCTAGGAGTCACTTCTATCGCCGGCATTGCTACTGGAGCCTTCGACGGTAACCTATCCACGTGTATAAGTGAGCTATGACGTAATGAACACGACTTGCACGGACCACGTCTACAATACTTCGCTATGTGCCCGGGTTTTAAGCAATTCAAACATACTTTCATCCCTTGAACCTTATCTGCACGTTCTTGATTAGATAACGCGAGAAAGTCGGGGCATTCAAATAACCAATGACCACGCTTACATAACGGACATTCATATGTAAAAAGTGGGCTACTCACAGTATCGGTTTCACGTTCATCTAGTCCTACGAAACATTTTTCCTTTACCCGTTGCACGGCGGAGCGCGCGTGCGCCGCGGAGGCAGCGCCGGTGCCGGCGGCGAGCGGCCAGGACGCGCGACGTTCGGGGCCATCCATCGCCATGGTTTCCAATAGATCCGCACGATCGCTGAGGAAATGTATGATAGCATCGAAAGTAATTGTTTCGCAACTAGGCACAAACTCCTCCCACTCTCGTCTCGTAACATTGTCAAGTTTTTGACATATTATATACACTAATAATGTGTCCCAATGGGTGGTTGGTTCATCAAGGGTCGCTAACGCACGTATATTTTTGCATATCGCGTCAATAAGATGCCGAATAGCTGTCGATGACTCCTTGGTAATTGGGGTTATATTAAATATGGCCTTGATATGATTATTCACCAATAACCGCTTATTGTTGTATCTGTCGCATAATAATTGCCAAGCTATTTTATAGTTACTACTAGATAATGCTAATGATTGTACAATTACCGCGGCACTGCCTTCTAATGAAGCCCGCAAATAATGAAACTTGTTTACATCATCGATGGAGTCGTCATTATTAATCAAACTATCAAATGTGTCGCGAAACTCAAGCCATGTATCATACGAGCCTCCAAATTTGGGTAAAGTAATGGTAGGTAACTTACATTTTACATGTGGATGACGCCGTGTATTATTGTCGGAAACCCCATCGCTAGGCGCGACCTTGGTATGCATGGTTACTAATTCCTTAGCCGCCGCGACTGACGAGTAGTACAGATCCTCGAAATCAGACCTCTCGTTCAATTGGGCCTCGTCATCCTCCGCCATATACTCCAACTTGGTTTGAATCTCGTCATACGTGTTGTAAACACATTCTAATTTAGCAATCCGAAGTTGCAGTTCCGTCACCTGAGCCGCACACCATACTTTTTCGGCTAACTCGCGTATATAACCTGAAAATTTAGTTAATCGCGACTTAATATGACCCCTCTTCTTAGTTAACTCTTTAAACAAGGCTTCATCCATCTTAAATTGCACTTAGTATTTACCTTCTTAGCACTATCAACACTCTGTTTCACCAAAAACACCAGCACAATGAACCGGGAACATAAACAAACACTTTCTTACGAATTTAATGCTAATTACTCCGATGTTGTTTACTATAAGCAGGCCGGCTAAGTTATGGCGATAAGTACCTATGTCGGCCGGGCGCACCGTTAGATACCTATGGCAAAAAAACGTTTATCGGCGCTCGACCGATGCACTTATTATGCAATTATGTAATTGAGATTTATTTGAGTTTTAAAGTATGATTTATTTGTATCGTGGTTTTTTAAATAGGTTACGGTTATTGTTTAAAGGCCTAATATAGGGTTTTTAAGCATAAGTTTCTTTGTAAATTGTGTCAAATAGAGGAATATTATAGAAAATAGTTATTAATGCTTCTTACGTAAAATGATTGACATATATTAAAGGAACGGACTCACTTTTAGCTCTTCTTAACCTGTTCACTCCTTATCGACGTCGTCGGATTGTAGTTTTCCGGAATAACGGTAGAACAGTTGAGCACTTCGTAGCTGATGGATGAAGATATAGCCGCCTCGGGATGTTTCAAGCTGCACTCCTCACTGGAAAGCCGGTATGTTGGATGCGCAGGAAATATTCCACACGATGCGTTTCTTCTTTGTCTCAGCCGTAATGGCGGTCCTTGGACCTTAATATCTCGTAGCTCGCTGATTCAAATAATTATCTGGCATCGAAGACCATGTTGAGGATTGTAGAAGGACCAGGCAGAATAAAAAATTGTTTAAAAATAGAAATGTACTGTATTCTGCCACACAAGTACATATATAAAAATTAGAAAATTATGTTGCTTGTTTCAAGTTCAAAGTTGCAATGTCACAACGTTAGCTAGAGAGAATATCATCAACAGAGGTCGCCCCCGTCTCGCCGCAGTCTCCGGTGAAGCCTTGCGTTTCGTTACAACACTGGTTGATAAGTACAAAATGGTGATAAATAGAGATACTGGTGATAATTACTGCTCCTAAAAATACGTGCTGATTTATACGGAAAAGCATTGCTATAATGATAAAACTGTAAATTTACGAGTATTAGACATAATTAATCTAAGGTATTTAATTTTAATGATCATCTTTTATTTATTTATTCGTGCCTATTCATGAGAGTAAATATATATTATGTGTTTTTTTTTCGATCTATAACCCCATTAAAAAATCTAGACACGTGTACAACTTAGAATATCACACCATTGTTACGCGTAGCCAGCTCGATTCTTATCTGCCGACCGTACAGGGTTACCTAAAGGGTATCTTTCGTAAACTTTATTGCAACGCCATAAAACACACCAACGGTCAGCTGTTCGTACCATCTTTGACAAAATTATGTGACAAATCGTGACCCTTGTTGCGACGAGATGAAGACTACCAAAGATCAATTGAGCTGTTAGTAAAGACAACAGACTATAAAGCTATGTAGGAGTGTCAATGTTGAATCGACGTGGTGGGTCTGTAGACAATGAAGTGATCGGAACTTGATAATGAACTATTTTCTTTATTAGGAAGCAGATAAGAAAGGATAAGATCTAGGAGGATATAACTTAACGGAGACGCCACGTCTGTAATTTTCTGTACAAAAAAGTTTGCCGATTTTTGCGGGAACGTCAAATGTATACGTAACGTAAAAATAGCCATGTCAGATAAACATCAGATTCGTCAGAAACGTCAGACGAACGCATTCATACTTAAATGAATAACAAAAATCATGTGTGTCTGGAATGCACTGTGCACATTAATATGCGTCGTGTGACATGCCTGTCGTAAATGGTAGCTGTATGTTTTCGGTGTTTGACAAATAGAGCTGTTCAATATGCATCCCTGTGCCTTGAAGATGCAACACCAGACTAATGCCATCACAACACGTGCAACGTGCCACACAATGCAATGCATTGTTGTTGGTACCATCAGTTCAGTTTCATGGAACAAATTATACGTATGTTGGGGTAAAATTGGATCGATTTAAGAGTAGATATTTGAATGTTTTTTTATGAAATGGGTAGGAGGCTTAGCTAGGCAAACGAGCAATCGAATCGCGTATTGGTAAGCAATTACATGTCCATTGGCCCATGGACACCTGCAACACCAGAGCCTCTGGTCCCGAGGTGTTGCAAATGCGTAGCTTACACACAGTTTAAAGGTGTATAGGTAAGGAAATACCGCAGGCGACAGTTCATTCCGCAGTTACTACCGTACTACCAAACTACTCGTAGTCGTTTATTATTGGCTGCTGCCAATAAAACTATCAGTATAAAGCGACAGACGCGAGAGTATTTAAAGACGTTTGGCAAACGTAACAGGAAAAGGTTGGATTTAGTTATAAATCTTATACGTATGTACAATCATTACCAAGAGTAGTATCATCATCAATTATAAGAGATAAGAAGACACATTCAATGCAACCCAGTTTTGTACATCATCTGTGAAAATTTCAACTGTCTAGCTATCACGGTTCATGAGATACAGCCTGGTGACAGACAGACGGACAGAATAGACGGACAGCGGAGTCTTAGTAATAGGGTCCCGTTGTTACCCTTTGGGTACGGAACCCTACAAAGGTATCGGGATGCTACGAAGAGTCAAGTCATTATTTAGGTTACTATTGGCGTTTTCTATAAACGACTGTGATCATGGCTAGGCCCTATGAATGACACAAACACACTCCTAGTTTAACAAACCGATTTGGCTAAACAAAGGGCCACACAAGGAAGTGTCTGTCTGTCTGGCAACTCTCAATAGCTGTGTCCATTCAATTTAATATAGACAAGATTGCCATGTGTTGCCATCCGATAAGCCGAGGCCAGGAACATCACTGAATAATGTGGCTCTATTCAGTGGCGTAACTAGGGGGGGGGGGGGGGCAGAGGGGGCACGTGCCCCGGGCGCCATCCAAGGGGGGGGGGGGGGCAAAATGGGCAAAAGGCAGCAGCAGTGAAACTTATGTCAGTCGTCAGGGGGCGTACATTTGGTGACTGCCCCGGGCGTCATATCCTCTAGCTACGCCCCTGGCTCTATTTGAGAAGTTTTAACGACAGTTCCAGATATCGCTGGTTTTGTGACATCTCAATTATATGACGGAGAATGACTGAATTGTGCCATCTATCGCCTTTCATAGGCGTTATCGCGCAATGCTGCGGCGCTGCCTAAACAATAGAATCCAGAACAATTGAAGTGAGGCTGTCAATCAATCTTCTGATGAGCACGAACGGGAGGAGATGACGACGTTGGCGGTTCCTTCTCATCTCTCCAAATCATGGAATGTTACTTCTCAGGAAGCGTTGTTAAATATAACATAACTAAATATTATTTCATTAATAAAAAGAGAAATATATAAATTTTCTACCTTTAATCCTATGTATTGTATGTATATATTCAGCATTTTCTATAAAAAGGGACCTTATTGTCGATGGCGCTTACGCCATTATTAACTATGCTCCGATATAAATACACGCCGCGCGGCGCTTTGCGGCGCAAGCGCCATCGACAATAAGGTCCCTTTTCATAGAAAATGCCCCATATTAGTAACAGTGGGATATTCTCATTTAGATTCTCGGTAAATGATTGTCCTTACAATATGCAATGAATGTTATGTCATAAGCTGTTACTACAACATTTTGAATAATAAGTCAATACCTCAACTAATAACTCAATACCGACAAATAGTACCCATTTGATTGACGATGATACATATGTAAATATCTTATAATATTCATTATGAATAACAATGTTAACATAACATATTGACAGCATATAATTAGCCATCTTAAGTTCGATAAAATAAATTAATATGTAATTAATATAATGCTATTGCATAATTAATGAAATTTTGGTTGGCGTGCAGTATACTTTGTTTGATCATAATGAGTAGGTATGTATCGGCAGCTTCTTTTAATGATAATATTGATAACTTCTTTGTAGTAATTAGCACTTTTATGAGATTCATATTAAAATAATATTTTCCTTTACCTACATAATTATATGGGCTGGTTCTGTTCTGTTGTCGTTAGTTTTTTTTTCGTTTGATTTCGATAAAATTTGGCTATTTTGAAGAGCTCCTTTTTCTCTTTTTATCCCAATAAATACGAAATCATGAAAATACCATAATTTTTCGTAAACCAGTGAAAGTATGAAATTGCGCATACGTATATTGTACAGAACAGGGAATATATCCACCAAATTTTATCGAATTATGACGAAAAAAATCAACAATAAAAAAAATCGGCCCACTATTTTCTTTTCATTATTATTGTAAATTCCGAATAATTTTATTTAATGTTATTTACCACGGTTAATACACCTGGCACATATTTACTGACATTCTTATATTAAAAAAAAACGAAATTAACTTACCATTTTATTATCAACAACACATTACTAGCAACAAAATCCGATTAAAAACTTAACTTTTTTAACACAAATAATAAGATTTCTAGATCTTTTACACTACTAAACAACCTTTGAATACACTAAGACACGTAACAGATAAGCTTTAGCTGTACTTACGTGCAGATCGCGCGGCGCGCGATACGAGACAGAGAAACAGAGATGGTTAGATGCGCGTGAGCATGCCGTGCCGGGGCGCGCGCTACCTGCACCCTGTGACGTCACATTATTAGCACTGATGCTGCGGATTGTGTTGTCATAGAAACGATAATTATGTACAGGTTTTTATGGTAATTTTACAACTGTAAGTGACCATGCGTGTGAATCCAGATGCGCGGGAGTTGATGGCTGATGCCGGGGCCCGCTGCGTGCGGGGCACCCCGTGACGTAAAGCGCTTAATTTGTTTATCATATACGGCGTAGAATCGACGCTGATAATACGAAGGATGCTGCATATATTCATACTCAAACATCAAACATTTACTAAGCAAATAGGCCACAGGGGCACTTTTACATGTAAATTTTTACAAGCAATACAAAACCAAAATTTACAAAAAACAATTACAAATATGGAGTTAATAAAGTATTAGATACTTTGTCAGACATGTATCCAGTCTAAATGTCGAATTACACAAAAAAAAGAAAACTAATAAAAAATATACAAACAACAGACAATTACTAAAATTGTTTAGAGATGAGTCTCTAGGTGTCAGAGATAAAATATGTATAATAAATAAAATAAAAAAACGATAAGTAAGTAAAAAGATAGTAAATGAAATTAAAAAGTGTTCTGAAATAAGGTTAAATTTTTAATCGTTGAACTAATTTAGTTGAAATTTAATATGGAGTTAGTTTGATTGAGGTCCGGAGAAGGACATAGATAGGGTAGATTAATAGTTTTTATCCGATGAAGACGAGAGCAGAAGCTAGTTAAAAATAAAACTAAATGAACATCTTTTGATCTCGGTCTCCTTTATATTTTCCAGTAACTATGCACCCAGCTTTGTCAATATGAATCGTATTCTACAGTTTATAACGTTTCATAAGTTTAAGGAATGTAAGCTTTGCTTCAGTCAGTTAATAATACCGCTTTTATTATTTAAGGCCGTCGCCAGATGCGTAACCAAAAAAAAGATTATCAATAAATCGAAGCCTGCAGGTTGGCGCCAGGTGCACTTGATAAGTAACATCTGGCCGCGTTGCTATGCGTCCAAGCAGGTAGCTAAGATGGCGGAACCTGTGTAGGGTGACCTTTAGAACTGTCATCCTGATACACAGTTTAGGTCAGGGTTTCTTAAACTTTTTGTAGTCACGAGGAAGGACCCGTTAAAAAAATATTTTAGGAAAATAATAAAAAACCCTTATTTATATTTTAAAATTTACTTTTATTATAATTTTCATTCTTAATGAGAAAAAATTACATAAAATACATAAGTGTTCACTTCACTTAGGTCTCGTCAAGTTTACTACAAAATTTCCTAATAAGTAAGTATGTTTAAATTAAGTAGATAACTGACCTACTGCGGACCCCTGATAAGCGTGCTACGGACCCCACTTTAAGAAACACTGGTTCAGGTGTACGAGGCTTAAAAACCAAGACAAAACTAAGAAAATTAAGGCAAGGTTACCTACATTAAAATGAACTGGTTTATTTTGAATAAATCTTATCGAAGCCTGCAGGTTGGCGCCAGGTGCACTTGATATGTAACATAAAACATCTGGCCATTGCTGGGTTGCGCGCACGCAGGTAGCTTGGATGACAGGACCAGCGTAGCGTAAGTTGCAATGACAAAATGCGGCACTGCCATCATCATCATCATCATGTCAGCCGATAGACGGCCACTACATTAGCCTCCTCTTCCTTACTCCATTAGGACATAGGCCTCCCCCAAGGCTACCATCATTAATGTAAAATTTCATAAATTTTAGATTTATTCAGTTCATAATATTATGATTTAAATTGATTATAATTATACAAATGTCAAGCAATACACATTATATTCGTATATTTCTAAGTGTCATGTTTGGTGTATACTGTAAGTGACATTATTATAATAAAATAAAATAAAATAAAATAAATTTAAAAACCATTATAAGTGTAATGTCGGGATGCTCGAATGGGTTTATTTGTATCCGGTAAATAATTAATACCAATACAAAGACTGTTTAACTAGTATTTATTGTAATAAATGATAAGAGCACATCTTACTAGTACAATGTCTTTAACCCAAGAGAGGGAGGGGCGGAGCAGACAGCGATTAGTTACCACAATAAGCAATCAATTAATTAACTAAATTATGAACAATGTCAAATAATATAAAATGAAAAAACAACGTTAACGGCTAGCATGGATATCTCATAACAAAGATAGATATAACTCCGTAATAGATGGATACAGTCTAAGGAAAAAACGTGCCTCGAAAATCCACGAAAATTTGATTCTCGATCAGATGGCGCCACTAGTTTTGGCCTACACTCGTATAGAGGGCGTTGACTGTTTCGTTTGTTATTTATAATTTTAACGCATACCAGTGAAAGAACATGGGTCAAAATCATATAAAAATAATTAATGCAAATAAAAAAATCATTTATCCATATTTAAATACATTTTATCGTATTTTTATAAATATTTATTTTTAGTTTTAAAGTGTGTCGACAGATGGCAGTGAATTTACTGGGGTTACAAAATTTACTATGACAGTACCGCTCTAGTATAAGTTACTCTATGCTCATAACGATCGTCAAAATAAAATAAAACGAATAACAGGTCAATAGAAAAAATTATTACATTCAATTTATAATGTCATTTCCATATATTCGTTTATTTTGTTAGTTTTAATAACTCAAAATTAAATTTAGTCCAATGTAATTTTATGTAATGTTATGTATTAATTTTAATATAAATTTTAATTGTATTATTTTTTTACTAGAATTTTAATTTTAATGTTATTTTAATTGTAATTTTAATTTTATTTAATATTAATTTAAGAAATATGGACTGAATTATTGTCTGAAATAAATGTTTTTTTTTACATACTTAATATAATGGATTATCCAATAAAAAGTCTCAATTGGTGTTAAAATGTTTCGTCAGATGGTTCGGTTCGCAATTTTGTAGGTAGACGTAAATATGAAGTTATAAACTATACTCCCCCATGCACTTTGTTCTGTTCAAAGTTAGCTTAGACGTACTCTACCTTGAAACTGTCATACTGATACACTGTTTATACGAGGCTTAATATCAGTTATAACCAAGTTAAAATCATACATTTCTGTAATGGAACGAAGGTCAAATTAATTACGTATTGCAATGCAATTCATGCACATGCACACCATCTCCAAAATATCCGAGACAGACCCCAACTCGGTTATCGTTTGGAATAATACTGGGATCAACACCCGGCGCGTGCGCACCTGCCATCTCCCAAAAAACGTCTCGACAATGCAAGACCCGCAAAGCTAGCGCATATCACATGTGTATGGTTTTCTTGAAGCGAATGCTCGGCGATGACGTATATGATGGCGATAGAAGGTATAAAAGCCTCAGTTAGATGTCTTTGATTGCATTCCTCTAGATATCATTTACCGAAAAGTGAATAGAAATGTATTAAGATTTAAGACAGTCAACATCAAATGGCTAAGCAGGCGGTCAAATGGTTAGAGCACAACTTTATTGTTAGGAAAGTTGGGGCGTATGTTCGTATGTATTAAGCTCTCTCTCTATGTCATTGTATGTTAGTTTCATCATCCATTACTGGTAAATAACAATTCATCAACCTTATTTAAACAAATGTTAGGTACAATTAAAAATATTAAATTTCATATACGTAGTTACGTACAGCGTTCAGCAATTTTCATGTTTATCAGTACCATAAACCAATGTTGGTTTTTTTTAAGTTTATTTAAGCCATAATTTATTGTGGGACAACGAAGTAAATTACACTCCCGCTCATAACTATTTAGGCACTCGTAATTTTTTCCATACAATTGTATACAAAATCGACTTTCAGAATTATACCGCTAAGTCGCAGTCGGGTAACAGTTTTTTGTGGAGTTTACTTTTTTTATTGAACAGACATAAGCATAGAGCTTTTAAAAGGTGTGCAGAATATTCGCGAACATTGGCTATTTACCAAATAGTAAACGTAAAAAAAAACCATAAATCGTTTTCCAGTAGAAAATCGTTTTATTTTGTATGAACTAGTACATAAGGGTTTTTTTAAATTGTTGCCTAAAGTAAACTCGAAATTTTAAAGGATGTCTTTGGCAACAATTTGAGACTCAATATATTTACCTAAATAAAAATTCAATCCAACATGTAAGAGTCATCAGCCTGCGATCGAACAGTATGATTTTGAAAATAATTTTTGTATACAATTGTATGGTGAAAATACATTTGAGCGGTAGTGTATGCATAAAGTATCAGTGCTTCTGGTTTTATTGACATATGCCATTTACAAAATTACCCCGCTTTCGATGTTACACCAATGCACCCGCATAATTCGTTCCACATCCATAAACACGATGTGTCGAAAAATGTGCAGCAGATGCAACATCCTCTCGAATCACGGGCATGCGTCCGGAAACGGCAGGTGAAGGCCAGGACCAGGAATAGGTTCAGCAAAATGCTTTTTGCTCGATTTACGAGCGGCTCGAGACTCGAGCACTCGAGATGGAGTTTTATATCTTGTTAGAATTGCGTCGGTAATATAAATGCCAATATGGGCACTTGTGCGAGCGGTTACTTTATTTTTATACGATTTATGGTTTAGCACTATAGCTTTAAGGGGATCCCATGCCCCAATGACCTTCGATTTGAATCCCTTAGTTTTCTAATGTTTTTTGTAGCTTATCATATTAACAGCAACGGATTTTAGCAATATAGTATCCCATATTTACTTCAAAGTTCATTGTTTTCGAAATATTTGGCATCAAAGTTGAACAATTTTAGGCCAAAAAACTGGTTTTCTGGCCATAACTTTTGTGTTAATTAGTTTAAAATTAAAACCTTACACAAATTTTTAGAGACGTCTAAGACGAACCCAAATATGTAGATTTCGTATAAGTAAGATCTTTCACAGCAATCGAGATACGAAAAAAGTGTTTTTTTAGACAATGTTTAAAACAATCATAAATAAATAAGTATTAATTTTTTTCACAATCCGGTAGACAAAAATGGAGATAAAAGATTGAAGAACCGATAGCCGCTTGTCTTATAATTCTATATGTAGTGCAAAAGTAGGAGATACGATTTAAAACTTGGCAAAAATCGATGAAAACCTCAGGTAGCCCCTTAATGGTTATGGGTGAGGAAAAAATATGGAAAGGAGACGGTGTAAGTATAATAAAGGATCGAATATTTGTTTGAAAAATAAAAAAACTTAAAAAGCTGTTTTACAAGCTTTATGATTGGTGTACGCGAAAAATATTTTTTTGCGTTTTTTTTTCTGGTTAGGTGGGATAAGAAAAACCCTAGGGTCAGAGAAACACTAGTAGGGAAAATAAACAGAAGATATACCTACTAAAAAAATTATACCATTCAAAATAAAACTATTCTATTAAAAATACTTACGTCGAAGGACTTTCCTCATACGGTTTCCCTTGCCCCGAGCAAAATAAAATATGTTTCTCTTACCTCACTTAAGGACAACGTTATCTCTTACAGATGGAGAATCCTGTGATTGTGGAGAGCCAACTCAAACAATCATAGGAAAATGTCCTAAAAGGCGATTTGCCGGAAGGATGCAGGACTTGTTAGCATTCACACCGGAAGAAAGAGATTGCCTACTCAATTTAGATATTAAATTATAAATCAGTTCAAATATATTTATTTCTCTAAGATTATAAATCACTTAAACAAAGTTTTAGTAATTAATAACATAAATTACTGGTAATCCATAAGCGAGCATAGATGTCGGAATGGATGGATTACTGATTTACTTTTATTTGAATGAATGAATTGAAATGTACAATTTCTTTTGAGTAAAATAAATTTAACAATTTATATGATTTTAATTAGGAATGGCCACTATAATGTTACATTTTTTCATGTCAGTCATATAATAGTTGTCAAAATATAGTGGTCGAAGTTCAATACCTCAACTGTGGGTGAATTTGGCCTTTCGAAGTGTATTCGTTTGCGCTAATAATGTTTCCCCCTACCCCCTCTCTCTACAATAATGTTTGCCCGTTACGGCTACATTGATTTTCGTCAATGCTTTTATGTACTTAATTATTTACCACCCATTTACCCGATTACTTGTGCCAGTTATTGTATAAAAAGACACATCGTGACATCGGTACCGCAGCCCACCACTGTGGGTAAGCCAAATAAGCTCACAAAGTTTACAGAAGTCGGAAACCGGTATTTGCTCCATACAAAAATACCGGTATTATTACGTTCTTTTTCGTTCTTTTGTTTGTAATTTCATTTTTAATGGGACGTTTTAATAATGCAAAATTGTTTCCTAAATAAATGATTCAGTCCTACGTTATGAGCATAAAAAAATTCAAATATTGGGCTGTTTCGGGGTTTAAAAAAAATACCGGTTCCGAGCCCTGTACAGAACAGCGCGCTTATAAGCTTGAGCTCCGATATCACTCAGAGTATTAAATATCGACACAGAAAATCTGCTAAAAATATGTATACTAGACCTTATTGCCCGTACATTAAAGGAGGTACATATTATTAAATAACATTATTATTAATCACTTTGTTAGCTAGTATTTTATTATATTAGTTTTTAAAATTAATAAATAAATAAATTCCGAAATAAATAATTTAATTCATTATTCAATGTCATACTAATTATTTCTAATTACCTGTATATTAGAAAAATACAAATAATATGCAGTAGGGGATGGCTCGGGGTTCCCCGGAGGATGTTCTATTTTCCGAACACACAATTATTGCTCAAGGGTTGACTGTGGATAAGTCCGCCTTTGTACATTGTATATATTTATGTTCTTTTATTGTGTTTGTAATCATACATATATCATACATACATACATCCTCGGCACCCACTGCGGTCAATTGTTTGTACACTTCCTTTTAAGGAAATTGTATATTAGTTTGTGCTTTTCAGGAAATTGTGTTGTTATATATACAAATATGGTACCTATCAGTAGATCAGGTTTGTTTTAAGGGTCAAATGTCTATATCGGACCCATAAAGCAAAACAAAAGTCTGGCAAATCGTAGTCCACGCGCGAAATGGCGGTGCTTGATTGTAACAATAACGATCAAGTTGAAGCAGTCTTGAAGTAGTTATGGAAAACAAGAAAATTGCGAGTTTTACGTTGAATTATTGAGACTAGTAGAGACAGAATTCCTAACGTAATTTTTGCCTAAACATTTAATGGCATGCCCCATATTGTTACTAACCATCATAGTACAATCAACAACGAAATATCCATATGAATTACCCTTTAACTATTAGTGGGAGTCAGTAATTCACTACTATCCGTACAGCAAAACTCTTAAGAGGAAAGAGGACGGCCGTTTCTTCATACGAACGTAGTTCTCATTGGCCTCTCTGGATATAGACATTATGGCAAACATTTTTAACATAATTTTATTTAATATTAATCATAGCTATGCCTCTAGTTTGATTAGTATGATTTTTTTATTATTTTAAAAATTAGGAGTTAAAAACAGACATTTCATACAAATTTTTAATCGCTCCAACTAATAACTATAATAAAACTTCGAAAAAAATCAAACGTAGGGGCATAGCTGCTGTGGTTGATATAAGAACAACAAATTGTGTAATATAAAATCTCGGGTGTCATTTTTCTATAGTTGGTCAAACCAAATTGGCAGTAAATAAGAACTTAAAACTATACTCATCCGTTTTTTTTGGGTGCTAGTACTAGTGTAATGTAAGACAAAGATAGTATGATTATCTCTGTCTGTTTGAAATGAGACAGTCCTTTGACAAACTATATTTATCCGACTTCCAAATCTCAAAAGGAGGAAGTTCTAAATTTGGTTGTATGTTTTTTAGTGTCAGCAGTAATGGCAGTAATACACACTAATGACTAATAATGACAGACTGACGAACAATGTCAAATGAGACAGTAACGAACGAACAATTATCCTTAAACAAATTTAGCCACAGTAAAAATCAAGGAAACAATGAAATAAAGTAGATAAATAAAACATCAGTCGGGCGGCCAATACTGTGCTTTAAGGATTGTGCAAAAGTGACATGGTTGCCTTTAACATCTCATGCAACCAATGGCAGAAACTGGCTGAAGACCGACCCATGTGGCGTCGTGTTATTCATGATGGTCAATCCAAGCACAAAAGAGCTCCTTACTAAAAGAGAAACGCTTGGGGCGCCACGAGCAGGCCTCCAACCCCCGCCCACCTGGAGGAGCATACACCTGCTTCGTGTGTGGACGAGGGATCTTCTCGCGTATAGGGCTTTAGAGCCACGAACGCAAGTGTCGTAACCGCGATGCTGCTTAAAATATCTGACACATAAGGCCTATTTATTATTGTAGTTTTATTAGGCAGTCTATCTTATTATTAATTTACTTTTAAATTAAAAATAGCCACATCATACAGAGCTCAGTATTTATTTATAGCCAGATAAAAAGAGGAAATGAATATTGTTTATTATGTAACCCACTATCACAGCACATTGTAATTGCAGTAACATTGCACTGTGTTGCGTGTGAATCACAGTTGTTAGTGAACTTGGCACATGCACGAGTCCCTTATCATGAGGTCAAGAACACTCCTAGTTTACGTACGTCTACGTCAGAAACAGTTTATGATCATACGAACTAATCCCAACTAGACTTAGTTTGGGTTCCGTACCCAAAGGGTAAAAACGGGACCCTATTACTCCGACCAAAGATAGATATAACTCCGTAATAGATGGATACGGTCTAAGGAAAAAACGTGCCTCGAAAATCACGAAAATTTGATTCTTGATCAGATGGCGCCACTAGTTTTGGCCTACTCTCGTATAGATGGCGTTGACGGTTTCGTTTGTTATTCATAATTAATGCAAATAAAAAAAAACATTTATCCATATTTAAATACATTTTAACGTATTTTTATAAATCTTCATTTTTAGTTTTAAAGTATGTCGATAGATGGCAGTGAATTTACAGTGGTTACAAAATTTACTATGACAGTACCGCTCTATCTTATTATATCCTCATTGCTCCGACTCCGCTGTCCGTCTGTCAGTCTGACCGTCTGTCCGTCTGTCCGTCTGTCCGTCTGTCCGTCTGTCCGTCTGTCTGTCACCAGGCTGTATCTCACGAACCGTGATAGCTAGACAGTTGAAATTTTCACAGATGATGTATTTCTGTTGCCGCTATAACAACAAATATTAAAAAGTACGGAACCCTCGGTGCGCGAGTCCGACTCGCACTTGGCCGGTTTTTGTTTTCTTTTAAGTTGTTTCTGCTTCGATTTTTTGGCCGGTTGGTTATAAACAGTGAAGATTAATAGGAATCATTGGCAAACAACACCACCCGCGAAGATAACGATAACCTAATGTAATGATGAAATAATAATTCTGCACTGATTAAGAATAACTCGTGTAGTTACAAAACATGATAATAAACATAACACCAAAGAGGATATAATAAGATAGAGCGGTACTGTCATAGTAAATTTTGTAACCACTGTAATGTAACTGCCATCTATCGACATACTTTAAAACTAAAAATTACCATTTATTTATATGTATTTAAATATGGATAAATGATTTTTTTATTTGCATTAATTATTTTTATATGATTTTGACCCATGTTCTTTCACTGATATGCGTTAAAATTATAAATAACAAACGAAACTGTCAACGCCCTCTATACGAGAGTAGGCCAAAGCTAGTGGCGCCATCTGATTGAAAACAAAATTTTCGTGATTTATATCTATCTTTGGTTATGCAAAGATAGATATAACTCCGTAATAGATGGATACAGTCTAAGGAAAAAACGTGCCTCGAAAGTCACGAAAATTTGATTCTAGATCAGATGTCGCTACTACCTTTGGCCTACTCTCGTATAGAGAGCGTTGACGGTTTCGTTTGTTATTTAACAATTTTAACGCCTATCAGTGAAAGAACATGGGTCAAAATAATAAAAATATTTAATGGAAATAAAATTTTTTTTTATCCATATTTAAATACATTTTATCGTATTTTCATAAATCTTCATTTTTAGTTTTAAAGTGAGTCGATAGATGGCAGTGAATTTACTGTGGTTACAAAATTTACTATGACAGTATCGCTCTCTTTGGTACTTAACTACTTACAATCAATGAGTGGCCGCGGCAGCTGCAACATACTGAAATTGCAGAGCATTTAGCGATCTCTCTGGGTGTATTTAGTCCATATTAGGTCTTGTCGCGTTTTCTTTCGATGTCTCGGTTACTGGTTAGTCAAAGCCTTTAGCTCGCCTTTCCTAGGTAACCACTTTAATTAGCAACACGGGTCGTAGTGTTCCGAGTGCCTGACCGACTTCACAAATAGGTCACTGGCCTAAGCTATTGAGGTCACTGGCCTTACAACAAACACTGACTTGGTGGTACACAAACCTAGTTCACATTTATCGTGTGACAACATATCATTAAGTAGTATAATACATACCTAGGACAGTATTAGCAAAGATAGATATAACTACGTAATAGATGGATACAGTCTAAGGAAAAAAACGTGCCTCGAAAATCACGAAAATTCGATTCTCGATCAGATGGCGCCACTAGTTTTGGCCTGCACTCGTATAGAGGGCGTTGACTGTTTCGTTTGTTATTTATAATTTTAACGCATACCAGTGAAAGAACATGGGTCAAAATCATATAAAAATAATTAATGCAAATTAAAAAATCATTTATCCATATTTAAATACATTTTATCGTAAAATATTTATTTTTAGTTTTAAAGTGTGTCGACGGATGGCAGTGAATTTACTGGGGTTACAAAATTTACTATGACAGTACCGCTCTAGTACAAGTTACTCTATGGTATTAGCAAAGAGGATAGGATAGAGCGGTACTGTCATAGTAAATTTTGTAGCCACAGTAAATTCACTGCCATCTATCGACACACTTTAGAACTAAAAATGAAGATTTTCAAAATACGATAAAATGTATTTAAATATGGATAAAAATGTTTTTTTTATTTGCATTCATTATTTTTATATGATGTTGACCCATGTTCTTTCACTGATATGCGTTAAAATTGTTAAATAACATACGAAACCGTCAACGCCCTCTATACGAGAGTAGGCCAAAGGTAGTGGCGTCATCTGATCATCTGAGAATCAAATTTTCGTGATTTTCGAGGCACGTTTTTTCCTTAGACTGTATCCATCTATTACGGAGTTATATCTATCTTTGGTATTAGGCTGAGGCTTTCTTATTTACTGGCTGAGTGTATACTATTTTTGTGTTCGACAGAGCCGGAAACCGATAACTTCAAAGTTGATGAATTCCGGCCGGAGGGCAGACAATATAATATGTCATCATCATCTTCCTCGCGTTATCCCGGGGTTTTGCCACGGCTCATGGGAGCCTGGGGTCCGCTTGACGACTAATCCCAAGAATTGACGTAGGCATTCGTTTTTACTTGGTTTTTACGAAAGCTACTGCCATCTGACCTTCCAATCCAGAGGGAAAATTAGGCCTTAAATGATATTTCGTACATAAGTTCCGAGAAACTCATTGGTACAGAAAATATAATATGTATAGATATATAACTGGTAGAGAATGCATTCTGGCATTAAGTTCGCCTTTTTGTACAATTTTACTGTGCAATAAAGTTTAAATAAATAAATAAATTTAATAATAATAAGTACTTATGAAAACAAAAAAGAAAATGTAATTAACCCAGAAGGTAATCGTTGAAAGGACGATTAGATAACCTTATCTAATTTACCTTCACTATGAAATAAAACTATGAAAACGGATTATATCGCGTATATTGAATTTATAATACATCCCGATGTTTCGAACACTTTACAGCGTTCGTGGTCAACGGGTGACGGGGTGGGAGTCACCCGTTGACCACGAACGCTGTAAAGTGTTCGAAACATCGGGATGTATTATAAATTCAATATACGCGATATAATCCGTTTTCATAGTTTTATTTCATGAGTAACTATCGCGGTAACCGAAGACAATATTACCTTCACTATTTTATTAGGCTATCCCTAACATTGGTGCCAGATTTATTTTCCTGGGCCTCAACTACAAAACTATAGTAATCACCAAAATGCTTAAGAAAATATAACAATATGGGTACCATTATTACTAACTCATATTGTTTTTGATACGTTTTAAAGTAAAAGTGTTCAATGGCACGTTATCTACGAATAATAAATAAATCAATTACTAAACAGATAACTTATCGATATTAATAATATTTACCTGTCAATTTAGTGTTTGGAATGGTGACGACATTTTGATATGCATTATTCACATACCTATTTAATCGTTCACATTTTTTTAAATCTACACTAAATATTAATGTCTGGATAAGATATCACAAAACAGCATTTTTTTATTTATTTGTCTTTTTTTTTATACTACATCGGTGGCAAACAAGCATACGGCCCGCCTGATGTTAAGCAGTCTCCATAGCCTATGTACGCCTGCAACTCCAGAGGAGTTACATGCGCATTGCCGACCCTAACACTCCTCTCCCTCGAGCTCTGGCAACCTTACTCACCGGCAGGAACACAACACTATTAGTAGGCTCATTCATTTAACTCATTTAACACTATGTTCAATCTTAACACCACATTTTGACGCCACTATTAACAAAAACTACAAACCTTCACGATTTGTCTCACTTTTAAACTTCACTTAGATATACGTTTTGATATACCTACGCGTCTTTATTTTCTTTTTTATTTACACAGAGTACGTACAATCCATTCGCACATAAACAGTCGATTAACAGACTACTAATACTAGACAAGCAATTAAAGTTTATCTGTGAGATAAGTAATCAGACGCGTTTACCCTCCTTGATAACGCCCAGCTGACTGCGCTACGAGCTTCGAACTACCGCTCGTTTAAGCAAATATGTATTCTAGGTCAACCCACTAAAGTTAGTATTTATTTGTGTGGGTTGGATGCATGTGCAGGCCATGTGTTTTTGAAGCGTAGATGTGTTTATGTGTTATGATTATTACAAGTACATATTACAACTGAGTGATTTAGTAACAATGTTCAGATCTAAAATTAGTTGATTGTAAATTGCCGCACGTGTTGGAGGTATTGGCCTTTTTCTCTAAAATCTTCTCGTTCGGCGTTATCGTATACATTTCACTTTGTTCAACTTAAAGGTACTTTTGTTTACATAGTTCAAAGAATCATATTTTTATATAAAAAATCCAGCCTAAAAAAATACGCCTAAAAAAATCCAGCGCTTCCCAATTCTGAATTTTTAATAACCTGCAGAAATATATATTAATGTATTTGAATCTAAACTTATCCGTACTGACCTTACTTCTTTTCACACAAACAATATAAATAAAATAACTGCTAAGAAAAAGTTCCAAGTTGGATGGAGCATGTTCTTTTTTAGGGTTCCGTACCCCAAGGGTAAAATCTCTCCGCTCTCTGTCTGTCTGTCCGTCTGTAACCAGGCTGTATCTCACGACCACGTGATAGCTAGACAGAAATTTTCACAGATGATATATTTCTGTTGCCGCTATAACAACAAATACTAAAAACAGAACAAAAATAAATATTTAATTGGGCTCCCATTTGATTTTTGATTTTTTTGCCGTTGTTTTGCATAATGGTACGGAACCCTTCGTGCGCGAGCCCGACTCGCACTGAGCCGGTTTTATCGCAATAATATCAATGTTAGTCACTGTCTACTGTTCTCCCGTTTATCTTAAGTAAGGTCTTAGTTCCACAGCCTTTGTTCTTTAATATGCTTGTTGGTCGATGCCCTTCATGTGAACGTAATATCAAAGAAAATAGTATAAAAGTTCCATATAAGACTGCCTTTTTATCTGGTTAAGAGTGTGGTGGCCGTTCTCTGACCCTACTATAATGAACATATATCATAAATCATAAACGTTTATTGCAAACCATAGTATATCGTATCGTATCGTATCGTATGATATGGTACATATTATAATACTTTTTTTTTCTGTTTATTCTGTGTAATTCGAAATACATTTTAACCTTTAATATGTTCTCACTACTGAGGTGAAAAATTATGTGTGCAACACGAGAGCAAAGTTATTTTACGTCGTGTTTTTGAGTCCCTCGCTACGCTCAAGATTCTACCTTAGAATCTTTCGCTTTCTCGGGACTCAAAATAAACACTCGCAAGAAAAACCAACTTTCCTCTATTGTTGCACAAATAACTATTTTCGAAAATATGCGAATGCGGGCACGCCAACCAGGTAGCTGACCACCTATACCTATAAAATATCATAAGATGTCATATAGGTTATTAAGACCTTAAAAATGTTGACTATGTCGCAAATCTCCATCCTATCGCCTTTGTCTGGAATGGTAATTGTGAGTGAATCAATCTTTTGTAAATGTCAGGTTACTTAAAAGTAAAACTGCCTTGTCCAATGATCAATTGTTGGGACATTTACAAAACAAGTGACGCATGCATCTGATTATGTTTGCAATTCCTTGACACTTATTTGTTCTCTCTTCGAGGTATTATGTTGTGTTGGCAACATGGCATGTCTCGTAAGAAATCTGATTCAGTTTCCGTAACGGAATCTGTCAATATATATATAGCTTTTATACGTCATAGTCCTAGAGGCCTCTTGTTCATTTTTTGCACATAATAAATATTTGCTGTCTACTACTACTACAACTCTATGGACTGTCAGAATATTCCGCGCGAGCATTCAAATTTGAAAGCGGGGGGCGTCTAAACATTTTGTACCGAAATATGTACGAGTACTATCGGTGTTTATTACTATAGTACTTTACTTAATAGGACTGAAGGGTGACTTATTATGTACAAAATTTGGTACCGCAGGACTTAGGAGGATAACAGGCGCTTGTCTAGTTAAGAAAGAAGTAGATAATCGCTGTGCATAATAAGATAGCTATCTGTAATATTCTTCTGGTTCTTATTAAACATATAGTCAGTCAGGTCTGAAGTGCAATAAAGTGCAATGATCTATTGTGTAATACCTAGGTATATCTAGGGTGCGCAAAAGTGTGCATAAATAATATGATGCACCGTGTACTGGCTACAATTTGTACCTATAGATACATGTAAGCGCAAATAATTTACGCAAAAGTCTACGCGACAGGGATATTTGTGCGATTTTCAACCAAAACGGTACTTATTGTCGCTTGTCAGTAAAGCGCTATTTCGATATAGATTCAATTAGAAATCAACCTTATAGACAAGCGACAATGTGGTACCTTTTGGTTGAGAACGTCACATTTTGTTGGCGGTAACCTCTTAGGGCGCCTACCTCCAACATGTGAAATCTAAATTTAAATTTTTGATAGGTATCCGAGTCTCTGAATTAGGCAGGTGCGGCAGAAAAGGTGATAACGATATTTCGAATTTCGATGTTCGCGACCGCCTCAAAGAATCTCGTACGCGGCGTGTTAGTGCCACACGAAAATCCTCGGTCTGAGAGGTGCAGCGCTGAGCTGCGCTGAATAATTGAGCCGATCGATGCACTCCATAATGCACCGAGTCGCCTGCCGCCTGCCGCCTGCCAGACAGGCTCGGTACGACTTGCATCGAGCTCCAATTACAATCAATAATGAAATAACGTAACTTTCAAGTAAGTTTCTGGCACGTTTTGCGTTCGCATGGAACAAACTTTTAGGTACTACTAAGTACATTTCAAAAAAAAAACCTATTTACTTATTCGTCACATTAATCTTGAGAATAATAGTTTCTTTATTTGTGGTTTGTTTTCTGGTGCGTATCACTTTCCGTAATATGTCAAACGAAAGCAGCAATGAGATAACAAAGACAAACCTTGAAGTTTAACAAAGTAAGAAACCACGTTTTTTTTAAAAAACTTTTTAATAGACAGTCTTCTATAACCTAAAAGAATTTTATAACTGTAAACCTAAATGTATATTAAAATTTAGTTTAAGATTACTTAGTTTAAGATAAAATTAATTGTATGCCCGAAAAGGGTAAAACTGTTGATACCCATAAAAACACACACACAGTTTGAACAATAAATGTTTCTGATTTCTGATTTCTGATTTCCAACATAGTCTACAGTAAGTAGTCCACCATTGTCCGATATAGATAACAAATTTAAATTACCAACTGTCACCATTTCCTTGTTAAATCCAGGTCGTGCCTGCGTCACTGCCGATTTGAGGTGCCTAAATAGGTACTTAATTACAGCAGTGCGTGACGCCAAAGATAGATATAACTCTGTAATCGATGGATACAGTCTAAGGAAAAAAAGTGCCTCGAAAATCAAGAAAATTTGATTCTCGTTCAGAGGGCGCTACTAGCTTTGGCCTACTGTCGTATAGATGGCGTTGTCGGTTTCGTTTGTTATTTAACAATTTTAACGCATATCAGTGAAAAAACGTGGGTCAAAATCATAAAAATAATTAATGCAAATAAAAAAAATCATTTATCCATATTTAAATACATTTTATCGTATTTTTATAAATCTTCATTTTTAGTTTTAAAGTGTGTCGACAGATGGCAGTGAATTTAATGGGGTTACAAAATTTACTATGACAGTACCGCTCTAGTATAAGTTACTCTATGGTGACGCGAAGCTCCGATAAGCTCACTGCTTCAAACACGCATTTACCTCATATCTAGGGTAATATGATAAAATGGAATATCATGACAGAAGTCCGGATATCAGCCTGAAAATCCTGACATTTCCTGGTCGATCATTTCTCCAAAACCCTTATGGTCTTTTTATTAAACCTCCGTATCTCGAACTTTTTTTAACCTTATTAAACACTTTTTTTTCGTACGTTAACGCGCATGTTCCTCTCTATCGCACTCGCATATTAAATTATATTACTGTCCCTCTTGCACAGTGTCGGTGACCGCCGGCATCATGGGCGGGAGCAAAGAGACAGCAAAGCGACAGCAAAGGTACAGGCGGGTCAATGTACGAAATTTCTCGTCATTCTATGCTGAGTTTTGCACCTAGTGTACTGAAGTATCCTACAAACTAGTAGATAAAATTGCAGTAAAAACCTCACGATTTATAAAGGCATAAAAAAATGTTTCGTCAAAAATAACTCACGCCAGTTAATGACTCATCTACCGATATTACACCCTCGCACGCACAAAACTTAGCCTCGTTAACATACATTTTACTGAATAATAAAAACCTAGGTACAGTATGTACACATTTTATAGCAACTGATACGACTTATGAACACCATTAGCCACAGCCACTGTGGCGACTTGTCCTCGTGAAATTCGTTGAATTAGGTGTATTATTTCCTATAAATATGAGTGGTGCTCAAAGATCGTGGGTTCAAACCTGGTTTGTGCTGTATATAGCAGAAGAAATCGTTCTCGAAAAAACATTCTTCATCATACACAGACAAGAGGTTACGGGCAAATCCGAGGGTGCTTTTTTGATGCGTAAGGACGAAAGTCATGTGTCGCGAGAGGTATTAGAAAATAGAAACTAATGTGGAGGGTTTTCAAAGGAAGATAAACCAAGGAAAAGGTGGATGGACTGTGCTGTGTTGAGAGATGATAAATAACAGGTGAATGATAAGAAGAAAAATACATGCGGCGCCGACCCCCAGTGAATGGGATCAGTGCTAAGTCATCATGCATCAGGAACGCAATACACCTGATTACCTGATGTAGTCCTCTGTTACATGTAGATACTTATTTCCTCATTCAGATTGTTATAGGTTCGAGAGAATTGACATCTCCGTGCCCCACCTCTCAATAATCATACCCGAGCCGAGTAAGTACCTATTAATTACATCACCCTTGCCAACCCCTGTTTAGTCAAAGCTATATGAAGAGCGGAACGAGGCTTGCAGACACCGACCATCGTGTAACGACCTGTTGACGCTTCTATTTATCTACGTTACGTCTATGTTGACACCCCACTCAAATCGAACTCAATCGAACCCGAAGGGTGATGCGGCGTTTTGTCGCTGTCACACGACATTTTATATAGTCGCGATAATGTCTTATCGGTTTTTTTCAAATTTCGGTAAATAATTAGGCGAAGCATGTCAGCAACAGAACTTTATTGTCTTTATTATTTTTTGAGTTAATTTTTGCAGTTGAATAAATCAAGCTAGCAAATTAGTTTGCCAATTCGACGAACTAATATACTTAAGTAAATGCAACACCGGAAGATCAGCGCTGGAAGTCGCCAGCAACATGCTGAGGATTTCGTGGCACTTTTTCTTTTTATTTATGTTTTTCTGTTTTGTATAATTTTCTATTTGTGTGTGCTAACGAATAAATTATTTCTATTTTATCTTAAAAAACACGGACCGCGATGTAGCAGCTATTCTCGACAGGATAAGCGATATCAGATCTACCGGGGTAGATCTTCTTGACTAGTAGTTTGTAAAAAACTAGTATAGGTACTTATACTAGTAGTCAAGAAACGGCAGTCCTCGTCTCTGCTCGCTATCTACTGAAAAATGCAGCAAAAACAAACAAGAAACTAGGTTGCCCTCTCGCCCCATATCTCCAGTGACAGGGTTACTAGCGAGCACTAGATATGTTCGAGTTGCCAGTGTTTAGTCAAATTTTGAAATGTTTGTTGGGTGCCAAATTCGTCTCATATCTATTTTACAAAAACATACCTTTACGACTTTGCCTTGTTTTTTAAATACTTACAAAAACAATAAGCGGTACTTAATTAAGCGGTTTTAAATTTAGTTATTTGCCTACCTCAATTGGTTAGTTCTTCAAAAAATTTCACTCCATTTACACCTAATTAATTATAGATATAATATATGTTAAGTAAGTTAATTTTAAGTTTAATATTAATTTAATTTTTAATTTTTTTTTTTAATTTTAATTTTAATAATAAGTATGTAATTCTATGGATGTAATTAATCCGAAATAAATGCCTTTTAATCTTTTTTATTTATGTGCTCGTAAAAAACCCGCTTCTTTGTGGAATTCAACGGTTTAAGCTGTGCTTAACTATAGTGCAGACACTAGTTGACGCGACGTCACAGGGCGGACACGCTATACATCAAAAATCACTTGCGTTTCTGTGTGTGAACGGCACGTCTGTACACGCGTCATGCGTCATAGTGTAGTGTAAGTTGCTTAAAAATAGTACTGAGTGGCCGGCAAACGGTCGTCAATCTGCTGTCGCGGGGCGAGGTCATTCAAGTCGGGGCGGGGCGGTGCGTGGCCGTTCTGTATGATAAGAATATTACATTTTCTACGGCGACGTTGTCTGCGCGGGATGATGATTATGGTTGATACTGATAAAAACCATCCTATCTCCTTCCTCGGGACCTCGGCTCCTACCTGAACTAATCCATAGCACAACAAAATCGGTCTGTGAGCAGAGAGATTACAAAAGTGCAAGTTGCGAAAAGTTTATAAAAACTTAAGCGAGGTTTAGACTAGCAAGAACTTGCATGCAATTTTCATTACATTGCGGTATCTGATAAACATTTTGAATGCAGTTTACCTTAGTAGTCAGCAATGTAACGTAAATTGCATGCACAAGTTCTTGCTAGTCTAAACGTCGCTTTACATAGAAAAGTTTTTGGAAACTTTCCGCAACTTGCAAATCTGTAAAAGAGGAAGACAGACAGACATAGTTCCTATCGCATTTATGCACTATAATATTAGTAACAAATTTTGCTGCGGAAAAAATGCTTTTAGATAAAACAGATACGGCTTTCTTAACTTAGTCACTAGTCTAGCGTAGCCGCGACCCTGTCACACTCAAGGATGAAGTGAAAATAACCGAGTCACGCTGAGGAGGTAAAAATAACCGGGACACGGGGGTATAGTGATTGGGTAAAAATATCCAGGATACTAGGGTGCGATGACCGTAATCACACTAAAGCTTACTGAAATTAGATTTATAGGACAAATGTATTTACAAGAGGGCCCAAAATCGAATATTATTGATAATATCTAAACCTATCGAGTAACGACCACTCGTCACTCAGAAGCTTGTCCTGAAAACTGCATCTGAGTGCACTCAGAAGCTTGTCCTGAAAACTGCATCTGAGTGCAGCAGCATCATTATTGATCGCTGTCCTTGACATGTGATACTATTGTGTGCATATTTATGACAGAAGTAGACTTAAAATCCTCGTTTGTGAACTGATTTCTACATAATAATTATATCTGTGTAAGTTGTGTAACTGACCTGCTACGTGCGTAAATCGCTCAGCTTGCACATTCCTTTTCTTTCCACTGTCATATTTTAACAAACACTATAATCACTAAACTTACACTAATTTCACAGCACTATCACTACAGTGGCGTAAGTTTCACGATCATATTATGTGTTCTGGTTAAGAGGTGTTTACAAACTGGCCGGGGCGGGCGGCGCCGGTGGGCGGGCGGGGTCGACGACCGTCGCCATGGCGACCGCTGCACCTGCAGTCGGAGGGTTAACGGATAAGATGAAAAGTTATTTTTAAATATAGATGCATTTTATATTGATAAGATGATTGTTTCGATGATACTGCGATTATTCGTTGTTGCGTAAATAAAAATTACGACTGACACATTTTTCATTTGACACTCATTGTTTTTTTTATTAATACCAAATAATACCTAACGTAAGAAGTTTGTAATGGACGTAGAAAAGTATCTATAGGGAAAACGCGAACATGTTAAGCATAGCGTTGAAAAAACCGGGAAAATTTCAAAACGGCTCGTTTTTTTTTCAAGTTTCTTTCGAAAAAAACAATGTATTTTTCAATATACTTAATTAAGAATTTAAACAGGTAGGTTAAGGTTGCATGTCTAATGTGTTTGTTTATGGCATTGACACTGTCATCGCTCATCAGTGGCATTGCGTGTGACGTATTTAATTTTTCTGAATAGAACTAGAAAAAAACCGAAAAAAAACGAAATTTAGTAAAATTCCCGAAAAAACACTTGATTTTTTCTGGAATTGTCATCCCTAGTTCAGCATACTATGAAATGTGTATGAACCAGGTCGGTCAAGGTTTCCACTGCACACATTGCACACGCCCTAGTTGTCCCCCCCAATATTTACCCTTTATTTTGAACCTTACAGCTTAAGCAATAAGACTCATCAGTGAAACAAAGTGTCTGGTTAAGGGATAACCACAATCAGTCTTGGAGGATATAACCAAACGGAGTAGCCATTAACAGGCGTTCCCCTCTGTAGGATACAGAATGCATAAGTTTATTGGTAAAAGTAAATTTTACAGGTCATATTTTACATTTACAAAAAATATATGTACATATGTTCGTTAATATAATGAGTTAAAGCCTGACCAGGAATATATGATCACGCGCCATGTTGCGGAATTTCACTGGAACTAATATTTTCATACTATACTGAACTGTCACCCTATACATGCACAACAACAGCGCCCTCTTGACAATGATCATATATTACTGGTCAGGCTTTACATAATTCATAACATTTTTAAACTTAAAAACATGTTTTAAATATAGTTAACATGAAATATATATATAGGCTCTGTCAAACCTCTATGATCAATGGTCATACACATTGTATGGACTGACGTTTATTTGACATGGCTATTTTTACGTTACGTATAAAATTGGCAGACTGTTCTGTGCGACAAGGCGTCTCCATTTGGTTATATCCTCCAAGCAATCACTAGTTAACTCACTTCACCTCTGCGAGGGAAACCCTTTGATGTCCGAAAACTATTGGGTTTCCACCTTGGTTGCCACAGTTCAAAGGATTCGTGGTTAGACTGTTGGTAAAAGGATACCTTATTAGTGGTTTGTGTTAATTTGGCACTTTAGCACCAAAAAACATCATGCACCGCACCGAATTTAGGATCGGATTTCAGATTATACTAGGCGTAAGTGTGTTACTAAAAAACCGGCCGAGTGCGAGTCGGACTCGCGCACCGAGGGTTCCGTACTTTTTAGTATTTGTTGTTATAGCGGCAACGGAAATACATCATCTGTGAAAATTTCAACTTTCTTCTAGCTATCACGGTTCATGAGATACAGCCTGGTGACAGACAGACAGACGGACAGCCGAGTCTTAATTAGTAATAGGGTCCCGTTTTTACCCTTTGGATACGGGAGCCTAAAAACTAAATTTAATTCAAATGAAATTCACAAAAAACAACAAAATTAAGTTCCCAACGAAATAAAAACCGTTTTGAAGTCGGTTACATAAATAATTGTGATATTCCCTTATCCAGTTCAATGTCTTAGCGACACCTAGCGAACGACCACAAAAACTAATTTCTGATACAGCGCCATCTTGTGTTGAGTAGTATAACTATCTAAGTATCGCAAGAACTATCCGTGAACCGATGACGAACCATACATGTTTGACAAGATGATGTTGTAGTGTTTCAATAGGTGGCGCTATTATATATATTATATAGTATCGAGCTAAAATTAAGTTTTGTTTCTTTCACCATTGATTGCCATTGACATTTATTTCTATGAGATGAAAGTCTAAACTGGCTAAATCTTGGAAAGAAGAATGATCTCTTTGTTTTGTTTCAAATAATTACCAAGTGAATTACATATGGCACCATTCATTTATTACGTAAGACGATTTATGTCCGGTTCTCAGCCCCTCCTCTATGTAAGAAACAATAAGATTAGGTTGACCCTCTCCCCCCTATATTACATAAGTATCTAAAGGAAAACAGAGTACACGTTTGGTTTGTTTTAGCAGTTTTAGTGTTTATTTTTCAAAAAAATCACTTTTGGAATGCTTATTTGTACCACATATCTATCTTTGCTCTGCACCGTGTTTGATAGCATATAGTGTGGAAGTATTATTTTAAACGTCATAATTTTATAGAAATAGAAAATGCCATCTTTGTGATCTTACGTAAGAACTATAAAAACCCCTTCCCCTTGTAAGAAAAAAAATAAGATATGTTCGACCCCCTCCCCCTAAATCGTCTTACGTAATGAATGAATGGCGCCGATTAAGCTGTCAAATGGACGCAACTTTGCGTACAAACCGAAAGTGTAATTCGAATTTATGGGCTTTTACTTCAAAAGCTTTATAACACGGTAACACATAGCTACGAGAGAATTAAACGCGTTGATTGATTGCGTTTGTTTTCTCTTGAACTTTATATCCCCAATTAGCTCCATGCATGAATTTATTTTTCACCTCAGCAGCTCGAACAAGCCTACTTTCGTCACTCCCTGGAGTGAGGAAAGTGCGACTTTCCTCACTCCAGGGAGTGAAACAATGTAGCTTTTTAATTTAGTGAAGGCCATGAACTTCATACTTTTATTACATTTTTTTATGGTATGGTACGGTACGGTACGGTACGGTCCGGGACGGTACGGTCCGGTCCGGTCCGGTCCGGTCCGGTCTCGTCTCGTCTCGTCTCGTCTCGTATCTTATCGTATCGTACATATTATAATACTTTTTTTTTGTTTATTCTGTGTAATTCGAAATACATTTTAACCTTTAATATGTTCTCACTACTGAGGTGAAAAATTATGTGTGCAACACGAGAGCAAAGTTATTTTACATCTCGTGTTTTTGAGTCCCTCGCTACGCTCAAGATTCTACCTTAGAATCACTCGCTTCGCTCGTCATTCAATTATAGCATCTTTCGCTTTTTCGGGACTCAAAATAAACACTCGCAAGAAAAACCAACTTTCCTCTCTTGTTGCACAAATAACTATTTATTTTTGGATTCATAATTTATATCGTTGGAACACCGGAAATGATAAAAATACTTTTGTAAACCTTAACATTATTTTATTAAAAAATATTTAAAATGTTGAAAATTTTTGAGCGGTTGAAACGCTCATAATTTTTGGCGCGAATTCGACAGAGCGTGATGACGTCACACGTTGGGCGGCCCAACTGACGTTTGCTACTAATGACACTAATCTGTCGAACGCGTGACGTCACGTGGCGTTTCGAGCGTTTCGCTCACTAGCTTTTCGCGGGCAAATTTTTGTACTTTTTATTTATAATTTTAAGTAATTAAATGGTAATTTAAAAACGGAAATGCATTTGTAACATGATATAACGGTAACAAACATCCGAATAAAATATATTTCGTTCAAATATAAACTTCATGCATGAGGCTAATTGGACCGGTATAGTCATTATATTACTGACATTTATAAACAAGACTTCGAACCAGATGACGAGTGTTTGAACCAGAGATCTATATTAGAATGATGCTAAGGCACTTACTTATATACGCTTAAAGTTAATTGACGTGTGTAAAAGGGAAGCGATTACTTATACCTTATACATAATTACCTATATATGAACTTTTCATGAGTGCGAAAGAGGCAGACTGCAACTGAAAAAAGTGACCACTTTTGAGCTTCAATTGCGGCCGCTAGTGGCCGGCTTGAATGCACAATACGTAAAATACAAACCGGAAAATACGAAAAACTGCATTATGGAGGTAACAATGGGCGGGTATCTGGTTATATACACATAACAACATAACAAGAGGTGTTACCATGCCCGTTGCCGACCTTAACACTTCGCACCCTCGTTGAGCTCTGGCAACTTTACTCACCAGCAGGAACACAACACTATGAGTAGGATCTAGTGTTATTTTGGCTGCGGTTTTCTGTAAAGTGTAGGTACTTCCCCAGTATGGGCTCTGCTCTCTCTGATCTGGAATGACATGTGCTGTGCCCTACTACACAAAGCGAGATGACACAGTGCTCATACCTCCCTTTTGACGTAGTTTAAGAACATATATATGTTACGTAAATGTTTATAAAAAAATAAATAAAAATAAAATTCATTTATTTCAGACAAACATGGTCCATAATATTTTTGTTAGTTGTTAATTAAAACTTATAACTACGGTTAACTTAAAAATAAACTTAAATAACTATCTTAGGTGCTAAAGATAAATGCAGAGAGGACCAGTGTCTTATCAGGCCACTGTCCCATCTGTCAGCCACGACGGTCAGGAGACTGTGGCGGCTGTCGCGCACCCTGCGGAGCGTCGCGGCGCAGCGCTTGCGCAGTGTCGCGTGGAATCCGTCCACGCAGACCCGACGCACTGCAGTACCGAGGCAGCCGCAACAGTACCCTGAACGCGTCATTATATTGTACGCGCATGGCGTTGAAAGCCCTTTGCGTGTACCGAGTCCACAGGCTGCAGGTGTACAGCGATGTACAGAACGCTCGAAATAATATTACTTTAACTTGCGCTGTACACCGGCTGAACCTGCGAGCTATCATATTGGCCCTGACGGCCAGGGCCCTCCGCTCCCTCTCAATATCGGCGTCATCACGGAAATCGTCGGTTACCAAGTGCCCAAGGTATTTAAATGAGGAAACCCTTTTCAGTTCCACGCCATTCAAACGAATGGGTGGGACGTGTGATGGGCACTTGCTTCCCGCTTTGAACACCATATATTCGCTCTTGCTTACATTATATTTAAGGTTATGCGTTAGGGCATATGACTCACACCTTTCAATAAGCAATCTCAGACCACCGACCGACGGACTCAACAGTACCATGTCATCGGCATAGCTTATGTTATTGAAACATACCCTATCTATATGACAGCCTACACGTGTACTGCTGAGCTCGCCGATCAAGGCATCGATATACAAATTGAAAAGTTTGGGCGAGGTCAGTCCCCCCTGCCTCACCCCGCACTCCAGACCGTATTCGTCCGACAACACACTACCCCAGCGAACACAATTCCGTTGACCAGCATACCAACACCTAAATATGCGTGTGAGTTCCTTAGGGAAATGCACTTCGTCTAGCTTATTCCAAAGTAGATCATAATTAACAAGATCGAAGGCTTTGGAAAGATCGAGAAAACACGCATAAACAGGTGTTTTTCTGCGTGTGTAGTACTCGACAGCTTGCTTTAAACAAATGATGGCACTTTCAGTAGATAAACCGGCTCGAAAGCCGAACTGTGCATCATGTAATTTTATACATTTGTCCAATTGTTTATGTCTAGTTCATGTAATTTAAGTATGCAGAGCATAATTTCGATTGTACGGGAGCGGTTTTTTGACAGCGGGTTCGTGTGACTCTTAATAAATTTTTTATGAATGAGATATGTACCTAGTAGAAGTTTCGTATGTAAAACTTCTATTCTCTCTTATTTTAACTATAAAACTCCCGTGAGATGAGACTCGTGAGAATTTTAACTATAAAACTCCCGTGAGGTGAGACTCGTGAGAATTTTAACTAAGTATAAAACTCCCGTGTGGTGAGACTCGTGAGAATTTTAACTAAGTATAAAACTCCCGTGAGGTGAGACTCGTGAGAATTTGAACTAAAAAACTCCCGTGAGGTGAGACTCGTGAGAATTTTAACTAAGTATAAAACTCCCGTGTGGTGAGACTCGTGAGAATTTTAACTATAAAACTCCCGTGTGTTTTCATATGTGTGTGTGTGTCATGGAGTTTTAATATGTTCGCTCTAATTTCTTTGTAGGTATTACAATTTCTAGCAACGAAAAATAGTACTAGACATATTAGATACCATTATGTTACTTCATGTTATTGAAGAATATCGTTTTAAAATTACCCAAAAAACGGCAAAAAAATCACGTTTGTTGTTAGAGAGCCCCCACTTAAATATTTATTTTATTCTGCTTTTAGTATTTGTTGTTACAGCGGCAACAGAAATACATCATCTGTGAAAATTTCAACTGTCTAGCTATCACGGTTCATGAAATACAGCCTGGTGACAGACGGACAGACGGACGGACGGACAGCGAAGTCTTAGTAATAGGGTCCTGTTTTTACCCTTTAGGTACGGAACCCTAAAAAGAGGGTAACTTCGATTGTATGGCGGGGGCTATATAGTCGTGTGACTGCCGACAGTAGGTCCTTTGGGTAGGTCTCACCTTGTACTACATGTCTTTCAGCTTTCACTGTACGTGCCCAAGTAGGTACTTTTAAGTTTTATTAGTTCCGAGGCTTCAAGGTACATGTACCTAGTTACCTACCTCTAAAACCAAGAAAATCTTTATTTTAATTAAAAACGAAATCGCATTTTTATTACTCAAGTTGAAGTTACGATTCATTACATTTTATGTTTCACTTCTAAATAAGAATTTTAACTTGATTACTACACATGCCTCTGAATTAAAAACTAATTTGTATCCATTTTTGGGTGGTATCTAACGGATTTTAAAGATAATTTCTTAGAAGACTTTTACAACGTTATAAGAATAATATACCTATTTCGTCTCTAACATCGAGGTTATGTCTGTTATTTGTATGTATATACACCATTTTTGGGGGTTATCTAACGGATTTTAAAGATAATTTCTTATTACAACATTATAAGATGAATATATTTCGTGTCTAATATCGAGGTTATGCCTTCTTCGGCTTAGGCTGTCTTTTGTGTGAAAGGACAGTAATTTCATTGCATTTGATTAACACCAAGTAATAAACATCTAATCCTCAGGAAAATCCCCACAAATCATCTGCTAGATTGCGTCTAAATCATACTCGACAAACCTTCAGCCGAGACTCCAAAAATAGTTATTAATACTGGTCAACAAATCAAAATACTAAGTAAATAGATATTTTACTACCGACAGTCCCACGCGATACGGGTCGTGTCATCTAATAACCACTATCCCTGAGCTCTTTCTCGGTAATCCAGGCCTTATATTAAGGTTCAAGAAATCCTGGATTGTGTATTATTGGATTATTCAGCTTCCATGTCCGGCGAGAAGTCATTTTCTGCGTGATTCGGCGCCGAATTTATTGGCAGAGACGTCGTTAAAAGCATGAATACTTTATTTTATTTTTATTTTAATACGAGTATATATGTATAGGTAGTTTATGTAGCTAAGAAGAGATAAATAATGAAGGGCAAGACTGCAATCTTTAGAACATGTAGGTTTTAATTGACCGAGCGTTAGCGAACCGTATGTATGTCTATGTCCGGATGTTCTTCCTCTGCAGGTCACATTTCTCAACCGATTCTTATGAAATTTTGTGGGCAGGTTCGATAGTTAAATAAAAAAAAATCTCATGAAATAAAACTATGAAAACGGATTATATCGCGTATATTGAATATATAATACATCCCGACGTTTCGAACCCTTTACAGCGTTCGTGGTCAACGGGTGACTGAGGAAAAATTACAAAGTGCCAAAGTGGGATGTATTATAAATTCAATATACGCGATATAATCCGTTTTCATAGTTTTATTTCATGAGTAACTATCGCGGTAACCGAAGACAATATAAAAAAAAAAAACTGTTGTTTCGTTTTTAGAAAAATGTTCCAAATAACAGAAATTGGCATTACAAATTTTAAGCTTACCGCGAGGTCTACATCATAATATAGGTTTTCGAGTGCCTCACAGAAAACAGAACGTAGCTGTCGCAGTAAGCTTTAGTTTTGGAAGATGCCGAACTAGATAATGCACAACAAACTATCTAGAAAGACGCTTAAATAGGTACGCTTAAAGGAAAGCCATGAATATTTAATGAGTGCGAAAGAGAGAAATTACAAATGAAAAAACGTGACCATTTTTAAGCTAATACATACTTAATGTCCCAAAACGTAGGTAATGTTAGCGGATTGTAAATACGAGACGCTATATTTAGACCGATAGTGGGACCATATTTTTGACCTTAAAGTTATGATAATTCTAAAGAAGGAAAAGTGATGCTTATATGGCAGGGGACATGTTTTTAAGCATATTTGTAATTTAAGAGGAAAAGTTAGAACGAGCGTTAGGTATAAATTAGGTATTTATATATTTTGATTGATGCTTTTTGAATATTGAATTAAAGTGCAAAGTTTAAGCTTCATCGTTTAAATTATGTATGACTCTTTAAACTGTTACATTTTTAGAAAAAAATTTAACGTGCTTCTTTGTCAAACTAAAATTAGCTTATTATTTTGTCGATATTGAATTAAAGTTTTAAAAATCCACAATAATATCTCTAAATTCTTAAGTTAATAGACAAAGCCGAAAAATTAGAAAAATAGGATTGCTGCTTAAATTTTAATATGCGTTTTTTGTCCTGTAAGGTCCAATATTGAATTAAAGTCTATAAAGATAAGTTTCATACTATAAAATAATATATGCAACCATATTATGAAAAGTAAGAAATTTCTGTGTGTAGCTTCCATTGTTATAGCCAAATCTATTTAAAAAGGCGCGAAATTCATACATACGCCGCGCTGGTCCGTCAAGGTGCCGGCGCGGCACGCGGGAGCCTATCGTAGCATTCGTATCTATCTATACCTATAGGTACCTCGCCCGGTCGCCCCACCCCCCGCTCAGCTTCGTAAGTACTTCGTAATTTTCTTGTCATTCATTAGTTTGTTTACCGTGCACATAAATTAGATGCCGATATTACGTGAAATTAATGTAATTATGACTTCAAAATGAGTACAAAATGTTTGTTATGTGGACTGATTATTTGTAGTTACTTAGTGGTCCGAGAGCTGGTAGACATTTTGGAGTAGGTCCTTGAAGCAAGCTGAAAATTTGCCTAATACTTCTCCTATCATACCCTAACTCAGTACTGGAGGTCTGGCTGCAGGGTAGCGGGGCTAAATCAACCCTTATATTTTTTAAGATTTTTTAGGGCTCCAAAAAAGTTCCTGAGGCAATCTGTAATTTTTACAGGTTGAAGTTAAGTATCTAAATAGTCACAAAAAAATAAGCCTGAACATTTGGTCGGGTCTTTGACCTTGCCAGAAGAGCTAAAAAGTAACGTATGACACTTACTCGTACGTAAAATTAAGTTTGTCTACTATAGTAATTGTATGCATTACAAAGTTATTTTTGTAGTACAGTAAATTAAAGACTACTGGGTAGGATGTACAGTCAGCAATACTATTCGCTTAGCACCGTTGCATACAAACTTCTTTACAGGGGTGGTATCTTTTCTCTGCAGCTGACTGTACAATGTGATTGTAACTATGACGATGGTGTATATTTATGATGTATGTTATTTATTGTGTTTTTTGTATGTTACTTAAGGGCTTCTGTTAAGGGAACGAAAATTTGATTATTTAAGCCCTGTAAATATTTTTTTCTGTTTTTTTTTCTATTTGTTTTTTTTTAATGTTTATTAAGGGTCCACTGCAGGCGAACGAAAATGTTTATTATTTTGCGCTACGGCACACGGTTTAGGAGATACAGAATTAAAAAGGTTTTTTGTGGTTTTTTTTAAATATATTAATTAAGGGTTTCTTAGTGGAACGAAAATTTGATTATTTTTGCGCTCCGTCGCACGGTTTAGGAGATACAGCCCTCTAAAAAAAATTTTTGTTTTTTTTTCTTTTCTTTTTAAATGTTATTTAAGTTGAACGAAAATGTTATTATTTTACGCTACGACGCTATTATTAAATTATGTTAGATTTTGAAATTTTTATATTAAATATATCTACTTATATATAAAGTTGAAGTTTGGTTATTGAATTTTATATTATATAAATATACAAAAAAAGAAATATAGAGCTGTATCTCCTAACCCGTCCGTCGCGCGTCGTAGCGCAAAAATAATAAAATTTTCGTTCCCCTTTAAAAACACTTTTAATATACAAAAAACACAATGAAACACAATAAGAAAAAAAACTACACGGCTGTATCTCCTAAGCCGAGCGTCGTAATATTAAAAAAAAAATACCAAAAAAGTCTTTATAAGGCTGTATCTCTGAACCGTGGGTCGTAGAGTAAAATAATAAAATTTTCTTTCAACTTAATTAACATTTAAAAAGAAAAGAAAAAAAAACAGAATTTTTTTTTAGAGGGCTGTATCTCCTAAACCGTGCGTTGTAGCGCAAAAATAATCTAATTTTCGTTCCCCTTTGAGAAACCTCTAAGTAACACACAGAAAACACAATGAAAAATTAAAAAGAAAAACAAAGAAAAAATCTTTATAGGGTTGTATCTCCTAAACCGTGCGACGGAGCGCAAAAATAATCAAATTTTCATTCCACTAAGAATCCCTTAAGTAATATATTTAAAAAAAACACAGAAAATCTTTATAAGGCTGTATCTCCTAAACCGTGCATCGTAGCGCAAAATAATAAAATTTTCGTTCCGTTGCAGTGGACCCTTAGTTAACATAAAAAAAAAAACAAAAAAAAAACAGAAATAGTACATTTCGATGCTAGTGCGGAAAGTATGTCATACTTTACATACTTTCGAAGAATGACATTTCCGCACGTGTATCGAACGACGTTTTTTAATACCGTTGCGAAAAACAACAAGTAAGGAATTCGAAACTTTTATATTATTAATTCTGTGACATTATTGACATTAGACTTATATTGACCGGGATATAGACCGTGATTACCTTTTGTATTATTTGTGAGCTCCCGATATTTCAAAACCACCGTGAATCATTCAAAACTCTAATTATTGACATTGACATTATGAAGAGGTGTTTTTATAGCTTTTATTCGACTAGAATGGATTTTGTTATTATTATTGAACCCACTACATACAACATTATACACATTGTATTGTTTTACAAATATAAAACATTGTACTATTATTACCTAAATATCGTTATTAACGATTATTTCAATACTCAATACTCAGTAATCAACATAAAAACCTACTGTTAAAGTAAGAATACGAAAAATATACATATTTCATATTTTATTACTTACCTCTTCATCATTATAACACGTCTATTTTTTTATATATTGAATATTGAAAAACCGTTCTTAATAAGTTGTCTGAATAGAACGGAACGCCTGTCAAAGGAGAGGCGTTTTTTATTTCTGCTTTAAATTTCCAAAGGCAACATTCGATATTGTTTTTATAAATGTACGATACACAAATAATCGTAATTAACGATATTTGGGTAGTAATAGTACAATGTTTTATATGTACAATTGTCTTATAGAACATGCATTTAAAAAAAACTTTCATTAAAGTGGGTTCAATAATAATAACACCCAGCTAAAAAAACACCTCTTCATAATGTCAATGTCAATGATGTCACAGAATTAATAATATAAAAGTTTCGAATTCCTTACTTGTTGTTTTTCTTATTTTTTCGCAACTGTATTGAAAAACGTCGTTCGATACACGTGCGGAAATGTCTAGTAATGACACACTTTCCGCACTAGCATCGAAATGTCCTATGACAGGGCTGTATCTCGTAAACCGTGCGTTGTAGCGCAAAACTAATCTAATTTTCGTTCCCCTTTGAGAAACCCGTAAGTAACATTCAAAAAACATAATCGAACAACAAAGAAGAAAACAAAAAAATAAAAAATCTTTATAGGGTTGTATCTCCTAAACCGTGCGTTGTAGCGCAAAAATAATCTTATTTTCGTTCCCCTTTGAAAAGCCCCTAAGTAACATACAAAACACACAATGAAAAACTAAAAAGAAAACAAAAAAAGAAAAAAATGATTATAGGGTTGTATCTCCTAAACCGTGCGTCGGAGCGAAGAGCAAAAATAATTAAATTTTCGTTCCACTTTAAGAAACCCTTATTAATATTTAAAAGATACAACCCTATAAAGATGTTTTAATTTTTTGTTTTCTTTTTTGTTTTTCATTGTATTTTTTGAATGTTACTTACGGGTTTCTCAAACGAGAACGAAAATTAGATTATTTTTGCGCTTCAACGCACGGTTTAGGAGAGACAGCCCTGTAAAGATATTTTTAATGTTTTTTTAATGTTAACTAAGGGTCCACTGCAATGGAACGAAAATTTTATTATTTTGCGCTACGATGCACGGTTTAGGAGATACAGCCTTATAAAGATTTTTTTTTTAAATATATATTAAGGGTTTCTTAAAGTGGAATGAAATTTTGATTATTTTTGCGCTACGACGCACGGTTTAGGAGTTACAGCCGTGTAAATATTTTTTTCGTTTTTTTTTTTTGTTTTTTCTCATATTAAAAAAGGGTTTCTTAGAGGCAAAGAGGATATAATAAGATAGAGTGGTACTGTCATAGTAAATTTTGTAACCGCTTTAAATTCACTGCCATCTATCGACATACTTTAAAACTAAAAATGAAGATTTATAAAAATACGTTAAAATGTATTTAAATATGGATAAATGATTTTTTTATTTGCATTAATTATTTTTATATGATTTTGACCCATGTTCTTTCACTGATATGCGTTAAAATTATAAATAACAAACGAAACCGTCAACGCCATCTATACGAGAGTAAGCCAAAACTAGTGGCGCCCTCTGATCGAGAATCAAATTTTCGTGATTTTCGAGGCACGTTTTTTCCTTAGACTGTATCCATCTATTACGGAGTTATATCTATCTTTTTTAGAGGGGAACGAACATTTTACTTTTTTTGCGCTCCGACGCACGGTTTAGGAGATACAGCCCTATAAAAAGATTGTTTTCTTTGTTTTTTTCTTTTATGTTTTCATTGTGTTTTTTGTATGTTACTTAGGGGCTTCTGATAGGGGAACGAAAATTTGATTATTTTTGCGCTATAACGAACGGTTTAGGAGATACAGCCCTGTAAATATTTTTTCTGTTTTTTTTTCTTTTTTTTTTTAAATGTTTATTAAGGGTCCACTGCAGGCGGACGAAAATGTTATTATTTTGCGCTACGGCGCACGGTTTAGGAGATTAAGCCTTATACGGATTTTTTGTGTTTTTTATATACCTATATTAATTAAGGGTTTCTTAAAGTGGAACGAAAATTTGATTATTTTTGCGCTCCGTCGCACGATTTTTGCTCTACAACGCACTGTTTAGGAGATACAGCCCTCTAAAGAATTTTCTTTCCTTTTTTCTTTTTTTTTTAATGTTAATTAAGGGTCCACTGCAGTTGAACGAAAATTTTATTATTTTGCGCTACGACGCACGGTTCAGGAGATAGAGCCTTATAAAGATTTTTTCGTTTTTTTTTTGTTTTTTTTTTTAAATATTAATTGAGGGTTTCTTAAAGTGGATCGAAAATTTGATGATTGTTTTTGTGCTACGACGCGCGGTTTAGGAGATACAGCCGTGTAAAGATTTTTTTTTCTTTTTGTGTTTCATTGTACGACCGGTCTGGCCTAGTGGGTGACCCTGCCTGTGAAGCCGATGGTCCTGGGTTCGAATTCCGGTAAGGGCATTTATTTGTGTGATGAACACAGATATTTGTTCCTGAGTCATGGGTGTTTTCTATGTATTTGTATATTATATATATCGTTGTCTAAGTACCCATAACACAAGCCTTCTTGAGCTTACTGTGGGACTGTCAATCTGTGTAAGAATGTCCTATAATATTCATTTATTTATTTATTGTGTTTTTTGTATATTGAAAGAGGGGAACGAATTTTTTTTTATTTTTGCGCTGCGACGGACGGTTTAGGAGATACAGCCCTATATATATTTTTTTGTTGATTGTTGTTTTTTTTTGGATGTTATATAATATAAAATTCCATAACCAAAATTCAAATTTTTATATAAGTAGATATACTCAATATAAAAATTTCAAAATCTAACATAACTTTTAATAGAAATGTCCTCATACATCATAAATATACACCATCCTCATAGTTACAATCACATTGTACAGTTAGCTGCAAAGAAAAGATACCACCCCTGTATAGGTTTGTATGCAAAGGTGCTAAGCGAATAGTATTGCTGACTGTACATCCTACCTAGTGGTCTTTAATTTACTACAAAAATAACTTTGTAATGCATACACTTTGTTTAGTAGACAAACATAATTTTGCGTGCAAAAATAACTGCGATGCATACGCTTTGTATAGTAGAGAAACTTAATTTTGTGTGCAAAGATAACTTTGTAATGCATACAATTTGTATAGTAAACAAACTTAATTTTGCGTGCAAGTAAGTGCCATACTTTTTAGATCGCCTGGCAAGGTTAAAGACACGACACGACCAAATGTTCTGGTTTATTATTTTTATGACTATTTAGATACTTAATTTTAACCTGTTAAAAATACAGATTGCTTTTAGAACATTTTTTTGAATTTTGTGAAATATTATTTTGCACGCGTCTAGCAAGGTTAGGTTACCCGCTAGCCCGTTGATCTATATACCGTTGATCTACCTATATATCAATACCGTTTGATCGCTGCCTCGGCGGCGCACAGCACGGCGCGCGCAACCATGCCGCGCGTTTGAAATGTAACGTAAATATAAGCACGGAATGCATACGTATCAGTATTTAGTGACGCACAAATTTTATATTTCTAATCTTTTGTGTGGGAACTAAGATCATTGTCATGACCGTTTAATATTAACTCTACAAACTTTAATTCAATATTGGCTATACTGCTTAACCAGATATCAATATCTAGAGAAGCACATTGTCTACATTTCTAATTTTTTACAAGTATAATAAGCTGATCCATAATATCGTAATTTTGCAATATCAGCTACTCTAATTATTTATTTACAAAATAATTCATGTTTTTAAGTTCACCAGAAAGCACATGTTCCAGATTTCTAAAAACCGAATATTGTGTATAAATTAAAGTGGTATTGAATATGTTAAAGTTTTTTGTAACTTTAATTCTATATTTACAAAGTTATTAGCAGAAATTAAAATATTTCAATATATCCGAACGCTCACCCTAAAAATTTCTAACTTTTTACGAAAGTCTTATTTAACATGCTAACAATGACATATCGAAAAAGAAAAAACTTTAATATTATCAAAACCCATTTTTGTTCCACCGCTGGTCTAATTTAGGAGATACGGCGATTATTATCTTGGAATTCATATAATACTTATTACAAAAGCAAATAACGCGATCAAGTATTATTTCTGAATTCAATTCTTCCAATGCCACTTGAAATCATTCCAATTTTGCTCGCACTCACATGTGCATTTTTGATATATTTGACAGGCAATCTGATCTATCAGATCTGTGGTGAGCGTTGAGACTATAGTCTGTATTATTCACTTGTCTGATAAAGATCCATTTACGTTGGCAGAAAGAGTCTTAATGAAGACTGGCTACTCTTGGCGTTTAGTGCTATCCATTCAAGATAATGGGTGGAAATGTGTATATAGTGCAACAATGAAGCTTTTGTGTGGGAAGTTGGCCGGTTAATGGTCTTGGAAAATGTCTTGGATCTGGAATATTACTTTGGTTAACATTCCTTTCGTTGTCTTGTTTGTCCCCAAAAATGTGACGGAGTGCAGCTTTATTATATTAAGAGACGAAATTTATTTTTTATTTTTTATCAGTTGAAATATAATTTTCCCCTCACTAGCTCGGAAAGCCGTCTTTTATCCTTTAAAACAAGCGGGGAAAAACACATTTTATCCACTAGTGGGGAAAGTAATTTGACCTTGAATGGAGCGTGTTTAAGTAGCTTGACAGATAACAAAACGTAAAACGCTCATAATAATGGTTCGTTCGATATTAATTATCATTAAATAAATGGTTTGAGAATCTAATAAAAAATACCAAATTTAGCTTTATTTAATAATTTTAAGTCATAAACCTTAAAATTCCATAAGAAACGTTAGATTTTTTTTAATGATGTTAATGCACAAGTTGAGTCGATGCAATTTCAAAACGCATCGTTGACATTTCATACGTCAGAACAGAAATGTCAACATTGTCAACAATTTTTTTACTTAAAACCACTTCTCACCGACTCACGTAAAAATCAGAATTTCCAGTGTTTTCTGTTATAATATCGTACAAAAATAAGTGATTTCAGTGATGAAGATGATCTACTGTGAATGTTGCACTTTCCTCGCTATAGTGAGGGGAAAAGTTTTGTGTTACACACGGGTGCAAATGTATTTTACTTCTTGTGTGTTGAAACACTCGCTACGCTCAGGATTCTATTTTAGAACCACTCGCTTCGCTCGTGGTTCAACTATAGAATCCTTTCGCTTGCTCCTGTTTCAATTCCACACTCGCTGGTAAAATACAACTTTGCACCCTTGTATAACAAATAACTATTACACCTCATGCAATAGCACTCGATATTGACAAAAGACACAAATACCTACAAGCGTGACATAATCTTGACCCACTTATGCAGTTAACATAGCTTATATAGGCGCCTCCAACTCTAGAAGCTTCACATATTTTTGTGCAAATAATTTGTGTGTATTTTTTTCGTATACTTTTACCTACCTACTTTGGTAAAGTTGGTGCTTGATGATTTTTGCATGTTGATTTTCAAAAAGGCTTAAGAAATATACTGTATAATGCGAACTTAAAGAACGTACGTAAGACCATGGTACTGTCATAGTAAATTTTGTAACCGCAGTAAATTCACTGCCATCTGTCGACACACTTTAAAACTAAAAATGAAGATTTATAAAAATACGATAAAATGTATTTAAATATGGATAAATGTTTTTTTTTTTTATTTGCATTAATTATTTTTATGATTTTGACCCGTGTTCTTTCACTGATATGCGTTAAAATTGTTAAATAACAAACGAAACCATCAACGCCATCTATACGACTGTAGGCCAAAGCTAGTAGCGCCCTCTGAACGAGAATCAAATTTTCTTGATTTTCGAGGCACGTTTTTTCCTTAGACTGTATCCATTTATTGGTAAGACGAACGTACGAAAATGAATTCAACATTACTAATAAAATATCGCGAATTTATTTTTGTTATGATTATCTATTTTTTGCTGGTATCTTCAGCCCACAGATGTATCCAATGATAAGTTGTTTGAAATATGTTAATGCTATAAGTAAGTACTTTTCTCCTGTTAGAGAACCGATATCTGTTGTTTATTATTTAGATAAATCCAATGCATAAATTGAGATCCGTGCGTGGAATATCAAACGTTTCTTTGATGTGGATTTAATCCTGGTAAATTGGTCCATGAAATGTGGGCCAGATTGTAAGCAGACATGTGATTTGATTTGGATTTGGGATTAAATATCTTTAAAAGGGCTATTGATAAGTTAAGATCGCATTTATTTAAATTTATTTTATATTACTTTTCACTTGATCTGTTTGGGACATTTAAAATAACGCACAAATGCGCACAATAAAAATTTGTCTGTTAGTGTGAAGATTCTAAACAAATTTTCGCAAATTGTCCCTCCTTCAAAAAGTTTATTGACGCAGTATATTTCTTACTCAAAATGCAAAAGATCCTTTTATGAATAGAAAATGTTAACAAATAAAATACTCAGAGAAATAAAATGTACTCACAATTTTATTTACACGAGAGGTTTTGCCGCTTAAGGGGCTACCTGAGGTTTTCATCGATTTTTAACAAGTTTTGAATCGTATCTCCTACTTTTGCACTACATATAGAATTATAAGACAAGCGGCTATCGGTTCTTCAATCTTTTATCTCCATTTTTGTCTACCGGATTGTGAAAAAAATGAATACTTATTTATTTATGATTGTTTTAAACATTGTCTAAAAAAACACTTTTTTCGTATCTCGATTGCTGTGAAAGATCTTACTTATACGAAATCTACATATTTGGGTTCGTCTTAGACGTCTCTAAAAATTTGTCTAAGGTTTTAATTTTAAACTAATTAACACAAAAGTTATGGCCAGAAAACCAGTTTTTTGGCCTAAAATTGTTCAACTTTGATGCCAAATATTTCAAAAACAATGAACTTTGAAGTTAATATGGGATACTATATTGCTAAAATCGTTGCTCTTAATATGATAAGCTACAAAAAACATTAGAAAACTAAGGGATTCAAATCGAAGGTCATTGGGGCATGGGATCCCCTTAAATTACGTTTTACTCGAAATGAATACCCAATCCAAAACTGCCAGTCACTACTATAGGTTTTAGCAAGCGACAGATAACAATCACACACAATTTATTCGTTATAAATAACTGGGGCCTAGCCAAGATTACAAAAGTTGAAAGAAAATGCCAATCGAGAGAAATATAGTCATATAACTTTTTGTAGCACGTGTCATCCCGGTACAATTTTTCTATTCGTTTGGCGTTTGTCGGTGTGCAATTGTCACCTTGGCTAGGCCCCCTGGAACTTAATAAATAATAATAATAAATATTATAGGACATTTTTTCACACAAATTGACTAAGCCCCATGGTAAGCTCAAGAAGGCTTGTGTAGTGGGTACTCAGACAACGATATATATAATATATTAATACTTAAATACATAGAAACCAACCTAGACTCAGGAACAAATATCTGTGTCATCACACAAATATATGCCCTTACCGGGATTCGAACCCGGGACCATCGCATCGGCTTCATAGACAGGGACACTACCCACTAGGCCAGACTGGTCGTCGAACTTGCTCGACTGGCATCGACTCCATCGATTGTTCTTGTCGCTCACCATGGATACGAGCAGGACAGCGTCCAGTCCATGTTCCTATTCATTTACATAAGCGCTAGTTGGTTGAACAAGATCAATTAGAATCTGTGCGAAGCTTGACTTGAATTATTAAAATTTATAATTAAAAAGAATACAAAGAAGAGAGATAACTTAGAAGCGCTGGTGGCCTAGCGGTATCTAACAGCGTGCGACTTTCAATCCGGAGGTCGCTGGTTCAAACCCCGGCTCGTACCAATGAGTTTTTCGGAACTTATGTACGAAATATCATTTGATATTTACCAGTCGCTTTTCGGTGAAGGAAAACATCGTGAGGAAACCGGACTAATCATAACAAGGCCTAGTTCCCCCTCTGGGTTGAAAAGTCAGATGGCAGTCGCTTTCGTAAAAACTAGTGCCAACGTCAATTCTTAGGATTAGTTGTCAAGCGGACCCCAGGCTCCCAGGAGCCGTGGCAAAATGCCGGGACAACGCGATAAAGAAGGACAAAAAAGAGATAACTTACAAATCACTTATTAAATATATTAATAACGGGTCGCACGTATTTTAAGTCGAAAAACGCTCGACAGGTTTCACTCCGTGCGGAGGGCTGCGGCCCGCAGTTTGCGCCGGTCCGTCACCGTCAACGCAAGCTCCTGGTGACACTCCTCGGTACGGAGTGAACGAGCGTTTTTCGACTTAAAATACGTGATTGACCCGTTATTAATATATTTAATATGTCTGTGTCTCACGGAAGTTTTGTTATTAAAATCACTTATTACCTATATATCATTAACTGGTTTACTACCGTTTGACTCACTAGCGCCTGCGCAATATTCGACTGGAAAGGGTCCTATATTCCTATCGACCATCCATCGGCGAGACTTAAACCAAAGATAGATATAACTCCGTAATAGATGGATACAGTCTAAGGAAAAAACGTGCCTCGAAAATCAAGAAAATTTGATTCTCGTTCAGAGGGCGCTACTAGTTTTGGCCTACAGTCGTATAGATGGCGTTGATGGTTTCGTTTGTTATTTAACAATTTTAACGCATATCAGTGAAAGAACATGGGTCAAAATCATAAAAATAATTAATGCAAATAAAAAAAATCATTTATCCATATTTAAATACATTTTATCGTATTTTTATAAATCTTCATTTTTAGTTTTAAAGTGTGTCGACAGATGGCAGTGAATTTACTGCGGAGTATAGTATTATATAATCTGTGCTGCGGTTACAAAATTTACTATGACCACAGATTATATAATACTATACTCTATGACAGTACCGCTCTAGTATAAGTTACTCTATGCTTAAACTGATCCGAATGTTATTTTAGTACTATTGGACATGAAACGATTATAAAAGCAATCGGTTAGCACGTTAAAATTGAACATTGGTCAATCAATTAAGCTTAAAACGGTTCTAGTATGAGTTAAGGTTATTCGACTTTCCTGTAAATATCATTAAAAAAACCGGACAAGTGCGAGTCGGACTCGCCCAACGAGGGTTCCGTACTTTTTAGTATTTGTTGTTATAGCGGCACCAGAAATACATCATCTGTGAAAATTTCTGCTGTTAGCTATCACGGTTGATGAGATACAGCCTGGTGACAGACAGACTGACGAACAGACGGACAGACGAACAGAGGAGTCTTTTAGTAATAGGGTCCTGTTTTTACCCTTTGGGTACGGAACCCTAATAAACGGAATTTAACGAGAATTCATTGCACTTTATCCTTATAGGCATGTTAAAACCTTCTATTTAAAATTTATTTGGTCAGTCTTAGAATAAAATATATACAAATCGTTAAGAGGATAGTGGACAACCGCTTCACTATACAAACGTAATCCTCGTTTTCCTCGGATATTGACATTAAGTATAGAATAGTACATTTCGATGCTAGTGCGGAAAGTCGCCTACGGCTCGTGGCAAGACTCGGGACGAGTGAAGAATGACATTTCCGCACGTGTATCGAACGACGTTTTTTAATAGAGTTGCGAAAAAATAATAAAAACAACAAGTAAGGAATAAAAACTTTAGAAACTTAGTAGGTAGTAAAAGTAAGAAAAAACGCCTCTTCTTTGACAGGCGTTTCGGCAGCTATTCCGTTCCATTCAGACAACTTATCAAAAACGGTTTTTAAACGTGTTATTATGATGATGAGGTAAGTAATTAAATTATAAAATATGTATATTTTTCGTATTCTTACATTAACAGTAGGTTTTTATGTTGATTACGACGTTTAAAGAAAACTAATATTAACACTCATCAATAAGTAAATTATAAATTTAAAAAAATTGGAAAAGTAAAAAGCACTCCCGTAAAGGAGTCCTGTATTAGTTTTAAATTATGAGTGAAAATCGTGTTAGTTTAAATCAGTATAAAAAGCACTAGTTCGCGAAAACCAACTTTCCGCACGCTAAACAGCTACGTAAAGTAGCACTTTTTGAGCAACTGTATTAAAAAATATTTTTCCACATTTTGATGTATATTAACAATAGCTATGCCCCTTTGTTTGACTTTTTTAGATTTTTCAATTATTAATTATTATAAATATAAGCGAAAAACAAGCTCCATACAAATATTTCAATGTTGAATCTCTCATAATAATTAAAAAATCTAAAAATAATTAATAAAGGGACATAAACATAAATTAATAAATAAATAAATAAATAATAAACATTATAGCAACATTCTTACACAGATTGACTAAGTCCCACGGTAAGCCTAAGGAGGCTTGTGTTATGGGTACTCAGACAACGATATATATAATATATAAATACTTAAATACATAGAAAACACCCATGACTCAGGAACAAATATCTGTGCTCATCACACAAATAAATGCCCTTACCGGGATTCGAACCCAGGACCATCGGCTTCACAGGCAGGGTCACTACCCACTAGGCCAAACCGGTCGTCGAAACATAGTTGTGGTTACCTATGTACTTTACATCGAACTGTTCAAAAATATTTTCTATAATGTTAATATCCAGAGGGACTACATATTTGTATAATAGCGGTCGCACTTTCCTCTTAACTTTTGTAATATCCACAGAAACGAAAATGTTTTAACCCAAATAGGACTCAAGTTAAATGTATACAAAGATAGATATAACTCCGTAATAGATGGATACAGTCTAAGGAAAAAACGTGCCTCGAAAATCAATAAAATTTGATTCTCGTTCAGAGGGCGCTACTAGTTTTGGCCTACAGTCGTATAGATGGCGTTGACGGTTTCGTTTGTTATTTAACAATTTTAACGCATATCAGTGAATGAACATGGGTCAAAATCATAAAAATAATTAATGCGAATAAAAAAAATCATTTATCTATATTTAAATACATTCTATCGTATTTTTATAAATCTTCATTTTTAGTTTTAAAGTGTGTCGACAGATGGCAGTGAATTTACTGGGGTTACAAAATTTACTATGACAGTACCGCTCTAGTATAAGTTACTCTATGATGTATACTAGTCATAGTCGTTATATTCACTTACCTGTACTAACAATGGCATTATGTTAAACAAAAGCCATTATTTCTTTTGTGTAAGCGCGTGGCCTTTGTGCCTGCGCGCGTGGCCAATTGTGTGTGAGCCTCACACAAAAGAAATAAAGGCTTTTGTTTAACAGAATGCCATTGTCAGTACAGGTAAGTGAACGAGCTCAGTAGAGATAGCGTTAAGAGCCCGGTTACGATTTTAGTCGCAAAAATGTAAAGTTGATAGATTTCTTCTGTGAAATTGTACACCTTTTGTTACCTAATTGAAATAACAAGTCCTGGTTTCTATTAGCACGACTTCTTATCTCTAGGTTTATCAGATCATTTTTTTGAAAAAAGGCTTACTAAATTAGTAATGAATTTTTTTCTGATGGACGTTTAGGTAAACGCTTGTAAAGCACTGACTTTGATGCTCTTATTTGTAAATTTCGTAAAGTTTGGACTGCTAAAAATGGTAAATTTGTATTACACATATTCTGTACTTTAGGTTTATCAGATTATATTGTTGTTATATGACTTAGAGTTCGAGGAAATGAAAGTTAAACGAATTCAATTTTCTCCAGAAATGACCTCAAAACAAGTGACAATTTCTCCGAAAATCTACTTATTTTCGACGTAGATTGCATACTCAAATAATCTGCAATATTTACTTAAACTGTTGCTGTACTTCATTTTATTTAAATTGCAACTTTTATTTTCTGACGATTTTTTAAAAACTTCCCCTTTTTCTGGTATAACATCGGTGACACGCGCTCGCGGCCTCAGTCCCGCGCGGGAGCTGGTAGAGGCAGGACGTTTGTTGATCGGCTCCGCACGTTGCATCGACGACGACGAAGTTATTTATCATTGTGTGCGTCGCTCGCCGTGTAAAAAGTTATATTTGTTTGCGTGTTTGGCTGTACTGTGTGCGTGTAAACTGCGACCAGAAACTTTAATCCTTGGGTTGTAAGTACTTGTTTATTAACCGCCTTCAAAAAAAGGAGGTTCTCAGTTTGACCCGTATGTTTGTATGTATATGTATGTATGTATGTTTGTTCGCGATTATCTCGCATTTGGCTGAACCGATTTTGATGCGGTTTTTAGAAAAGTGTTTGTTACATTCTGGAGAAGGTTTTAGTATACATAGAGCTGAGCTGATGCTGAACCCTGGCTGTACCTAGTGGAACGCAGGTTTAGTGCAACATAGGCACACGCTGTTTTGGTCTGTCTTGATGAGCAATTAGGAGAGCAGTACCCAAGATGGAGCTGATGCTGAACCCTGGCTGTACCTAGTGGAAATCAGGTTTCGTGCAACATAGGCACACGCTGTTTTGGTCTTCCGACACGTCTTGATGAGCACTTGGGAGAGCAGTACCCAAGATAGAGCTGATGCTGAACCCTGGCTGTACCTAATGGAACGCAGGTTTGGTGCAACATAGGCACACGCTGTTTTGGTCTTCCGACACGTCTTGATGAGCAATTAGGAGAGCAGTACCCAAGATGGAGTTGATGCTGAACCCTGGCTGTACCTAGTGGAAATCAGGTTTCGTGCAACATAGGCACACGCTGTTTTGGTCTTCCGACACGTCTTGATGAGCACTTGGGAGAGCAGTACCCAAGATAGAGCTGATGCTGAACCCTGGCTGTACCTAATGGAACGCAGGTTTGGTGCAACATAGGCACACGCTGTTTTGGTCTTCCGACACGTCTTGATGAGCAATTAGGAGAGCAGTACCCAAGATGGAGCTGATGCTGAACCCTGGCTGTACCTAGTGGAAATCATAGGCACACGCTGTTTTGGTTATTCGACACGTCTTGATGAGCAATTAGGAGAGCAGTACCCAAGATGGAGCTGATGCTGAACCCTGGCTGTACCTAGTGGAACGCAGGTTTGGTGCAACATAGGCACACGCTGTTTTGGTCTTCCGACACGTCTTAATGAGCAATTAGGAGAGCAGTACCCAAGATGGAGCTGATGCTGGACCCTGGCTGTACCTAGTGGAAATCAGGTTTCGTGCAACATAGGCACACGCTGTTTTGGTTATTCGACACGTCTTGATGAGCAATTAGGAGAGCAGTACCCAAGATGGAGCTGATGCTGAACCCTGGCTGTACCTAGTGGAACTCAGGTTTCGTACAACATAGGCACACGCTGTTTTGGTCCTCCGACACGTCTTGATGAACACTTGGGAGAGCAGTACCCAAGATAGAGCTGATGCTGAACCCTGGCTGTACCTAGTGGAACTCAGGTTTGGTGCAATATAGGCACACGCTGTTTTGGTCTTCTGACACGTCTTGATGAGCAAATGGGAGAGCAGTACCCAAGATAGAGCTGATGATGAACCCTGGCTGTACTTAGTGGAACTCAGGTTCATTTATTGTTATCAGAACTTCCACCCCTTTTAACCCCCAGTACCTACTGCATGTTAAACGTGTGGTAGCTCTGGTCAGGTGCCTGCTTCATCTGGCAGCCCTCCAGGTGTTCCAGGTCTTGAAGAACTTAACCTGCCTACAGCATACTCTACCAACTTCAGATTAAAAGAGTTTTACCCCTGATCCGATGCGTCCAGCAGCACTCCAGGTGTTCCAGGTTTTGAGCTGTCTCCGTCATACACTACCCACAACACGTTGAGCGAGTGTTACCCACCCTTTGCCCTTGACCCTTTGCACTCAGCAGCACTCCAGGTGTTTCAGATCTGGAGCTTTCCCCATCATACACTACCAGCGGCACGTTGAGCGAGTGTTACCCGTTACCCCTGACCCTTTGTACCCAGCAGCACTCCAGGTGTTCCAGGTCTGGAGCTTTCCCTATCATACACTACCAGCAGCACGTTGAGCGAGTGTTACCCCTGACTCTTTGCACCCAGAAGCATTCCAGGTGTTCCAAGTCTTGAGCTGTATCCATCGTACACTACACACTACCAGCGGCATGTTGAGCGAGTGTTACCCCTGACCCTTTGCACCCAGCAGCACTTCAGGTGAAAGAGTGGAGAAGAGAAGAGGATGACTTTGGAAATAAAAATTATTATCACCCTTCCCAACGATTAAGACTATCTCCATCATATCAAATTCCATCCAAATCGGTTTTATTGGATCCCATACAAATTTCCATTACCCCCCCCCCCCCCCCCCCGTTTCTGGGGTAAAACCTATCCTATGTCCTTCCCCAGGACTCAAACTATGTCCATACCTCATTTCATCTTAATCGGTTCAGCGTTTATTGATTCCCCATACAAATTTCCACCCCCTTAAAGGGTGAGTTCTTGAATAAAAAGTATTATATGTCCTTCCCCGGGATTCAAACTATCTGTATACCAAATTTCAACAAAAGGCTAGTTTCCCCTCTGGGTTGGAACGTTGGAAAGTCAGATCGCAGTCGCTTTCGTAAAAACTAGTGCCTACGCCAATTCTTGGGATTAGTTGCCAGCGGACCCCAGCAGACTTCCATGAGCCGTGGCAAAAAGGCTGGGATAACGCGAGTAAGATGATTATATATATATAAGATATTGCCTTAGTGCAAATCATTATCATCATGCTATATAATTTGTATGTATTATATGAATACATAGGTAAATTGTTAAGAGTAATAAACGATTATATCAAATTTACCGAAAGTTTTATTTTAACCTAATTAAAGTTATAAAGTGACGCATAATGTTGCGAAAGTATCAATATTGTTTAGGCGGTCGCGTTATTTCAAGCAGCGGCCGGCGTTCGGTTACTGTGTAAAAGTCGTATCTTCGCGCGTTTTCAAATCGACTACGGGCTCTTAACTATACCTCGGTGAGCGGGAACAGCAACAGTCCTGTCTTGTACCAGGAACAACTGGTCTTCAGGGCCGTGGGACGCAAAGCTAGTCCTGACAACCCTACATGGCAGGTTGAAGGATCCAGAGCAGTGTATCTAGTTAGCCGTACAGTTATAAATTCCTTCGGACCAGTTAGTCGACGGTTAAAGTCTGATGTTTCGATTGGCTATTTTACCACGCAATCTTTTATTATTATCAATTGTACTAAAATGATAGTTTGGGCGGAATGATAGATCGGGCCAAAGAGGATATAATAAGATATGATTTTGACCCATGTTCTTTCACTGATATGACAACCGAAACCGTCAACGCCCTCTATACGAGAGTAGGCCAAATTTTCGTGATTTTCGAGGCACGTTTTTAGACTGTATCCATCTATTACGGAGTTATATCTGTCTTTGATCGGGCGGATGAATTGAGGCAACCGAACTATCATTTATTTTTTGCTGATTCCCAATAAATAATACGATATAGGGTAAGGGTTCTAATGTGACAAATGAGGTAGTTTAATGAACATTTTGTAATCACTACATAGTAAAACAAAGTCGCTTCCTGCTGTCTGTCTGTCCCTATGTATGCTTAGATCTTTAAAACTACGCAACGGATTTTGATGCGAGTTTTTTTAATAGATAGTGATTCAAGAGGAAGGTTTATAACTATGTATAATACATCAAAACTTCTGGAGTATGGCAGATATCCTTTTGAGTACTCTTCCACTATATCTGAAACGAAAAGCGCTCGATTTTTGTCTCCTCCCCACATTGAATTACGGATGTCAGACATGGAAATATACAAGCAAAATAAAACAGAAAATTAGAGTTTGTCAAAGGGCAATAGAGAAAAATATAAAAAATCAAACTGATGGATAAAATACGCCACACAAACATAAGAACAAAAACTAAAGTGATTGACGCTCTCGAGCACTCACTCAACCAAAAATGGCAGTGGGCCGGACACGTCGCAAGGATGACCGATATAAAATGGACAAAGCGAACCACTACTTGGCTCGGCCCAGGAGGCAAGCGCGGAGCAGGGCGCCCGCGCGCGCGCTTGGCAGACGATATTGAAAAGATATCCCACAACTAGCTTTCGGAGGCACAAAACCGAGAACGGTGGAAGAGGTCGGAGGAGGCCTATACCCGACAGGGGCCCTAACACTGTAGTATGTATTCGTTTCGTAATTCGTTCAAATATTTAAGCATTCAGAGAATTCATATCCACTACATCAACAATACGTTATGTAGGTGCATTTATATGTGACTCCCAGACGTTTCCCATAAAATATTTATCAATAAAACTAAATACTTTTTTAGCGCTGCCGAGTGGGACCTACCTGCTCCGTATCCGGACCTTCGGTCAGCCAGGGCAGTACCGGATCTCTGGTGCAAATTTAGACGGGCCTTGACCACCCACGACCCTATTTTAAAATTTAGTTTTTTTAATAAAAAAATATTTTGATAACGAGTTGGTTGTTATTTGTTTACTTTCCCTACCAACACAGGGACTTAACTCCCAAAAGTTACAGTGTTCATAAACGAGCTCTGAAAATCCCTACTTCTCAACTTAATTTAATTTATATAATACATAATAGTATAAATGGAAAAGTAACTGTCTGTCTGTTACGTCTTCACGTACCGCTGAACTTATTTAGATCAAATTTGGTAGGTATTTATAGAGATAGTTTGTTCCAAAAAAAAACTTACGGTAGTTTTTATTTTGAAAATCAGCCCGAATGAAGAAAATAAATTACTATGGAAGTACAGTCAAGGGCATAAATATATATACATTCCCAAAGTTTCAAAAATATGTGTACGCTCTTACACCTTAGACAATAAAGTTGTGTTCACATATTTTTGAGCCATTTCGTCTGTATCGATATTTTTGCCTTCGACTGTACTTATTCTAGAAGTAATATGCTGTTGGTATTTACTTTATATTTATCAGTAAAGTTTTCTCCCTCGACAATATCGTTTCTTCCTACGCAAAAACAAAATATATAACCGACATGGGTGTTGTTCTTAGGAAAAGGTCCAAAACATAATGCCAATGCGTGGGCAGGTCGTTCGTTTGTTGGTTTTATCTATTTTAAGGTACTTACAGTACCTAGATACAACATATATATTTGATTTGTAGGCTTTTAATTTTTAGTTATACTTAGTTTAAGGGGCCCACTGACTATCAGTCCGCCGGACGATATCGGCCTGTCAGTTAGAACAAAAATTTGACAGTTTCGAACAACTGACAGGCCGATATCGTCCGGCGGACTGATAGTCTGTGGGCCCCTTAGTAGTCTGTCTTTGTTTAATTTGTAGTCTTATATAGAATAGAGGCTTTTGAGATGTGGTTGTGGAGAAGAATGGAGAGAATAAGTTGGACGGAGAAAAAAACGAACGAGGAAGTGCTTCGAATTGTGGGAGAGAAGAGAAACCTGCTGAGAACCATAGAAAATAGACGAGGCAGAATGATAGGTCACTTGATAAGACACGACACTTTCTTTAACACTATATTAGAAGGCAAGATAGAAGCGAGAAGAGGCCGCGGAAAACCACGAGCAAGCTACACACAACAACTGAAAGCGAAAGCAAATGTCGTGTCTTACAGGGACCTAAAGAACCTGGCCGAGGACCGAGAAAACTGGCGCATACTCCACCGACAAGAGCCATGCTCTTAAATTATAAAGTAAAGTATAGAATAGAAAAAAAAAATCTATTAGCAGCGTGGTCCTGCTTCTTGTAGCGCAAATACAAAGTTTACACCGGATTTTTATATAATCACTCGTTTTACCAGGGGTGATAAAGCGAGTAGCGGTCAATGACTTTCATATACAAAGCAACGTAAGACTATGTAGATGTAGGAGAATATCTTGTTAAGAAAAGTGATGAATATACGAGTATTTACCTATTCTACTCTCAAACTAGCAGTAATTCGTATCATAAGCCACAACACTAATAATTGTCTATTGTATTAAATTATCGTTTTATACTCACGATTTTACTACTACTAAAAGCGCCAAACGCGTGGAAACCCACAGCCTTATGATCGTTCTAAGCTATTTGCCTCGCATGTTTATTCGCGGGGCAAACCGACTTGTACAAACTTGGACAGCTGATGTATGAATTGTACGAGTTTACTCATACACACAGACAAATTTATAATAAGGACTGTCAATGTCAATTTCCGAGAAAAGCGAGCTTCGTTACTGTTGTACATTTCATCACTATCGCGAAGACTAGAAATGTTCTATAATATAATAAAGTCTTTCAGAAAGACCATTGTTATGTTATGTTTTTGAGACCATAATATTCTTTTATATTTTTTTATCGTCCCTATCCGTCATTGTGACATTTTTGTTATAAAGAGACAAAATTTTACAAAGGTTTGTAAGTTGCTAAGTTTTATGAATAAGACGATAAATGGCCCGTATAGTGTAAGCTCACAAAAATAGTTGTAGTTAATAATAAACGTTGTACACTACGGTTTTTAGGGTTCGGTACCCAAAGGGTAAAAACGGGACCCTATTACTAAGACTCCGCTGTCCGTCTGTCTGTCTGTCACCAGGCTGTATCTCATGAACCGTGATAGCTAGACAGTTGAAATTTTCACAGATGATGTATTTCTGTTGCCGCTATAACAACAAATACTAAAAAGTACGGAACCCTCGGTGCGCGAGTCCGACTCGCACTTGGCCGGTTTTTTTATAGGTATGTTATTTCCATTCAGAATCACCGGCTCCTTCTATCCTAATAGGAGAGAAAAAGTGTTATGAAATTTAAAAAAACATTTTTAAATCCTGATTAACTTAATTACTCACTTCGCCCGATAGAATTAGATCCAGAAAGTAATAATAATAATAATGGGTTTATGGCTGCAGTGCTGTAACACAGAATTTTTATGAATTGTCTTTTTTCTTAGAAGGTCTCTGTCCCAGACTAATAAAGCAATTATCCAATTGAGAGCGGAACTAAAGCGTTCTCTAGTCAAACAAAGAACTTTCATTCATCTACGAGCATTAACTCATCTGTTTGGATACTTCGGATTAAGTGGCCGTAGAAAATTAGAAACGTTTTAATTTGATTTATTACGAAAGTGTCGATTATTGTGATAGGTATTCTTAAATCATTTTACGGTTTAGACTCACTTGTTTTAGTCACTCGCGCGACATGTTTCGGAGAGCCTAGGTCTCCTTCAAGCACTAATAGTGCGAGCAGCGTTCACGACGACCGTGTATTGCGTACTGCCGCTGCCGCGCGCCGAACCGTAAAATGATTTAATGTTAGTATGTCTCACAACAGTTTAAATTCGATAGGTATTCTTAATTATTGTAAATGATTTGTCTTATTAGGTACCGTAAAATCACTCCATCATAGTCCTGCACGAATATCATAGTCGCATTTTTATCACCTGCCATGTCATGCGTCACTGTCGCACTATCATACTTGTTAAAACGTGACAGGCATGGTGATAAATGATAAAAAGGCGACCGTCTTAGCCCTACAGTTCTACAACTACGGCCCAGAAGTTCAATATGTACCTAATTAAATATATTTGCTTTGTTTGGTTTTGTCTGGGTATATTCTTCCATTTATGACAATAGTTTGCCACAGATCCACGACTTTCAAATAATAGTCACAACTGAAGTGAGATATTCCAGTTCATTGTTGTACATAGTTGGGAGCTTTTAGTCTATAGTTGGGTGGTTTTCGGTATGTGTATTATGTGCTGATCCCCAACATGGTTCCATTTTTATCGCCTGTCACTATACCCGTCACTTTCGCACTTACATACTTGTTAGAACGTGACAGGCACGGTGACAAGCGATAAAAATGCGACCGTGTTAACCCCCCTGGTTAATAAGTAAATACCTTAGGGCCTGTTTCACAATGCCCAAGTAAAGTTCTAAATAAGCTAGGTACTTGTCAGCTTGCCAATTATCTGACGAATAAAGTAATCGTGGGCGTTTCACAATCTTCAAATAAGCTTAACTGGTAGAAATACGCTTATTAGCTTAATCTGGCAGCTAATTTGTTTGTTAATTAATTATCCAATACTTTACTCAGACTTTGTTAAGCAAAAGCCCTTAGTATAAGTAGGTAGGAATTAAGTTATTTACCTAATTTTTGTCACAGTAAAATGAAGTTATAATACAATTTCAATGGAAAGGAGAAACGAGTAGACATTATTTTAAACAGCTTGATGACTGTACAAAGAAACCTATGAAGGTTTTGCATATTACCAAGGAGCTTTATTGTGGCACTCTTTGCCATAAAGTTCACTGTCTTAAAGAGGAATTTAAAATAATGCAAGTTTGTTCAAAAAACATGCTGATATTTCTCATAGAAATCGGAGAAACAAGCATATATATATATATATATCTTTGCACAATTCCTGCAAAAACATCATTGTTGGGAAAAAGCGTGTACTACTTGGCCAGTAAAATATATAACAAGTTGCCGAATAATTTTAAGTCACTAAGTATACTAGAATTAAAAAATAAGCTAATGACATTATTGATTCATAAATACTATTATTCCATTGCAGATTATTTAAATGATGACAGAATGATGTGTATTATGAAAAATTGTTTTATCTTTTTAATATGCATCTAATATTGATAATATAAATAATAATAGAAATCTATATTTTATATTTTGACATCTACAATTCTTATAAACTATGTACTTGATTATTGATTTGTCATAGCTGTAAGTAGGATTACAAACTCGTACTTGTTGAGCATGATAGTTTAGTTTCTAGTATTAAGTTCAATGTTTTTGTACGCCGTTTGGTAAAATATAGTGAAACTGTACATATATTTATTTATTTTTTATTTTATTTTTTAAAATAGTTGTACAGCATAACAGTATGAAATATACAAAGTCACTGCAAAACTACAAACAAATTAAAAACAAAAACAGGTAAACTAATAATATTATTATACAATAAGCACATTCAAACTGTTGAAGGACGCTCATCCATCTTCTCACAGAACCTCAACAATTCCTCTCGCACTTCGCTCCACCTGCCAGCAAATAAATCACACTCGGGCGCTGATGCTAAGAGCGCATTCAGGAGGGGTAAAGGGCGAACAAGTGGGGATTTTCTGTGAGACACGGTTCGCGATATCGGGCCTACAAGTAGACCACGGTCCCGAGGCCGGAAGTTGATTCTGGTCGGCGTAGGGACAAAAAGACGCAGTAATTACGCCACCAGTTCGGCACAATCCGATTCACCTCGCAAGACGCAACAGGCTGTCGTAAGGAGCTTAAAATTTCGTCTTACCTCCAAAGAGTTCAGGCCTAAATAACCCAGCAAGTATTTGGTTGGGTATAAAAACGGGTAATACCCGAATATTTTTTTATATAAGAACCGGAGAAATACTTCATGAGGATTCCAAACGATGGCAGCTGACTCGAGCTTGCTTCTGACTAGAGATGTGTATAGAAGCTTTATAGTATATAAACTGGCCACCACTGTAATTGTTCCTATATTTACAAATAAAACACTTACTTACTTACTTACTTGTGATTTATGAAGTTCCAACGGTATTCCATTTGGAAATGCTGAAGAATTAAACTGCACACGAACACACATAAATTCTAGTGATATATGAAAAATGTGTATTAAAAAAACCGGCAAAGTGAGAGTCGGATTCGCGTCCAAACCATCACACGATCTTTTTACAGTTATTTTTTTCTTCAAGTCCAAGTCGTGCTTGGAAAGTTTTTATTATATATTTTTTCTAACCAAAAATTGTTATGCAGTCGAGTATTTTTGTTTATAATCATACCGACTGAGTTTAAGTTTAACAATTATAACTACTTTAAAATATCTAGATTTATAAGGTAGACCTGCGGTTGCAGCATGGTTGCATTTTTATCGTTGTCGTTACGTGACAAGCAAGGTGACAGGTGATAAAAATGCGACCGTGCTACCGCCGCTGGGGGCCTGCCTAGCCAAGATGATAAACGACATCGACAAACGCCGAACGAAAAGTAAATGTTTTGGAATGACCGTTTTGTTTTGATGCTATCAAAAGTCCCGCGACCGACTATTTCCATACAATATTTAAGTTTCAATTGGCGTTTTCTCTCTGATACTTTATATCCCGGAGTCATTTTCCTAGAGTCTTAATCCACAAGAATTCTTACATAGAACTAAATAAAAACTAAATTAAAACTAACTTAAATAGTCTCTCATCTGATCCCTGCGGAAGGGTGCCCATAATGCTGGCTACATTCCCCCGCTGACTGGCAATTTCGATTCTTTGGCCAAGGAATGAGCCAGCCTTATATCTCTACAATTAATAATTCAAAGAATGTGTAAATTGATTACCGTCGCTGTCTTTCCACATTGAAGAGGGTCTCTTGTATTTCGTGATTTTCTGGGTGTTTCTGTAGAAATAGTCGCACGAACTTAGCTATCGCCACATGATAGTTCGTCCGTCAGAAAGTTTCCATTATTGCGATATCTGGAAAATTTTAAAAACTTTTTCTCAGATTTAGATTTCTTAGATCTCGTAACCGAAATTTCCCATTTCCAAAATTACATTTGCCTTTTGTTTCCTATGATTTTGTCTTGAAATTTCCAAGAACTTTTTGGAATATTATGTACCTATTCGCAATCCGAATGTAACCGTTACATTCGGATTACGATTTATTAAATATCCCTTTAGAAAACACGCCTGCTGATATTATTTCTAGTCCAATTTAGTGTGCAATAATAATACTGAAAGTTTAAACTATGCATAATTCACGATTTTGAGGGTTACACCGGAAGCACTAAAACCTCCGTTGTAAAAAATAAAATTTCAGCTAAAATTAATTTTCGTGCGTCGGATCAAAACATCTAACTCGTATTTTTTTGTGAATTTTTGGCGTACATTTTTTTATGTAAAGAAATGAAATAGCTTCTAAATGTTGGTCGCATTTAGTTTTACCTTCAGGGGTTATGGCAGTGAAGGTAAAAATTTTGAAACAAGTACCTACACTAAACTTTGACGAAAGGGGATACAACTTTCGCTTGATCCTAAGTGATTATGCCCTGCACTTTGCGTCTCGTATAATCCTTATTTGGAAAAACTTTGCCAAGGGCATGAAAATCTACATATAAGATGTTTATACCCTTTCTCCTTCTTCTTCTTTACGTGCCATCTCCGTCCAGGAGGTCGGCGACCATATGTCTATATGTCTCTCTATGTTCAGTCATGCGAATTAGTCTATCTATGCTCTTCACTTTTAACCAGTCTCTTATATTTCCAGTCCATGATGTGCGCCTTTTACCGCTACCACGCTTCCCTTCAATTTTTCCTTCAATTATTAATTTCAGTAAATTGTATTTATTGTTTCTATATACCCTTTAGAATGCGGTTCTATAAAAATATCTGTACAAAGTAATCCGTTTGCATTTATTTTGTGTGTATTATAGTCTTTAAGCCCTCAGTGGAAACGCCAACAAAAGTGATGATGTTCGTTTGGAATCTATTCACCGTCACGACGAGAGCCTAGGTACTAATGGTGGGATTATCCCTTGAAAGCTTAGCCTAGAACATTACGTTTTAAAAAAATTGAAATTATATAAAATTTATTTATTTCGGACAATACGGAATCCATATATCGTATACCTACAATCTTATTATACTTTAAAAACTATATTACAAAATTACTTTAAAATTAAAATTTTAAAATTAAGATTCAATCATGTATGTACATTAATTTTATTTTATTTTATTTATTTATTTGGAAAGCAAACAGAAATAAGTGAGCAGGAGATGAGTTTACAAATACACATTAAGGACATTCACTTATTCCCTTAACAGCTCTCACTAAAACATGTAATGGAAATATACTACACTTAAACTACTCTTAGGGTACTAAATACAGTTACCAATTTACTAACACTAGGTGCAAGCTCATCAAACAAAATTATGACTATTAAGGGAGAAAGAGCCAAAGTAAAGAAAAAAAAACCAGAAACAAAAACAAAAATAAACAAAGCAGTAACGACTAACAATACTATTTCACAATAATAGCTACTATGTAGGTATTATGCCTATGATCTCTTATTAACTATCCATTGCCAATTTCAGTACTTTTTTCTTGAATTGCAGTTTACTGTTATTAAAGATATCGACTGAAACCCAGAACTTATTGTACTCATCACAAATACGGTGCAAAGGTGCGCGAGTGCCAGCGTGGCTTGAGGATAGCGGGACGGCAAAAGAGGCGAGGGATCGTAGTGAGCGCGCACTGCGTGTAGGGACTCTAAAGTGAAGTTGCTCAAGAAGTTCGGAGCTTTTATAACAGCCCGTACAAATATTAAATAGCGTTGTCGCGTCAGCCAGTTTACGTCGAGCTTCAAGAGTTGGAAGGTTATATTTTTTAAGAAGAGCAATGTAGGACATTTTTTTACCTGTCAGTCTACGGTGCATTGACCTCAGGAACCGCTTTTGCACCATTTCAATAGCATTGGAATATTTATTATATTTGGGGTTCCAAATTACGGAAGCGTACTCGAGATATGGCCTTACGAGTGCCTTATAAAGCTTGAGATAAGACGAAGCAGTCTTAAAAGGTTTTGTTGAACGTAATACAAATCCTAACATTTGCATAGCTTTGGAGACAATATTATCAACATGAACATTAAAATGCAGCTTATCATCATATAATACGCCCAGGTCACGACACTGATTTACCTTCTTTATTGTTGTGTTCCCAATACTATACTCGGACTTGACAATGTTTTTGCGGTTCTTAGTAAAGGTAATTTGCATACATTTGTCTGCAGCAAGTTGCAGTTTGTTACGCTGACAATAGTTGAGAAACGAATTTAAATCACTTTGGAGCATTGTGGAATCATTTTCATTTTTGATGGCTTTGTAAATCTTGAGGTCATCAGCAAACAAAACAAAGCTACTATTCTGGAAGCAAAGCGAGATATCATTAATAAAAATAACATACAACAGTGGTCCTAATATCGATCCCTGAATTACGCCGGATGTGACATCGGTTTCTCTCGACTTGAAGCCATTAACGACAATGATTTGAGTTCTATTGGATAGGTAGGATATGAACCAACGGAGGAGATTACCACGAATACCATTGAAGGCAAGTTTTTCGAGTAGGAGCAGATGGTCAACTTTGTCAAAAGCTTTGCGAAAATCGGTATATATGACATCCACTTGCTCCCTCGTATCCATGGACTTGAACAAGTAATTACTGTAAAGCAGCAAATTTGTGACAGTCGACTTTTTTTTCATGAATCCATGTTGCTCAGGTAGAAGAGTACTTTCAACGGAAGGGTAAACAATATCATGTACGAGACCCTCGAAAAGTTTAGGGATACAAGATTGAACCGAGATAGGTCTATAATTTGAAACCTGTATTTTAGAACCCGATTTATGTATGGGAGTCACATAAGAAACTTTCCAACGTTGCGGAAACGTGCCCGCCAACAGACATTTGTTAAAAACTATGTGTAACGGGCTAAGTAAAGCGTGAGCCGTATTTTTTATAAAATAAGGATGGATTCTGTCTGGCCCAGCGCCCTTGTTGGCGTCAATAGTTTTGATCTTTTTAAGGATATTAGATTTAGTTAATATTACATCGGCTACTTTTGCGGCCGATTCAGAGCAGGGTACTTTTTCAAGGTCGTTGTAATCAATTGGGAGACATGGTTCGAACACCGATTTAAAGAAGTCCGAAAACATTTCCACCATTTCTTCCGGAGAATCCGATAACTTGTCATTATGGAGCATCTGGGGTGGGTACTCAGATGACTGACTTTTTAATGATTTTATGTATGACCAAAACGGTTTTATGTTATTACGTAAAGACTTCTCGGTATTAGAAACATAAATATTAAAGCAATTCGATATCAGTTTTTTACACCGAGCTCTGAGAAGAGAATATTCAGAGTAATCAGCTAAGGAGCCATAAACTTTCCAACGGTGCCATATTTTTATTTTTCTTTTAAGGGTATTTTTTAATGCTGGCTATTTTTATTTTTCTTTTAAGGGTATTTTTTAATGCGGCTTTTTTTAATTACATTACTACATTGTTTAAATTACAATAAAAATATTTAAGTAAAATAAAAAAAAAGTATAAAGTTCATTACACGCACAGGTATTTCAATTAGCCAAAATATTCACCACAAATACAATCAAAGCGAAGCGAATCAAAAATACCTATAATTAATTAAAACAAACAACCTTAAGGAAATGAAGTTAATGAAGCCTAAATAATTCAAATATCAATTAACTTTGCATTTGCTTTAGGGGTAGGTATTTACTTTTAATATTCTAATTTTTACTTTCAGGTATATTATTTTTATTTATTCAATCTCGCGGAAAGTGTCTGTGACCTCCAAGGTTATTTTAAGTACAATCAGCTGCAGAGAAAAGGTACTCCCCCTGTATAGATGTTCGTATGCAGAGGTGCTAAGCAAATAGTATTGCTGACTGTACATCTATCACAATAGTTCATCAATACCTACAGACCACAATATAGATAATATATATGAAGTTATTCACGAAATATAATATACATTTAACGTAAGGTTTTTTATAAAGCCGGCAACACGAATATCTTACTCCCTTGGAGTTTAAAGCGTTCATAGGTTAATGTACCTAAGTGCTTAGGTACCTACTATAAGGCGGGCATTATGCCTATTTGCCATTGATTAGGTATTAAAAATGGTAATGCCATTTTGCACGTTTTCTGAACATTGAGCCACCTACTGGAAACTATTACCTAAAGATAATGCAGACTCTTCAGAAGTACCCATAATTTAAATAACCTTCGTTTTTACTATCAGAATAAAAAAAGAACCCCGCGTATAAAAAAGCCGAACACCCATATAGCGAAGCCAGGCCGCCGTATAAGGATCGATTTCTGCATTGAGTGCAGTAGACACGGAGTACCTCGTGTAGATTCAGCATCCAAAGTCCACAAAGTAAACAGTACGATGAACAAAGGCTGGTGATGAGATTCAGCGCTTCTTGAAGTTTTCGCGGCGAAATAAGCGCTCAAACGATACATAAATAGCACGAAGCTGCTTAGGTACTTAAGGTAGGGACTATGCTGCGACCCGCACTATACAGTTGTACCGAGCACCATTTTATACTACAACTACAACAGCTTGAATCAATTTGCCCTGTAATATTTTTAAGTAAGCGTAGGTTTTGCATGCTATATTACAGCCTTCAAGGCCTGAATTAGTTATTTGTTATACAAGGTAGCAAAGTTGTATTTTACCCGCGAGTGTGGAATTGAAACACGAGCAAGCGAAGTAGCGAGTATTTTAACACACGAGAAGTAAAATACATTTGCACCCGTGTGTAACACAAAACTTTTCACCTCACTATAGCGAGGAAAGTGCAACATCCAAAGCGTTAGATCATCTTCATCACTGGAATCACTAATTTTTTTACGATATTATAACAAAAAACTGGAAATTCTGTTTTTTTACGTGAGTTTTTAAGTAAAAATTTTGTACACAAATTTGACATTTCTGACGTATGAAATGTCAATGATGCGTTTTGAAATTGCATCGACTCAACTTGTGCGTTCAGAATTATATTTAACATCATTATTAAAAAACAAACGTTTCTTATGGAACTTTAAGGTTTAGGTCATGACATAAAATCATTACATAAAGCTAAATTTGGCATTTTTTATTAGATTCTCAAACCATTTGTTTAATGATAATTAATATCGAACGAACCATTATTATGAGCGCTTTACGTTTTGTTATCTGTCAAGCTACTTAAACACGCTCCATCCAAGTTCAAATTACTTTCCCCACTAGTGGATAAAATGCGTTTTTCCCCGCTTGTTTTAAAGGATAAAAGACAACTTTCCGAGCTAGTGAGGGGAAAAAATATTTGAATTGATGTATACGCACATGGTATATTTCACGAAAAATAATTCAACGGTATCGTATATGAAGGAGCCCGAACTTGATATGTTTTGAAAATTATTTTTATTTTAATTTAAAACACGTGACTGAAATGTAATGATGTGATATATTTTTAGAACCGGCTTAGAATGCCCTTTCACATACCACACACGATAGGTTTCTGGACAATTTCTTTTTCACAAAAAAAAATTACGTCATAACTCCTCTCCTTTTTTTTATTTTTTTGGTGCTTCGGGTCAAATCGATTTATATGGACTAAAGATTAATCGTGCCGATTTTCATAGCTTTAACACCACTTGCAGCATTTTACTGAATTTCGGGATGAACCGCCAGGACTAAAAAACAAATTACTCAGCCTGAGGCCACGTAATGCCGGCATTACCTACCTTACCTACCACTATGACAACAGGGTAAAGTCAGTCATTATATATGCTCCCTCTATAGAGTACAGATCTGTGCCACAGCAAGGCCGTCGCCAAAGTCGTTGCCTTCTGTAATGAGAAAAAAAAGTGCAAAAATAAATGTATTCCTGTACGTGTAACGCCGCCAGCCGTACGCAAGCGTTTCTGCAAAATAAAATTAAGACGGAAAAATGCTGCATTCTGCAGGTATCAGTGAAACAAAAGTAAAAAGAGGTGTAGGAGAAATAGGTACATTCTGTGGGTTTCGCTTGGATTTTAGCAAATAAATCTGGCCCCTATTTCACCACGGTGACAGGTGCGACAATTGTCGACATTACTGTTACTGACGTCACAGGGCTCCATAGGTTATGGTACCCGCTTACCATCGGACGGCCGGTGTGCTTGTTTGCCACCAAAATTTTAATTAAAAAAAAACTCCATTATATCGCCAGTAAATAAGTAATTATTTTGCGAAGCTAATGATAATTGTGGAAAACATGAAAATTGCAATTTTGCCGGTGAAATGTTGCGTTTATGTATATTGTTACAGTACAATATTTTTGAAATAAAATGTAAGGAATCGAATGGTACCGTTATTTTTTCCTATTTGAAAGTAAAAAAAAATTTTTTTTTTGAAACAGTTGTTTTTTATTATTATTCCCACATTTTTTTTTCCAATTTATTGCGATATATTGCTCATTTTCTATCTATGTAACTAGATTTAATTATAAAATTCAGCATGTGTCAAATACCCCATTGGAAAAGTATTCCACGATGGCAGATACGTTTGGCGCATTGTGTCATCCGCTGCTATTGAAGCTGTAGTAGGTGTAGACATGCGCAGGCGTCTGTGGGAAGCCCAGCGTTGGGCGTGGGAGTGGGAACCGGTCCCGTTTGTTCCCGTCTTACGTTACAACCTGTCCCTGAATGCATTGTCAGCATATTTGTACAGCCCTAATATAGCCGTTGGAGGTCAAAGCCTTCATTAACACCAGAAGCTCGTAATAGGTCGGCCAAGTGCGTGTCGGACCACACATAATGGGGGGTTCCGTAATTTTATACAATACAATACAATACAACAAGCCTTTTGCTTGTATAAGCGTTTGCGGTACTTATTTTGTTTTAATAAGAAGATAAGATCATATTCTAAGAAAATTTTTATTTTCTAATTTTTAATTCAAATAATTTGAACGCGCTGTTCAAATGAAATTTTTAAATACTTATCGAATGCCACACACACGTTGATTTTACTTGAAAAAACCGGACAAGTACGAGTCGGACTTGCCCACCGAGGGTTCCGTGCTTTTTAGTATTTGTTGTTATAGCGGCAACAGAAATACATCATGTGGAAATTTCAACTGTCTATAGCTATCACGGTCCATGAGATACAATACAGCCTGGTAACAGACAGACAGTAGACAGACGGACAGTGGAGTCTTAGCAATAGGGTCCCGTTTTTTCCCTTTGGGTACGGAAACCTAATAAAAACCGGCCAAGTGCGAGTCGGACTCGCGCACCGAGGGTTCCGTACTTTTTAGTATTTGTAATTATAGCGGCAACAGAAATACATCATCTGTGAAAATTTACTGTATAGCTATCACGGTTCCTGAGATACAGGAACAGGAACAGGAACCCTAAAAAATCGACTTCTTGTTACATGCATAATCAATTAATCATAATGCTGTCCTTGGTCTACCAAGGCCAACATGAAGTACATCCCAACAGTTTTACCAAAGATAGATATAACTCCGTAATAGATGGATACAGTCTAAGGAAAAAATGTGCCTCGAAAATCAAGAAAATTTGATTCTCGTTCAGAGGGCGCTACTAGTTTTGGCCTACAGTCGTATAGATGGCGTTGACGGTTTCGTTTGTTATTTAACAATTTTAACGCATATCAGTGAAAGAACATGGGTCAAAATCATAAAAATAATTAATGCGAATAAAAAAATCATTTATCTATATTTAAATACATTCTATCGTATTTTTATAAATCTTCATTTGACAGATGGCAGTGAATTTACTGGGGTTACAAAATTTACTATGACAGTACCGCTCTAGTATAAGTTACTCTATGGTTTTACTTGGAACCAAAATAAGCCAGACCAGGGCTGGGGGCGTTCACCCACATGCTTATTAAATACTCCGAATATAACTTATGATCATGAAAGGTCGTTGCTTGTAATTTCGAATGTCAAACGTTGTATGTCCATTTGTAGGTAGGGGAGGCTGGGGTCATTTGAAACGTTTTTAGGGTTCTGTACCCAAAGGGTAAAGACGGGACCCTATTAGTAAAACTCCGCTGTCCGTCTGTCCGTCTGTCTGTCTGTCACCAGGCTGTATCTCAAGAACCGTGATAGCTAGACAGTTGAAATTTTCACAGATGATGTATTTTTACAAATACTAAAAAGTACGGAATCCTCGGTGCGCGAGTCCGACTCGCATTTTGCCGGTTTTTTTCAAACTATATAAGCTCCAAGTTATCAAACTACGTAAACAACATGAAACTTTCAGTAAATAGATGGCAGTTTCATTATTATAAGCGCATTACCTCCGAAAATGACCAATGTTAAGGATCATTATAAAAAAGGCGTCAAGTTGGGCGATTGAAACATGTGGGGTCGGAAGCCTTTTTATAAATACTCGTATCTATAATGTGCGTTACACACAATGGAGGCGAAATAAAACCAAAAATGTGTTGCTCTGAAAAGAGAATAAAGTTTTTTTATTAACAGTTACTTATTTCTAGCTTAACAGTCTAACTTAACTAAATATCTAAGGTTCTTACCTGAAAAGAGAAACAACATTAAAGCTATTATTCCACCAAGTATTTATTTCTAATTTTCTCGTTACAATGCACTTTTTACGAACACCGTCTAACGTTTAACCTGTCAACTGTCAATGTGTCATTGACTGCCACAGATTTAGTCCAAACTGAGGAAAGATGAATGAAGTTAACAATGCTTCATTTACATATCTTTAAGCTATATATCAATTTATCCATATAAATAAGTAGATATATAATTTTACTACATATCAGATACTTATTATAACTAATTCTATTTTAATCTTATGTTATAATTAAACGTCCATGATTTATTCCCACAACCCCTACATATTAATAATTGACAAAATAAAGCAACAATCATTTGTAATCAGGGAAAACATACTTACTCAATGGCAGTGTTTAGTTAACGGTAATTCATTAATATATCTTTCAAACACGGGATCTACATCCACCTACACAAATAAATATGGTCGAACGCTAGTCTTCTTCTCGCCGCCGCTCGGACAGCTGATTTATATAAGCTATATTTTTCAGTAATGTTACGATGTTAGAATAAACGTTGTATTGATTTATTTGTAGGTTTACTTAAGGTACATTTCGGCAACTATAAATTCTTTTATATTATTTAAATTATAAATAAATTCATTTTTTGGTAGGATAATACTTTTTTCATTGCAATTAAATGAGGTATCTAGGAAGGAGGGAGGAGATGGCGAGACGACCTGGCCCCTATTTCACCACGGTGACAGGTGCGACAATTGTCGACATCACTGTTGCTGACGTCACAGGCCTCCATGGGCTACGGTTACCGCTTACCATCGGGCGGGTCGTATTCCTGTTTGCCACCATCATTGTATTATTTAAAAAAAACTATTATATCCGCAAAAAACAGGTAAGTTTATAATGATGAGGATGACAATTGTCACAGATTTAAAAGAATTTTCGATAATTCTTGGCAGGGAATGAGTTCTGTGTCGGAATTTCGTGTCATTAGCGTCGCAAAATAAGTACTTATTTATTCGCGATATAATGGAGTATTTTTTTAATTAAAACGTTGGTGGCTTGGTGGCAAACAAGCACACCGCCCGTTTGATGGTAAGCGGTTACCGTAGCCTATGGAGGCATGTGACGTCAGTAATAGTGATTTCGACAATTGTCGCACCTGTCACCGTGGTGAAATAGGGGCTTGGACTCATTTTGTGGCGACTGGTGGGAGCATGCACAAAGCCGTGACGAGTGACAGGGCGGAAGGCCTTTGCCCAGCAGTGGGACACAATATAGGCCATAAAAACAAAAAAAAATATGCCCGACAGTACCTACCTTGACATGGTGTTCGAGTTAAGGCAAGCTTTGATTAGAGGTAAAATTGTTGGTATTTCCTCAAATGTCAAGGCGGAGTGTCCAAGCTCTGTATGTATTTCCTAGTTTTATTTGCATGTTCATTTCAGTTGTCGAATTACCCGCTAGATGTTGCTGTAACGTGCCTGAAAAATCGTAGTTCGCGGTGTTAAGATATTTCCGGAAAATATGACCTTTTGTCGAGTACTTAGTTTCGTCAAACTTTATTCGATTTATTGCATGATTGTATGGTCAATAAGATTGCTTTTATTTTTGGAATTCTTTACAGACACACTATTATCACTATAACGAGTTTCAGATAGCAAATAGTAGATTACAATCGACGCATAAGCCGGTCGGCACAATTCGAACAATGCTTCTAAGACAAATCGTTATCATACCGCAACCGCAGTGATCTCTTAGAAGCGGTGTTCGAATACGGCCGAGAGCTTGCTGCATTTTGCGTCCGATGTTCGACCTTTAGTCCGCAATCTTTATTTATAAACATTAAAGTACTCACTCAAGTAGACATTTCCCGATCCAGTAACTTTCCGCCGTCCAGCAAATTTCGTATGTTGTTACAATATTTCACGAGCGACAGGTAAAGTGGCTCGTTCGATATCCGCCGGTGATCAATGGGGTTTTGTGGGAGTATGTAAAAGCGTCTGGACGTAAATCAGAATATTAGGAAAGGGCGTTTAATATAGACGTTGGGCAGTAGGAAAAAAATAATTTCGCAAAGTAAGGTTGGTCCTGCTCGTGACACTTCATGTGTATACAGTTGGAGTGGAGCTATCAATTGAAAAATGTATTATATGTGGATTTCCGTCAGAGAAGTGTCCTTATGCTTCATCTACATAAGGACCTGTCCATCAGACAAGACAAGGATCATTATGTTCCATGTGCATAAAGACCCTTTTCTTCTGGAAAGCTACTTAAATTTCATGGGCATACATTCAACGGTATGAGCTGTGCATTGTGCATAGTCTTTATCTAACGATTATTGTTCAATAGACTTTTTCACCTCAGCAGCTCGAACAAGCCTACTTTCGTCACAGGGAGTGAAACAATGTAGCTTTTTAATTTAGTGAAGGCCATGAACTTCATACTACGGTACGGTACGGTACGGCACGGTACGGTACGGTACGGTACCGTACCGTACCGTGCCGTCCGGTCCAGTCCGGTCTCGTCTCGTATCGTATCGTATCGTATCTTATAGTATCGTACATATTATAATACTTTTTTTTTCTGTTTATTCTGTGTAATTCGAAATACATTTTAACCTTTAATATGTTCTCACTACTGAGGTGAAAAATTATGTGTGCAACACGAGAGCAAAGTTATTTTACATCTCGTGTTTTTGAGTCCCTCGCTACGCTCAAGATTCTACCTTAGAATCACTCGCTTCGCTCGTGATTCAATTATAGAATCTTTCGCTTTCTCGGGACTCAAAATAAACACTCGCAAGAAAAACCAACTTTCCTCTCTTGTTGCACAAATAACTATTACACACCTATACCTAGAGATCAATTCTATTAATAAAAAAAAAAGGGTTTAAACTGGTTTTGACACGAACTTGACGATCGTCTTGGTGATTGGCGCGTATCTTACGCACGAATTTCTCTTCATTTCGCAACCACCAATCACCACCCTGCCCGATCGTGTGTTTCCGCATGAGTACAATCCCCAGATTGTACTCAAGAGACCTATCTCTTCAATGCAAGAGTTAATAGGTATCTCATAGGTAAGCGTGCTCCACCGTAGACCGCATCATCACTTACCATCAGGTGGGATCGTGGTCAAACGCCTGCCTATACATCATTTAAAAAAAACCGTGAGCGAGCTCCAAGGTCGTATTAAAATAAAATTAAACCCATTACAAATTGTTAAATTTGAATCGGGCGCCTTGTTATTCAACTGCGCAGTTTGGAGTAAGTTTAATAGTTTCCATTACGGTACGATTAGTGTTCATGAAGCCTTAACTTGTGAACTTTCTTGTTGGTATTCCTAGGATCTGTACCTATCCTGTTACTTGTACATCGGATCTGCCTTCATGACTATTAAAACTTCTGAGCTAGCTAAATCCATACTAATCCATACTAATATTATAAATGCGAAAGTCTGTCTGTCTGTCTGTGTGTTCCCTCTTCACGCTTAAACCGCTGAACCGATTTAGATGAAATTTGGCATAGAGTTAGGTTGAGTCCCTGAGAAGGACATAGGATAGTTTTTATCCCGAAAATCATCCCTTAAGAAAGTAAAAAGCGGGGTGGAATTGAGATAATTAACGAAGTGCCTGCTAATTTGTGTGCATAATATGCTCAAATTTAGATTGCTATGAGATTTTCTCCAGGCGCTATTCATACTCTAGCTGCGGTTACTAAGTCCACGCAGACGAAGTCGCGGGCAAAAGCTAGTATTATAAATGCGGAAGTCTGTCTGTCTGTCTTTCTGTCTGTGTGTACCCTCCTCACGCTTAAACCGCTGAATCGATTTAGATGAAATTTGGCATAGAGATAGGTTGAGTCCCTGAGAAGGATAGGATAGTTTTAATCCCGATCGCTTAAGAAAGTAAAAAACAGGGTGGAATTGAGATAATGAATGAAGTGCCTGCTAATTTGTGTGCATAATATGCACAAATTGAATGATTGCTATGAGAATTGTTCCAGGCGCTATACTTACTTTAGCTGATGTTACTAAAGTCCACGCAGACGAAGTCGCGGGCAAAAGCTAGTTATAAAATAAAATAGATGTCATACACGAAAGAAAAGTAACCACAAGGCACAATCTGAACCAGCACCTGCGAAAGCAGAAGACACAAACCATCGTTCTCTCCTGTATTCGCAGTAGATGCCTAGACGGCTCGGCCTATTAATTTCTAGAAACATTTAGAATCATTTATTCATCAATTGTGCATTACAGGTAATGAATACAGGTGTTATAAACAATTTGTTTTCTGTAATATGTCTTGCGACGTACAATGATTTTGGTTACCTAGCGCATGCAATATTATTAGAAATGTCACTATATTTAAAATTAAAATACTCAATAAGTTGTAATTAATAATTTAAAATAAATAATGATTAATGGGTAATTATATAAGTCAATCATTCATTTGTCAAAGTGTCCATCAGAAATTCATCAATATTGTAATAACATTTATCTTTTAATAATTTTTTTAACCTAATCTTAAATGTCGACAGCTGTTCATTTCTGAGCAGATCCGGTAATCTGTTCTAGAATTTCTTGTTGGTTTATAATAATATTACCTATTGCATTATTTGTCTCGCTATTGCTCGGTTAACAATTGGAACACATCCTAGCGATTAATAAAGACGAAGAGTTTGTTTAATCTCCCAAATTTCCAAGGATGATTTACAAGATCAACAGCGTTGCATCCACGTCTTAAACTATGAAATATGAATATATCCAACTTAAAGTGTGGATAATTTTCATATAAATGCCAACGTTAAAAGGGTAAATAAATTCGCACGCATTCTTTTGACTAAATAGTTTTTAATACCTCATGGACCTCATTGTAAATGCTCTGACTTCATTAGATTTAATATTTAAGGTTAGATGGGGTAAGAGAAACATTGGGGCAACAGAAACATTTGTAGGGAATCCTCATGCTGCAACTTCTTGCCCCGAGCAAAAAAAAAGTATATTTCTCTTACCCCACATCACCTTATTTCTTATTATCGACGGTATAGTCCAAATTCAGAAGTAATGTTGTAAACCAACGAAGACGAGAAGTAATGTTGTGTATTTCTAGCTACTTTCAGACGTTTATTTTGTAAGTAACAAAGTTTAAATATTTTTTTACTTTTATGAGTGACGTTTCTAGACTCCGCAAAAAAGTACCTGTTAAACTAAAAAAGTTACGAAAAATTCAGTAGTTTCAGCCTGGATACGAACTCCAGTGTGAAAGTCACGTGCCTGCTCTGCTCGTCTACGAAATCTTATACTAAAGTAAAAAAAAAATGTGGTTTTGTAATTCGTTTAAAAAAATCATAGAATGCAAAAAAAAAGAAACAGAATACATATTATTAAAAATAAAAAAATAAATAGTAAACAATAACGGGTTAGTCAATCAGTCATAACCCAAGAACATAATAATAAATTCGCGGATTAGAAAATATTTTTTTCGAGCGTTTTTCGACTTCAAATACGTGAGTGACCCGTTATTAATATATTTAATATGTCTGTGTCTCACGGAAGTTTCGTTATTAAAATTGTTATTAATTTTTTTTAATACTTGACTTTGTTTTAGTTAAAACCTTTTAAAACCGGAAGCCTTTTCGAATACCCCACCCCCAACCATCCATTCATCTGAACTGAAAAAAAAACTTTTATTACTCTTAAAATGTGCACTTTTTTGTATTTTTCTATTTTAAAATTTTCAATACACAACTGTAACTATACATGCATCTACATATATAAGTATAAGCGTATTATCACAACGAAAGCAATTCAAGTCTTCCGCCGTGTTGACAAGCAGCCTAATAGAAACCCAATTTGCGAACACAACCAAATGGGCCGCATTATGTCGCAGGCGCCTTTAATTTCACTACTATCGTCTACACCAGACTATCACACCCCTACCAACTTCTAAACATAACCAACTTCAACATACAATGCCTGCTGTATACCATCTACAATCTGTAGCTTGCCTGTCCATTCAGCGATGGAAATAGTTTTGAACGGAATGTAGCGTGGATGGAGGGATCTGGGTACGGAGGCTCAAGGAGATGAGACAGTGATACCTTGGTTGCCCCAGGGAGCTACACTGGCATTAGAGACTGATAAAGAAACTTAGTCACATTAACACCGAACTTGGTAAACACAACGTATTATTAAGAGGAAAGGGGACGGCCGCTTTCCATACAAACGTAGTCCCCATTTTCCTCTCCGGATATTGAAATCATGGAAAATATTTTTACATAAATTGATGTATATTAGCCATAGCTATGCTCCTACGTTTGACTTTTTTAGATTTTTTGATTATTGTAAAAATTAGGAACGAAAAACAGTTCTCATACAACTTTTTAAATGCTAATATCTCTTATAATAATTAAAAATACGAAAAAAGTCAAACGTAGGGGCAAAGCTGTGGTTGATTTACAACAAATTTGGTCAAAATATTTTCAACAATGCTAATATCCAGAGAGGAAAATGAGCACTAAGTTTGTATTGAAAAGGCGATTTCGCTCTTGATCGTTGCTTATTCTACTAATGTCCTAAACATTACGAGTGTGTATGGACATGGACATCCAACCATTTTGTAATTATGTTATGTATATGTACCTATGTACAAGTACATACATCCGACATACCCAATATGAACTTTATATGTCTTGTTACACTTTTACGAAGCTGTCAATGACAATGACTGATAGAACTGATAGGTGTTGCGGGTGTCCATGGGCGGCGGTAATCGCTTACCATCAGGTGATCCGTCTGCTCGTTTGCCTCCTATTTCATAAAAAAAAAAATAGAAATTTCGCACGCAGTGTATTTTAACCTCGAATATGATATTTAAAATTCCAAAATTCATTCACCAAGAGAGTAAAATATGCGTAGGTATTCATTTTGTATAGAATTCGTTCACATGGATAAATCCACAGACGGAATGTAATTTATAATATCTTATATGACCTTAGTCCTTATTTACAGTTTCCAAAGCAATCTGTGTGTGAAGTTTTGCGGCTCAAGCTTCTAGTTTGAGTATAATATATTATCCCTGTCGTTATTGAAAAGATCCAAACAGCTTAAAGTCAAACTTTGCTTCTCAGCTGCGATTTAAGTTACCTCTTACCTAAATGTTTGGTCACGAGGGATGTGATTGGGGTTAAATATTGTGACCTGGTCTGCAAACAGGATCCTTAATAAAGTGAGCAATCTCTGCTGATTATGTCCCAGTATAGTCCTTCTCGGTCAACTAGAAGTGTGTCGCTTAACTTCAAACTCGGATAAATCCATTCGACCCTCTCAGGATATCTAAAATTGCATAATCTGACACAATTACCCCCGTTTTGACTCAAGTTGTGATGAGCTTTTTTTTAAATCTTATTTTAAAACGGCATCATGCTTAAATTATATACATAACCTTGGCATGAACATATATTTATGTCTGGCACTAGTTTTTGTTGTTTAATTTTAATAAGAGGATGTGAATTAGATTTGGATTAGATATGGATCTGATCTAATTCTCATCCTCTTATTAAAATAAGAATACTTCTAAGAATCAATAGTAGCGGATGACCACGCGTCAATAATATCTACTATACACTAGACAAAAACTCTACTGAGAAAGCCTTTAAAAATAATATTCAATGATTCGGTCTCACAGGAGTTTTATAGTTAAAATTGCAAATCTATAACAGAAAGTAAGACAAAATAAACGCTTTGACAATCTCACCGATAGGTGCTTTAGACTGTCATGCTTCCTTACTGTTGTGGCGCAGCGACCCGAAGTGGATCTTGGACTCCGACACCAAAGACCACCACGCTCCTCTGTCCAAAGCCGTTTCTATCCAGTCGACGATGCCGAGTTCGCTAAGGTCTTTGTGCACTTCGTCTCTCGTCGTCGTTTAGACTGCCATATCGTAGAAAAATATTTTTTTAAATAATAGCTGTTTGAAAAGTGTAAGTGTAGAAAAGTAAGTAGGAAAGTAAGGAGGGAAAAAGACGTTCAGGCCGACCCCCCGCGACTTGAAGTCAGACCATTAAAAAGGACCTGAAATTGGTGGAGGTAGATACGGGACAACAAAAAACCGTACATTGTGGCGTAAACGTACAAGGAGGGCTGACCCCAAATGATATGACATATACAGCCAGGAAGAAGAAGAAACTGTTTGAAAATAGTGAAACCTTAAATAGCTTCGTCACGCTCCCTACCCTGCGTGCGATGCATTTCATCTTCCTCACGTCAAAGTTTTTAAGAACACGTCATTGATCGATGATGGTGTTATTAGGGATGGGTAGAACCCTCCCACGACATGAACACATCCATCAAGAGGGCTCAGATAATCGATTAGAGGTGACGGCATTATCACTAATGTGGGATTAAGGGCCGGTTGCATTAACAAGTGTGGCTAGGGACTGTCTCATTTCAAACATGGACAGAGACTCATAGATACTGTCTTTGTGTTAACGATAGTACTAGCACCCAAAAGATAGAGATGAGTATAGTTTTTTGTTCTTATTTACTGACAAATTTGGTTTGCCAGACTATAGTTAATATGCTCGTTAAATTTATATTGTGGGCGATGCTTAATGGTCGGTATCATAACGACTATAGTCGTTTTTAGGGTCCCGTACCCAAAGGGTAAAAACGGGACCCTATTACTAAGACTCCGCTGTCCGTCTCCGGCAGTTGAAATTTTCACAGATGATGTATTTCTGTTGCCTCTATAACAACAAGTACTAAAAAGTACGGAACCCTCGGTGCGCGAGTCCGACTCTCACTTGGCCGGTTTTATTTAACTATTCAGTGCTACGCCATATATTTTCTGTCAAACTGTCACGATTTACGCATTTTATACAAAATTGTAAAAAAAAGGTGTGATTGAGTCGGACCAAGCTAATTCAGCATGGCATTTGCAATGACAATGATTGGCAATGTCGGTTTTTTTGGGTTCCATACCAAAAGGGTAAAAACGGGACCCTATTACAAAGACTCCGCTGTCCGTCCGTCCGTCCGTCTGTCTTTCCGTCTGTCACCAGGCTGTATCTCATGAACCGTGATAGCTAGACAGTTGAAATTTTCACAGATGATGTATTTCTGTTGCCGCTATAGCAACAAATACTAAAAACAGAATAAAATAAATATTTAAGCGGGGCTCCCATAAAATAAACGTAATTTTTTTGCCGTTTTTTGCGTAATGGTACGGAACCCTTCGTGCACGAGTCCGACTCGCACTTAGCCGGTTTTTCAATTTAGATATGTATTTGTATACATTAGAGTTTTTAATGATTCACGGTTAGTTTCACTACACTTAAATTGACCGGGATATAGACCGTGATTACCTTTTGTATTATTATACACGCTCTATATCCCGGTCAATATAAGTCTATTTGTATACATTTTGCATTTTTTTTGTTTTTATTTTGTTTAGGCGTATAAAGAACCTAAACTTGGTGCTAAACCAGCCACATGCGCAGTGACTAAGTGGCGACTGTGGTTTCTTTGTTCGCGTTATCTAAACGAAATGCTATCAATGTTCATTATACAGTCATGTTTAATTAATGTTAGCTTTAGAGCTTATGGATATAAGCGTAAGGATGAAAATGGCGTGTGCAAGATCGGTAACAAGCTTCGCATAAGTGAGTCGATCAATTTATTCCGCGCATACGCAGCGACGTCGTTGTAATCGCATAGCGAGCTATGATGGGCTTAGCCGGACTAGAGTGGTGTCTCGAAATAATGCAAAAGTGGGCCGATTAAAAACAACCGGCCAAGTGCGTGTCGGACTCGCGCACGAAGGGTTCCGTACCATTACGCCATTCCTTTTTCTTCCTTTTTGTGTAATATATTATATGTTTATCCTATTAATTTTGTATGTATTTATATCCTTTATCTTTCTGGTACCTTGTTGTACATTTTGCTACATTTGTCACCCTCTTTTCACTTTCTCCTCTCATCTACTCAAAGGTTAACTGGAAGAGGTCCCTCAAAGGGATAAGTTCGCCTTTGTACATCTTATTATTTGTACCATGTAATTTTTGATGTGTATATTTGTACAATAAAGAGTTTACTACTACTACTACTATACATTACGCAAAAGACGGCAAAAAAATTCACGTTTGTTGTATGGGAGCCCCCCTTAATTATTTATTTTATTCTGTTTTTAGTATTTTTTGTTATAGCGGCAACAGAAATACATCATCTGCGAAAATTTCAACTGTCTAGCTATCACGGTTCATGAGATACAGCCTGGTGACAGACGGAATGGCAGCGAAGTCTTAGTAATAGGGTACCGTTTTACCCTTTGGGTACGGAACCCTAAAAAGAGTAAAATTATATAACATTTAAAACTTTCACAGTTTAAACACATATTAAATCACATTTAGAAACGGGTCTATCGCGAATTTATTTTGTTACCTTTATTTACCGACGTTTCGACACAGGTTTCACTGGTCGTGGTTAGCCGCGATAGACCCGTTTCTAAATGTGAGTAAAATTATAGTTTTGTAGTTAGATAGTTCCCTATTCTGTACAATATTAATTCAATTTTACCCTGTCTTAATTTTTTTTTCTGTGACTAATGAAAACGTATGATGTTTTCGTAATTCAAAAGGAAATAATACATTTTATCCCATTTAGAGATTAGCACTTATCCCGCTCAGAATTTCCCCCGAATTTTAGCCATATCTAACGAAAAAATGTCAACAGCAAAATAATAATCAGCCCAAGGTATCGTTATTTCATTTTATTCGTGTGCAAAAGCACCTGCTGTGACCACTGTACCGTGCCGTTAAAATACTCTACTTCTTGGCCTTGTTTTAACGCACCTCCAAATATAGCTAAGAAAAACCGATATCTCATCTGTTACAGATATATACAGAAATACATAATACACATACACACCCTCATGTTTATCATTGTTATGTAGGTACCTAAGTATTTAGGTGCAAACGAATGATGTTCTGCATAGTGTACTTTATCTGAATGAATTGATTTTCCTCATCTTCTTTATCTTACAATTTGAGTTTTTTTTTATATATTGTATATCATATCATATTATTTATTCCATTGTAATCATGTTTATTTGTACATACTGGTCTTACATATTGGTCAAGTAGGTACATGATACCCTGCTAGGGTGTACAATATTGGATCTTAAACTACTTATTTTGAACTTATACCTAGTTTTAATTTTTTATATAAACTTTTAAATTAAATAAAATTGTGTCAAAAAAAAAGACAATAATAATAAGATAAAACTAATTCATGCGTTAATCATTAATAATCATAAATTATAGTCATACTCATACTCGAATGAAATTTAACAATAAATAGTTAATAGTATAGTTATCATAAAATTCATAAACAATTTAATCATTTCGCATTATCCAGACTTTCATCATTAAAAAATTCATCCATTGAATAGTAACATTTTTCTAATAACATTTCCTTTAACTGTTTCTTAAATAATTTAATTTAACTCTCAAGACCACATTATACTGGCACGAAAAGGCATCTATCGCTGCGCCGGCGCAAGCAATGACAGCCCAGGATCGCATGATGTATGTTGATGCGGGCGTCATTGTGCGGTACTCCAGCCAAATACTTATTGCACACTTTTCCGCACCTATCAGTTTTTTTTTTTGTTTAGGGTACAAAAGTTCACAACGGTATTTTACATGTCTAAAGCCGCTGTCTAAAGCTGTCTTACTATATTTCGCACATGTTTTGCATTATATGTTAGGTACAGATATATGCATAGACGCAAACAAGGCAGTTAGTTCCAGCTCAGGCATAGAGATTTATTAAAGCTAGTTTTAGCCTGTGCTATTTATTTTGGATACTTAAATTAAAACTAGCTTAGCTAAGAGCTTTTAGTGCTCGCTCCGTTTTTAGATTCATCATTTAGGTATAGACGTACATTTCGGCATTCGTTCCAATTGTAGAAATGGATACGGGTTTAGTTTAAATAAAAATCGTTAAAAATATTGTTTGTTGGTTTCTAAATAATGTATACAAAAGAGTTATTTAGTTCTCTGATACATCGTTCACAACAAAGGACAATCTAGCTTGTCAGCTGTGTGGGTACATAACAGTGGACCTTTCTCCGATTGTTTTAAATACCATCTTATGTTTCCTTACAAATATTTTTCTTATTGGGTTTAAGGGTTAATGTACTCCAGGCTAAGATAAGAAAACGATACCTACAATTTTAAGTGAAAATGGCTCAGCTACAGCTCTTAATTTGATCCACTGTACCCCACTCTCCCCTACTACTTCCACGCACCTAAGTACCTGATAAAGAATCCTTCCGGCATGCTAACACACTGCCTCGAAGAGCTTTCATTTCAATCTTATCCCTGTTCCCTATTGTTTGGTTTAAACTCTGGTGATATATGTTAATTTTCAATCCATTTATAGTCCAGATCTAATCCCAGGGTTGCCAGACCTTCCTGACTCCTGAAGCACTTGTCAGGGCTAATGGTTTCGGAAATAGCCGCTGTCAACCCTAGCTCACCAATCACGATATTGATCGGTTTATTTCGGTTCAAATACGTGATACACGTGCGATTTAGATCTATTATATTAAGTAGATAATTATTTATTAATGAAACTAGACTAGGTCTAAAGTTTTGATAACTTTAAAACGCCTCCGCCTAACTAACACTAAATTTATACACGTTCGCGACGCGCCGGTTGCCAAGTGGCATAGTCCGTCGCGACAATTAACAATTACCACGTGATACCCCTCACTGAATGAACAAGTAGTATCTATATTCAACCTCATTTTGTTTTACTATCTTTATCTCCTGAGTGGCTGGAGTCAACCATAATATAGAGACAAAAAAGTACCTAACCCACATTCCACGTTTAAATCTTGGATGCCATTGGACGCAATGACAGCTGACCATATTAACAAAACAGTTGAAACGTAAACTTTCATTTATTAATTTTCTTGACGTTTCAAATGCGACATTACTATTCGTACTCACTATCACTAGTCATGTCATTAGAAAACTTAACCCAAGAATAAGAAAAAGTAAGTCTTACTGCGACCAAGAAGGTCATAAGAAATAACCTAAATGGTCGCGTCGCGCACTGTGCGGTTTAAGAGGTATTTTCTCCCGCGGACGCTCCGGCTGTGGAATGAGCTCCCTGCCGAGGTTTTCTCGGGCAAGAACAGTGTAGGATTCTTTAAAAGGAGTGTACAAGTTTTTAAAGGGTCGGCATCGTGCATGTAACACCCCTGGGGTGCAGGCGTCTATAGGCTACGGTGACCGACGTATACTTGCTTGCCACTGGTATAGAAAAATGGTAAAACTTTGAATGTTTTAATTACTAATGTAGGACAACTAGGATAGCTGTGCCAATATTTTGTCACCTATTTGTCACCTGTGTTTTGCCGCCAGGCTGAGCGTGTACCAATGTATGAAGATGGGCTACTCTTTTAACTAGATACTTTTGCTCTGGGAAATTCTGAGTATAATTAGATAAAGCGTCTGTTCCTTGTTCAAGAATTATGCTTAATTGAAGAATATTAAGATTATTCCTGCTCGTTTTCTGTCGCAAAACATAAGTAGTTCGAGCTAAAGTTAGTAAGAGTCACACTACGTACCTAATTTAATATACTTAATTACGCATTTCGTGCCTGTTAAATAATTAACAGCGAGCTTTAAACGTAAATTGTTACTGATATGTGTACTTAACACTTACACGAAGTCCGGAAGACTTGACCAAGAGCTACCGCAGGAAGGGCGACGACCGAGCCGAGGCAGAGATGGGATAGACATGCTGGCCATGCTGCAGACTTAACCCTTTTTGTTTATTAAATGTTACGATGGAATAGCTATATAAAAAAGTGGCGTTACTATTAACCGGACAACAACATGAAGCTCAACCATCTAGAACTATTTCAAAGTGGGAAATAAAACATTTATTCTGTCGCCACAGACACCATAGAACCGCTCGACTCAGGCCTTGGGCCGCTGCCCAAGAGTGTATGATTAAAGGATGACTAACGTTAGACCGGGCCGTGACCGGGCCGGAGCTTCCGGCGCTTCGTTTTCTATGGAAAGCATCACGTGATCACCTGTCATGTCATAGAAAAGTAAGCGCCGGAAGCTCCGGCCCGGACACGGCCCGGTCTAACGTGAGTCATCCTTAAGGCCTTGTCCACACAAAAGTGATTGCAATAGCCCACTCATTTGTATCGTCGATGGTGTACTAGTACATTCGCAAAACACTAAATACCATCTGTGCCCGCCCTACGTGACCACATACAGAGGCGGGCACAAAATGGGAATGATTTGTATGTAGCGCCTATTCCCATTTGTGCGGGGACAGATTGGAATACACTTTAGCTCGTATTTGGTGTAACTTGACAAAGATTTGTAGCATTACTATGCGAGATAAGAGATAAGAAATATAAAGTGATGTCAGTTTTAATTAGAAGAACCGGACCTGTTATAAGCCGTCTATAACCGTAGACAAAACGGCAAACACGGCAATGACGTGAAAGCCTCAAACGATCCAATTTACTGGAAAGTTAGTGTGCAAGTTATTGTGGTACTTATTATGAACGGCCGCCTGTCAGCACCAGGGACCGGACAACCCTTTCCGCGATAAAACCCTTTCAATGGGCGACACTTAAACACGGCTAACACATTGAAAGACTTTCCCTTTTTAACTGCAAGCCCATTCATACCCTTACCTTTGACTAACCCTTACCGAAAAGCTAACCAAAAATAAGGCTAGCTCTTAATAAGGGTTACCCTTATCTTTAAGCACTTTTTATAAAGGTTTCCCTTTGCGTGAAAGAGACAGGATTAGTATATATCTACGGTAGTGTAATACGTGCCTAGTCAAAAAACGCCGCCGTCGCCGCCGACGATCGCTCGGATTCGAAGTAATGTGTGCTTTATGAACAAGGTAGACGACTTAAATTAGCACGCTTATATGCTAAAAGGGAAGCCCTTTATAAGGCTAACCCTTATAAGCAATATGCAAGGTGTTGGTGAGCGGATGATAAGGGTTTTGTAAGGGTATTTGGGCTACCGATTACTCAAATGTGGTAGCTTTATATAAGGGTTTTTAAAACCAAAACAAAGGGTTTCGTCTGGCAAAGGGTATGGTGAGTTAAGCCTTATGCAATACCCTTATAAAACCCCGATAAGGGATAGCGGGCCGGTCCCTAGTCAGCACCCCACGCTAACCTTACGCCCAAGGCGGGCTTTTTACTACGCCTACTAAGATAGGGTAAGTGTACTAATAGATAACCCAATGATCTTAGCAAGAATGCACCGCGACATTATCTACCGCGCGAGGTAGATCACCCATCTTGTTGAAACAGTATCAATTAAAGGGATTGGGACCAGATATGCGTTCTGCATAGGTACTTAATATCATTTTAGAACGTTTAAGACGAATCTTCTTAATTTAAGAAGCAAATTTGTTTGGCCCAGAGGATTGATGGTGTTAAATTATAACTGAAGATTTAATAAAATGTATACTTCAGATCCACCTACACTCACTGTGTTTTTGTAGTAATTGAGAAAAATAAACTAGGTCTATCCACAGATTAATAAATAGTTACTACGTAACGTAACAGATACATCATTCCCATACAAAAGCGAAAATACCTACGCTATAATAGCCTACGAAATCTTAATAATAATACCTGCTGCTCAGGACGAGAAGAAATGTACCATAAGTACGCGCACAAAGAGTCGAGACTGCCTTGCTCGCCGTGCGAGTCACGTGCCAACGCGTCATCGTAAGAATGCGCTAGGGTTGAACTGTTTGTTACTTATGTTATTATTGTAATAAAACGAATGTTGCGAATCAACTATATTTTTTATTAGTCAATCAAATATTTAAAGACAACACTTATAATTCCTGACTCAAAAAACTCCTTAATTTACGATTTACCTACTTATGTTCAAAGAAATAAATGGTGACAAAATTCACAAAGATAGATTTAAAATACTACTCGGTAAATACGACAAATTTTCCTTTGTTTTTTGACTTTTACACCCATTTACTGCACAATAATTACGTGGTTTCGGAATTTCGAAGCGTAGGCGCGGGAAACGTGCGGTGCGAGCGCTCAGGCGGGCGTTCGGCGGCCCTCTGTCGGTTGTATCGTCAACGATACGCCGAGCGGTAGGCATATAGCGCGTGGCCTTGAGCGAGTGAAGGAGGCCTGGTCTATCTATTTGTGCTTTTAACCCTTTGTGCCCTACCTACTTATAAAGTTCGAGAACTGTCGAAGTCATGCGTGACAAGGGTAAGATTAAATGAACAATCGTCAGTTTCTAACAATCTTAATTTGAGTCTATTTTTAAATGTACCTAACTCTACTCAATGAAGAGATTCCAAGCATCCCGTGGTTTGAATACTTTGAATCTTGAATAATTATAGAGCGACCTTCTAAGTAAAATGCGTAATTGTGAGCTTATGACTTATGACGCATTTCGGATTTTACACGTGTTTTTCATACAATTAGGTCCCTTTGCGTTCTTATTTTATTATTGTTTGATTTAGTCGAAGGCTCGAAGCCAAAAAAATGGACATGGCAAATAATTGAAATTGAAAAAAAAAATTTAAAAAATTTATAAGGCCATGTATTTTTTTTACAATTAATTTTTTTTTACAGTACTAGGACTCGCAAAGAGGTGTTAGTTACATACTTAAATCTAGGTTATAAACAATCTAAACATAAATATTTATCCTAGATACTAAAAAAACTTACTTACTGGGACTTATTAAGTCCAGAAACTGAATATAGAGCTGCCTTTTTTTCCGCAATGACTTCTAGAATGCCGTTGGAGCTCTTTTACTATGTTTTTACCTACTAGGTAATAACAACAGTGTAACATGTTTTATTCCTGTACTAAACGTAATTTCCCTGTCGATGTAACTCTAATAACGTTCATATTTGTGACGTTTTCAACCAAAAGGTACCACATTGTCGCTTGTTGATAAGGTTGATTTCTAATTGAAGCTATATGGAAATAGCGCCGTACTGACAAGCGACAATAAGTACCCCTTTTGGTTGAAAATGGCACATTTGTATGGTAAGTGACCTGAAACATTTACCCTTAAGGTGCGATGTAAAGTTTACCAGTAAGATATTTAATTAAAAAAAAAAATTACAAAAGTCGTAAGTAACATAGCAATTAAAAGCATGTACAGTCGAAGGCAAAAATATCAATCCAAACAAATGGCTCATAAATATGTGAACACGACTTTATAAGAAATAGATGAAGGGTGTCAATGTATTTACCACAGCTACCTACTTTAATGTAATTTTTCTAATTAATGTAATTTAATGTAATGTAAATTAATGTAATGTAATTTTTGTAGTTTTTGTTTAATGTTATCGTGTTAATGTTTGTGTTTTGTTTAATGTTTGTAATATGTATTATGTACTTATGAGTCACAGATACTCGAAATAAATGAATTTTAATTTTTAATTTAATTTAATTTAACATTGTATAAGGTGTAAGAGCGTACACATATTTTTGATAATTTGGAAATGTATATATATTTATGCCCTTGACTGTACATCATTCTGGCGACTGGTGGGGAAGGCTATTTAGCACACGCAAAGGTGAAGGCAGGTCGTCGGACCGCGGGCGGGCCGCCGGCCGCCGCAAGACTGGCTTACTCGTAAATGTAAATAGGACCACTCAGGTCTACTGCAAATAGCTAGCCATACACGCACGGATTTGCCCGTCGGATCTGCCTGAAAGATGTGTCTGGCGGACACATCCGTCACGACTCGGCGGACTCGTCCGTGGCGAGAAATAGACACAGATTTGTCCGCCGGATGCCCGTCCGCTGCCCATCTCAGATTCAGATGTTTTATTGGTAAAAGGCAGTCATTTTACAAGTCAATAAATTACATAATATCTATGCTTAAATAATTTTACATCTGTGTCTATTTCTCGCCACACATTGACGGATGTGTCTGCCAGACACATCTTTCAGGCAGATCCGACGGGTAAATCCGTGCGTGTATGGCTAGCTAATGAAGGGTACACGGAAAGAACATATCTAGTAACTTTTTTCGGAAAATGAGGTTTTCATTTCAAAATGTAGAGCTCTTAATGAACTATTAGTTATACCTTTTGCTACCACTGTATAATATTATGTAACACAATTTTTTAGAAAGACCTGGTCACGGAATTACCATACATTTTGACATGCTTCCAAATTTTAAAACCTCGATTACTCAAAATGTTACTAAAGTGACTAGACATGTTCTTTCCGTGTACCCTTCAAATGTGTTCCTTTATGTAGCTGACTAGTATAAAGAGTTGGGACTGAATCTTTAGACACAGAGCTCGATTCAAATTTAATAACTTCTTATGGTTTTGATACGACCTTGACTATCGTCTTGGTGATTGACGTGCTTTTCACTCACGACTTTCCCTTCATTTCGCATGCACCGATCAGCGCGAGCGATCATCAAGGTTCGTATCAAAATATGATCAAAACCGTAACATTGGTAAATCTGAATTGGGCTTAAAGCTATGTTCTATACTAACCGAATTACGTTAAAATACGTCTTTTAATTTCCGAGTAAAATGTCTGTCACATACGGACAGACTGACGGATGGACGGGCGGATAAACAGACGTGGCGAAAGTATAAGTGTTCCGTTTTTGCCAATGTGGCTACGGAACCCTAAAAAAGCCAAAGCGCATTAAGTTGGTGATGTGAAAACATTTCGACAATAATTCATGTTTAAACACAAACAGCTCACAAAATAAAGTCACCTATTTTTAAAGCTGGTTCAATTTTGAGGATCGGAAGTTGGCCGATAGGGAATCTAATCGAACCAGCAGCTTTCGGATATTGGCGGATGTTGTAATCTCTGCCCGATGGATCTGCTCGTGGATCAAGATTGGTAAAAGCCAGACCCATTTTTAACCCAATTCAAATCAATCGTTTTTTTTTTTTCAAATTGACCGTTTTTTTAGTCATGTCAAGTGCCAAGCCAAATAGTTACAATACTGGTCAATAATACCTAAATGAACATCTTTCTTTCCTACTTATCGAACCGCACAAGTGCTGCAGTGTTCGGTTCGACAGTGACGCTTTTAAGATCTGACTTGGCACCGACTTCAAACGTATCAGTTGCTAGAGCATATTAAAAGGATAATATTTAATTTTACGCTTATTGAACTAGGTTAATTTTATGTTTGTAGTGGACGTCAAAGATATGTATACACCTTACTATTTTATAATAAAGCAAAAAATATTAACATTTCGTTGATATCGAGTGTTTAGAAATATTTTATAAAATAATCTTGCCAACCTACGTAACTAATTGTAATTCAGCAGAAGTAAAAATTGGTACCGGCTACAAGCATCCAGCAGCCCTAAATGTTTGGCTAGGAATCCGCATAAGAACCTTGCCGACTGCTAACATCGAACAATTACACTTTCACAAACTTTTACTTATTTATTTGCAAAGATTAGAAATAGAAGTTGTTTTAATAACAAAACTTCCGTGAGACACACATATTAAACATAATTATAACGGGTCACTCACGTATTTTAAGTCGAAAAACGCTCGACATGTTTCACTCCGTACCGAGTAACGTCATCAGGAGCTTGCGTAGACGGTGACGGACCGACGTGAGTGACCCGTTATTATGTTTAATAGAAGTTGTTGTAGTTTGGAAGCAGGAAGTTTCTAAACAAACGCACCGTTATGTTGATAATATCAAATAAATAACTCACCTACCCATATCTCGATTCATGATTGGTAGTAATGATATTAGAGATAATAAGTAAATGCGTAGGAGCGGCTACTTTTACAGTTACTTCAGTCCAACGAACCAGTAGCATGCATTAAGTCAATCCTGGACATCTAGGGCCATGTCTCTATCCACCTCACGCTTACGGACTATCACATGTGTGAGAGTAGGGAGACAACACGATTGACACTAAATAGGCGAAGCTGAAACAGGTTTAGTCGTTTAAGGCAAGAGGCAATTATGGTGTAATTTATTGCTGAAACCGTTGGCGCTGGAAAAGGATGCATTGCCTTAGTAATATAACGCTTATAGGAATTCTTGTTTTACTTAACTTTTGTTATGGATAGGCATATCTGGGGGCACTGCAGTGCCCCCGCCAAGTCGAGGAAAACAAAGAGGCACACGGCCGTAAATCCCCACCATCCTTTTCTCGAAGCCATTCAGGCCATTTTCGACGTCCTTAAAAAAAGTGAGAAACTTTTATATGGAAAACTTCTACTCGCTCTAATTTTTTTGTATTACAATTTCACCAAGGAGAACTCATACCAGACCTAGATAAGGACTATACTTACCTACTGGTCGGCTGATCGCAGCTGTGAATGTTTTCGAGAACTAACTACCTAGTAGTTCTGTAGGCCTAGCACATGAGTGACGTGACAGTATTTCGCCCGCGAGATAGACTACCCGTTTTTTTTATCACTATATTAATTAGAAATGGACAAATAAATAGACTGTCTCGCGGGCAAGATACTGTCGCGCCCAATCTTGCGCTAGGCCCTCTGCAGTCTCAGATTCCGCGTATAAATAGTTCCGTTGTGGTGGAAGTGTGTCGCGGATGCTTGAGATGTCTTTGTTTGCAACAAATGGCAGCGACCAATTAAAGGCAGAATAGTTCGCTAATTGGATAGTTTCTGTGACTATTTGAGTGCCTATTGAGTTAGTGGTATTGTGCAGTAAATAATGATAACCAGTTGGTTGAATATGGTTGTGGTAATGATTGTTGAGCATATTGAAGGTGAATGGCATTCTCTTTGTAACTATTCGCTAAGTAGGAGCTAGGTTTTTTAGGCTTCCGTACAAAGGGTAAAAACGGGATTTATTACTAAGACTCCACTGTCTGTCTGTCGCCAGGCTGTATCTCATGAACCGTGGTGATAGCTAGACACTTTTTTCACAGATGATGTATTTCTGTACTAAAAAGTACGGAACCCTCGGTGGGCGAGTCGACTCGCACTTGTCTGATTTTTATTTAAGTCACCTATTCATAGAGCCAATTTACACGTTATTAAAATGGAACATTGAAAACACAAACAGAAAAACACAAATCAAAATATTGAATAAATTAATTTAATTTGTTCCCAAAGTTGTGTAAATCAATTTAAAACAAATATAACATCACATTATTTCTAATAATATAAAATTAAATTCATATATTATTAGAAATAATGAAATTTTCACTAGTTTTAAGTAGTTTTTGAGGATGTTTCAGCAGATCCAATTGCAATGAATACCCACCCCACTATTCCTTTTGTCAAGTTATCTTTGTCAAGTAAGTCTGTTAGAAGATTTAGATAATCGCACTTAAACTATCGTGAGACATATTTCAAAATATTTAGATCAGTACGGTTTTTACTCACTATTACACGACGTACAACCGCCGCGGCCATTCGTGCCTGAGGAAGGATTCCCAAAGAATCCGAAACATGTCGCCAAAAGCGACTAAAAATAATAGTGACTAAAAACCGTACTGATCTAAATATTAAGATTTAGATAATCAGACAGTTAAAATGACCGATGGCTACACTAGCTCAGTGTTCACTGCTATTACGACTATTTTCTAACCCAAACACAGCTCAAGTGCTAATGTGCAACGGTCGTAAAGAACACGACGCAACAGGTAACCTGACTTACATTATGTACCACTCGTAGTTTATGCGGGTATTTGCGTCCCGTAAGTCAGCGCGGATTGACTCGTAATCCTGTTGTGAAAGTTTTATCGCCGCATGCGCAGCTGTTCACAACAACCGACTGAATCGGCTATCGACCATTTTCCACCACCTCCTCATGGTCTTTCCTGTCTCACGCCGTACAGACCGAATCGCGGGAGCCGTGCCGAGTACTTTCCGATTACAACATTGCGGCGTGTTCAAACCCTGTTACACGTTGCTTCTTGTCTCCCTACAAATAATGTTCTTTTTTTGTCCCTGCCCTTTCTCCCATTCTGGGCAGGCCTGAGGCCGCATCTTTAGCGTTCCATCCCAAATTTGGGCTCATCAACACATCACGTCACCCAGCGCCGTCTTCGTCCTTGAGCTGCTGTCCTCACTCTTCAAATCGTCTCCGCTTGGTGTGCCAGGAGTGCGCAAATCTGCGCAGCGCGTCGAAATTCTGCTCGCACGAAACTAGTTCCTCGTGGAATACTGGGCCAACCGTTGTCCTCTTCAGTGATGCCAACATCTCCAGCGGACCAGGGGGCCAATCGAATGTGAAAAGATGACCCACGCTAGAACGGTCCAGGTCCGAGCCGAGTCGTCTGACACTTTTCGCTTTCTATAGAAAACATCACGTGATCACCGACCCGTCATAGATAAACGAAGTGTCGGACGCTTCGGCCCCGCCCCGGAACGTTTTAGGTTGACTGATCCTTAAATAATGCATGGAAATATACTCGTGACTGTTCGTTGGCGTTTGTGATCGGTAGTTTTCACCATAGATTAGTATATGTTATTACTGTAATAGATAAGAAACTCTCGGACATTTCACGTTCACGTCTCTACTAGTGCTGCCCCTAGCGGTCCTGCTCTCAACTAATGAGACTGTATATGCAGTAAACACGCACACATGTACACACACACACACACACACACACACACACACACACACACACACACACACACACACGTACTTATGGGTTCTTTACCTACATGTAACAACTTTAATATTGGAAACTGATTTATGTAGTAATCTTTGTCGTACCAATTTCCATTTGCTTAGAAAACTACATAAATCAGTTTTTCAGAATAAATAAATGAAAACTTATGTTGAATCAAGTACAATATATTATTTATAAGTACCTACTTATTTACATACGTTCCATTCCAAGTAACTAAGACACATGCAAATACAGCGACGCTTTAAGCGCACTTCCGTGAAAATAACTTAACAGCAAGTATGTAACAATTTATTTCCTGACTATGTTTTAAACAATAATTAGAGGCAACCTAATTCATTTCTTCTTCTTGATCCCAAAATAACTTGGAAAGCTTCAATAGTTTGATCCAACTTTTTTTGATTTAATTTAGATCCATTTTTGTCGCATATTTCATAGTTTTGAGAACATTCAAGCTTTTTATCCACAATTTGTGGTGCGGTGATCTGGGTGGTTAGATTAGGTAGATTTTCCTTTTTTAGGTTCACTGAAATTGCCATTGACAACATCGAAAAACTTATCGAAGAAAAGCACGATACCTGCCGTGTCGCAACTTTATTCTGAAAGCTTTTTAATACCTGAAAATATATTAACAGTTAAGATGTTATCAAAAGTATAAAAAGGTTATTTTACAGCGAAACAGGACAAGTGTTGAGCATGCATTTTAAGGGTGTGCTATTGTCACATTTAATGTTAGGTAACAAGAAATCAGTGAATCGGGATATTATTCATGTAAAATGTCGACAAAGGTAACGTATTGTGGTTGGATTTTATCAGTAGATGTATGTCTTTCTAATTTTGGCAGGTTGTAGTTGATTTATCAGATTAAGACCTAGGCACGGAAAATAGTATCTTAATTATGATAATCAGAGCAACGTGTATGACGGGCCTTACGGGCACTAAGAATGGTGCTAGTTCAACGGCTGTTATTTGAAATGTTACAATGTTCCATGTTCCATCGCCAACATTTCATAAATATGCTTTACCCGAAGCCTCTATCAAAGCTTTTGATAAAGATGAAATAATAAATAAATGTTCAGGACGTATATATATATTATAAACTCGAAAATTTACTTACCTTGCCCTTATACCGATGTACATACAAGAAGGTACACAGATTCGGCGCGGCCCGGCCGGCATTGCTTTTCATCTTGCCTGCGTTGGTTTGGTTGAATGAGTAAGAGCACAACTCAACACAACTTACAAGGTTGGTTGTGATATAAAGAAACGCTGTTTGTTAATATCTTAACATAAATCTGACCAAAAATATGTTTAAACGGAATTTATATTAAAAAACAACTTAGAAATAATTTCAAAATTTCCCGTCAAACCAAACGTCATTTGGTTTTTTTATTCGTCTAAATACGTCAGTCTGTCATTGTACGGTGTTTGCACTACATATTAAAAAAACTACTTTTACGTTTCAAATTTATTTTGTTTCCTAGTTCATTTGCAACGTAAGGTTAGTAACACTATCAAAACATTTTTTATTAAAATATATTCTTCTAGATTTAATTAAATACGATTAAGTTACCTGCTTAAATATTTGTTTTGGTATATTTTGTTTTCTACTATCTACACACAAGAATGATATCTAGCCACACTCAGCCCTCCTTATGCTAAAGGCGGTATCTCAAAAACGAATGAACTGAAAATGGAACGTTATGATTCAAATTTAAGGTACTTATTTGCATGCAATCTTCAATTGAGATACCGCTTTTTAGCTCAGCAGGGCACCACGGCTGAGGAATATATGTCCAGCATAACCCAGAGATGGCATTATTATCAGCATTACATTACTCCTCTTCAGAGATACTATACCATGGTTTTCACTTTGGTATCGACAAACGATTGCCATCTTGACTAAGGCTCAAGAAAAACGTCATTATAGGAAGGGTGATGATTCTAGCAGTCTATAGGTAACCATATAAATATTTGGATGTTGGTATACTTATTATTAAAGTCTAAAGTTTTAATCTACTCGAAAGATTTTAATGAGTGAGGTGTCAATTGATTCGGCTCTTGCTTCTTCGAAATTGGGTAATAATTACAAAAATTTTGGCGAATCGAAAACCTCCTCCTTCAAAGTTTTGAAGTCGATTTAAAAGTACTTGATGAATAGTTTAGCCGGAGTTCACACGCGTGCGGAACAAGTGCGTCTGGACGTGCGCCAAGACTTGCTTCTGCGCGTACGCAGTGAAAAGGGCGCTGCGCAAAGTAACTGTAGCATGAGCAAGCCAGTAAACTAAATATATTTTTAAACGGTACAACTTCAGGTGATTTTCTTGCTTATGATAATTCTTGGTTCTTTTTAGTTGTCACTCTTTCCCTTTACCTATAGCAAAGATAGATATAACTCCGTAATAGATGGATACAGTCTAAGAAAAAAACGTGCCTCGAAAATAAAGAAAATTTGATTCTCGACCAGATGCGCCGCTACCTTTGGCCTACCCTTGTATAGATGGCGTTGACGGTTTCGTTTGTTATTTAACAATTTTAACGCATATCAGTGAAAGAACATGGGTCAAAATAATATAAAAATAATTAATGCAAATATTGCAAATAAAAAAAATCATTTATCCATCCATATATAAATACATTTTTTGATATTTTTATTTTTAGTATTAATCGTGTGTCGATAGATGGCAGTGAATTTAATGTGGCTACAAAATTTACTATGACAGTACCGCTCTATCCTATTATATCTTCTTTGCCTATAGTGTCAGTAGTCACACAGACATACCTACGGTCGTTTTCACAATCCTTTTCTATCGGTCTCGTATATTATAGCCGAGAACTGATCTTTGGATTCTTTGGTGATGCTGGAACTCTAAATTCCTAAGTCTTTTTGCGACGGTTCTACATTTAAATAGGTGCATTATTTATTTCTCTGCTTCATTATTACCTGAAATAGGTACTTATGGAATTCAAACATTTATTCAGCATAGATACTTATCATAAGAATTCAATATATTCTTTATTCAAATAGGCCTAGCAACAAGCACTTTTAAATTGTCAAGTTTTAAATATTACCTTAATCTAAATATCAGAGATTTATTATTTACAACGACGGGACTTAATCGCGTAAAATAAGTATTAAACCCACCTCCGACGCTTCGAGGACGGCGTTGTCCCCGTGGTCTCGGAGAAGACTGGCTAAAGTTGACATCAACATCTTCTAGGCGCGCAAGTTTTTCGAACTACCCGCACTTGGTCTTGTTTATTAACTTGAACGAGCGAGCGAGTTAAGGAACATATCGCAGCTGTCAAGAACCGTCAGGTGAACAAGTCTGCTGTTGCTGAGCATTTACTAGAGTCAGGGCCAAACCACTGGATTGAGCTTCACAACCCTAGAATACTTTCTACAGATCGTGGGTTTTATAGTAGAAAAATCCGTGAAGCCATTGAAATCAAGAAACATAGAAATTTCAATCGAGACGAAGGTTTTAAGATCTCATCCACATGGAACCCAGTCATTAGTAAGTGTAAGCGAAACCAAATATCGAAAGTTGAAAAATCGAATATTGTGAGTGTTGTGTGTCGACCCGGTAACATCCCTAGTGCGCAAAACGTTCAAGTTAATAAACAAGACCAAGTGCGGGTAGTTCGAAAAACTCGCGCGCCTAGAAGATGTTGATGTCAACTTTAGCCAGTCTTCTCCGAGACCACGGGGACAACGCCGTCCTCAAAACGTCGGAGGTGGGTTTAATACTTATTTTACGCGATTAAGTCCCGTCGTTTTAAATAATAATGAGTAAAAATCGTGAAAGTTTAAATCGGTATCAGAGATTTATTGATGCAGTTATTATTATTCTTAAAAACATTGAATTATTACCTATATAGATATAAATTTAAAAGTGGAAAAATTACTGCCTTGGGTGAGACTTGAACTCACGGCCTCTGGATAGATACTCCAGCGCTCTGCCAATTGAGCCACCAAGACCTCATCCATAGTCAGCAAATCTCCAGAGGCCGTGAGTTCAAGTCTCACCCAACGCAGTAATTTTTCCACTTTTAAATTTATTCTAAGCTTAATAGCATCGATCGCAGACGTTTCTGCTTGTTAAAAATTAATTTATTATAGATATGTCAAACTTAATAATAAGAATTCACAAAAGGATCGTCAAACACCAAAATTGTATAAAAAATACTAGTCTAGAAACTTAAGTTTTTGGTATATAATTTAAAAAAAATCCTCTAGTGTATATATGTACCATCGCCCACACTGTTAACTGACAGATCGTAAACCTTGTTACAAAAGGCATGGTCCACCGATGGACTCCTCTGTCGGTCTGTCTGTCTGTCTATCCATCTGTCTGTCACCAGGCTGTATCTCATCAACCCTGATAGCTAGAAAGTTGAAATATTCACAGTAATTCTATTGCCGCTATAACAACAAAAAATAAAAAGTACGGAACCCTCGGTGGGCGAGTCCGACTCGCACTTGTCCGGTTTTTTATCACCGCGTTATATCAACACATGCTAAACATGAAACAATAAATACAGATGTCTTAATATTTGGAACATTACCCGTACCTTCACCGAGCGAGGACAGCACTGTCGGCTCCGGAATTATAACACTAACCCTTTGATCGCCCTAGAAGTCAATAACTGACGCGCGCGGCTACAGCCCAATATCGTACCTTCGTGCGTTTCGACAAGGTTCACGATAGCGCGATTCCCACAATCAATCCTGCGCAATTTATACAAGCTTTTATGATCCTACAGATGCCAACGAGATATGACAAATTTATTAAAAGATAAAAGATATAAAATTGCTGACGATATTTAATATCTTTATGTTATGTATTTGGCTGCACTGTATATATACATGTAGCATGTTACTTCTAATAATATCAGAATCATTTAAAACTTTCGCGGTTTAAACACATATTAAATCACATTTAGAAACGGGTCTATCGCGATTTTTTTTTTTTACCTTTATTTACCGACGTTTAGACACAGGTTTCACTGGTCGTGGTCGCGGCTAACTGACGTCCCAGCAAAATGTCAAAACAGAGATTTGTGTGACTACCCCACGAAAAGTGCATTTAAAGTTCGAGGTAGACATCACATTTTCAAACCACCCACTACACATAAAAGTTAATTATTGTCAATAGTCCGACACACAACACTCATAACATCCGCGCACACATCCGAAGATAGATCCCTTGGCTTTAACTTCTGGATCACTGGTCCCCAAGTTGCCGATAAGTTAAAACCATCTTCCCTATTAAAATTTCTGGGGTGCTTCTTGATTTCAATCGCTTCTCGCACAACTCGAGGATAATAATGGCGTTCAGTGGAGACAACTTTCAACCAACCTTCCACCTTCAACCTTCAACTTTGTGGAAATAAATTCGCGATAGACCCGTTTCTAAATGTGATTTAATAAATATCAGAATCAGCCTAAATAAATATTATGATCAAAACTAATAAATAAAACGCCATCTTTACCCTAGAGTTTTCCATTGCAAGACTGAACTTGTAAGAATGTTGACAAGGTAAAACAGGGCCCCGTTTCTCAAAAGCTTACAAGTAAAAGTATTACAAGTGGAAATCTCTTTCTAACAAAAGCTGTCAAAAAGTGACATCCGCTTGTATTACAAGTTACAAGCTTTTGAGAAACGGGCCCCTGTAGTAAGCTAGTAATATTTATATCTTTATGTTTCGTATTTTGTTTTGCTGTGCAATGGCACGTTCATAACTAGCTTGAGAGATTTACATAAAATACGGTACTATTAGTAGAGTCCGGTTAAAGAGAGATGACAAAAATAGTATGGTAACACTACCCTATAGTTTACTATTGTAGAAGTTAGATCAAGAAAAGTCTGCAGATTCTGACAGCACACGCAGTGCAAGTGTTATTTATACGTCAGAATTTCATAGAAGTTTAACGTTTAGAATGGGGACTTCCGGTTCGATCGCCATCTTGATAGTAGCCTCGTGATTAATTCCTTTGTTTCTTAGTAATTAATATTGTTTAAAGTGTAATATCGATAGCTTTATTATATAGTAATCTAATGTGGTAGTGTGCAGTGAATGGAGAATTAATCTCAAAGCGTGTTTAATCACCATTTTGGAGTCAACGGCCGGTAGTCCACGTGCTTCTCGTAAAATCCAGCTATCGGTTTTACGAGACAACTACAACAACCACCGAACAACGTCGTGCTCTAAGAGCATTTGGTATTTCTACCTCTAACCGTGTCTGGCTAGAGCCCTAGAGGCCCATAATTTTATTGTTTACCGTACACTGGCTATGGCCGATGGCCTATATGTTTTGATCAAGAAATATTAATTCGATCCCACGTGGATCCCACTTTGACGTTGGCGAAATCATCGACAGTATCGATGGAGCAATGGAGGTAGTATGCTACCTAAAAAATTGATTGATTGAACGTTTAGAATAACACCTGCGGGGCTAAACTAGACGGCTGTCACGCTCTAACAAGTACGTAAGTGCGAAAGTGACGCAAGATGTGACAACTGACAAAAACGCGAACATGATACCGGTGCTGCACTGCGTGTGCTGACAAAATCTCTGCAGACTTTTCTTGGTTTGACTCTAGTAAGATTTATTGAACTTTGACAGCTATCGCAAGCTAGAACAGTATGTTGTGTTAATATGTTATTAATAGAAACCGATAAACAAATATATTTAAAAAAAATATATATTTGCTGTTGCAGCCAGCGACGTAGAAACAACCACATGGTTGGTGGTCTACCTCGAACAATGCAACAAGAAACCGAATATTTTATTCAAAATACCCACGATTTTCCTCGACTAAACACTGGCTGATTAAAAAACAAAAAAGGCTCGTATCCAAATACAACATTTGAAATAAATTGTTTTGATTTTATCTCGAAAGAACCGATTGTTTACTGATAAAACAAATCTGTATAGGTTCGCAAACAGAACGGGCAAAGAATTGCTTGCATATTGTTGTATTTCAGCCAATATAAAGTTCGCTTTGTTAACCTATTTAAAGAAAATATGAATACTAAATGTAGGCATATGTAGCTATATTAACATTGGCGAATCTATTCGAGGCTTTGAACCGTCTGAGGGCTATTATTTTGGCGAATCTACGACATCAAAGAGTAGGGTTTGAAGGAAATTGCAGGTCGGAAATAATGATATGCTCTGCTCTGGAGCCTCCGCGTAGTGAGACGACGGAACGGCACTCGGCAGACATCTTATTGCAGTAGAACCTTGATAAATGGGATCAAATTGAATTGATTGGAGATTGAGAAAGCCTAATGGCATTAACTCCGCCTTGTACTGTAAGTTTTTCTTTTGTGCAATAAAGGTTAAATAAATAAATTGCCTTTAAAGAAAAATCATTGTTAACCTGAAATAAAATGTACCGGGTTGAAATTCTTCATTTTTAGGGTTCCGTACCCAAAGGGTAAAAACGGGACACTATTAGTAAGACTTCGCTGACTGTCTGTTTGTCTGTCTGTCTGTCTGTCACCAGGCTGTAAACGTGATTTTTTTGCCATTTTTTGCGTAATGGTACGGAAACCTTCGTGCGCGAGTCCGACTCGCACTTGACCGGTTTTTTTAGGGTTTTTTTTATCATGCCTGCTGCTGTCAAGGAAAGGTGGGTTTCTTCAGAAATTAATTATTAGAACAGTAGGGAGGCATTGTCTGTGGATATAAAATGTGATCCGAGTTTAAATAAAATATGGACGCTCAAATATCTTCATTACATACTCGAATTAACTTCTCTCTCTAACTATTAAGTTTTTATTTGTTATAATAATTTATAAATTACCTGCATGCTCACTCATATTTTATGTTTTATGTTAAATTTTCTCTAATTAAGTGAAATGTTAAATTTCTTTTGAGAAAATAAAATTTGTTTAACCACAATTAATTAGGTACTTGGAATTTCAGTGCAATCAGTAAACAATATTTTTCTATCGATGCTAGGTTTTAGATGATAATGACTTAGATTTGCCATTTTAATACGAATTTAATTTGCGTTAAACTTTAATCGTCTCTCCGTAAGACGATCCAAACACGAAGTTATTGGATCTCAAAATTCAAATTATAAAATAGCAAATTATGCGGATGAAGCTGTCATCGTCGTGTGAGAACGCAGTAACGTTCTCAAAACTCAACGAACCGTACCAAAACATTGTGAAAGACGACAGTTTAAATATAACATTCGCGGTCACTGTCATTTGGATATTTTCGGTATTATCAACAAGCTCCAGGAAAATCAGAGGGCGGATTGTACTTTAACAATCTGATATGGTTTTTATTTACCTTGACCGTTAGCATCAATGGGGTTGGCAAAAGTTTTTAGATGGCGCCAGTATAATTTTTACCTGTCTCTAGATTCGTTTTATAAAATTTTACTTAAAGGACTATCCTGGCGATAAAATTTAAAATATAACAAAAGTTTAAAGCTATTCTTAGCATTAACAGGTAAAACAAGGAGTAAAGTAACTAAAGTCCCGCATTTACACGTCATTATGACGTCAGCGTCGTGATTATGACGTCATTATTACGTCATTATGACATCGCGGACGTCACTTTGCTACCTGGGGTGTAAGTATATTTATGGTATATCACACATTGTATATGATATGCCATGCAGTTACATACTGCACAGCATTTTACAATGATCAAGAGGCCAATTCCAACTTACATTTTGATGTCAAAATGTTATTTTGTTATCATTCACCTGTGCGTCACGCTCGCGCCAATACATGTACGGATAAGTATACGAACGAAATGCGTTAACGGTTAAATGGGTTAAACTGGGTAAGGTAAAGCCTATCCTGGCGCCATTTGTAAAATGCTTCGACTGGCCAACCCATTAGCGGCACGGCTCACGCTGGTGTATTCCCATTCGTCCCGTCTGGGCACAGATGTGAATAGGTGTTTCCATATAAATAATTTCCTTTTGTCCCCATTTCATGAATGGCAGCGGTCAAACACGCTGATTGATGCTGACGTCATATCATAAGGGATTTCGCTCGCACATAATGGTGCGCGTGACATGCCTGATGACAGTGACGACACGACTCAAGGTCGTGACAAAATAAGACAAAAACAATATGAAATTAAATCTGAACCGACCTCCAGGATCTTTAATTCTGGAATAACGGAAAACACTTTGTTTACACGTCGGCGATTTCTGCGTTTACACAGATTTCAGATGAAACACATTTACCAGGTTTTTGGATGTAAACAGATCGCTGTAAAAATATTGTGGTTAAACAGAAACTAAACGTCGGCATTGGAAACGTTTTTAATCGTTTTTTAGGGTTCCGTACCCTTCCTTCCCTACTTCGCTGTCCGTGACTGTCTGTCTATATGTCTGTCTGTCTGTCTGTGTGTCTGTCTGTATGTCTGTCTGTCTGTCCGTCTGTCACCAGGCTGTATCTTATGTACCGTGATAGCTAGACAGTTGAAATTTTCACAGATGATGTATTTCTGTTGCCGCTATAACAACTACAAATACTAAAAACAGAATAAAATAAATATTCAAGTGGTTACAACAAACGTGATTTTTTTGCCGTTTTTTGCTTAATGGTACGGAACCCTTTTATCACGAGCGAAGGTTAGGTGTGAGTCATGAGCCCATGGTAAGTGGCGTAACGTAAACTAATCTGAGAGCCGTGGGCGAAGTCACATCTGCGAGGCCCTTTTCTTTCAATGTGCCCGAAGGCCTACATATCGCCCACGCCTAGCTCCGCCACTGCCCATATATCCCCATAAATTTAAACGAACACAAATAAACAGTTTTCTTAATAGTCCGCCGCCAAAAAGCCGTACAATCAAAGTTGCACCCTTAATTTTAAACCGACATTCTTTAATTTATATGAAATATGAACATTCAAGTAACATATATATATGTCTGGTACTAGTTTTCGTTGCTACAAATTGTTACACAAAGAAAATAGAGCGATTAGAAATTTTGTATGTAACTTTTCAAGTCTCTAATAATATTTTTGCATTACAATTTGTAGCAACGAAAACTAGTACCAGATAGACATACTAGTATTTAATATGTTACTTGAATATTTTTGTCAAATTTCATCATGGTAGCGGCTAGGTTCGTGTGATTCTTAAAGAACTTTCTAAAATGATTTCATATAACAATATCAAATTCAAATATTACAATATCATGTAATTTACGATTGTTGAGAACAGTTGATGTTAAGTTACAAGCGTAGACTAAGGGCATGTTTCACAATGTCCAAGTAAAGTATTGGATAGCTAATTAACAAATAAATAAACTGCCAGATAAAATTTCCTACAAAAAAAAGCACTTTATCCAGCAGATAAAGCTTATTTGGAGATTGTGAAACGCCAACGATGACTTTATTCGTCAGATAAGTGGCAAGTAGCTTATTCAGGACTACTTGGACATTGTGAAACAGGCACTAAGGGTCGGTTGCACCAAACTGTTTGTCATCGTTAAAGAGTTCGCTAAATTGTATTGTATGGAAAGTTTCATAGTAAACCGCCGCGGCGAGCCCGGTGACGTTGATCAGTCTGTTAAGTGCGGATGATGCAACTGGCACTTAATGTAATGTGTGGTAACTATTGTTAGTATACTTTTAGTTAGTAATTTATTTTTGTTTCATAGTTAAGTAAAAATAAAAATAAATTATAAAATAAATAAGTATGGTGAAGCATATGTACGATTGTACCCTTCGTTCGGCTATGAGTTTCTTCTCTTCTTCTTCTTTTCCTGTTACCCCCTGCTGGGGTGTAGGGCTCGAATCTTCCCCCCGCGGGTTGCTCACCTTGTCGTGGTGGAGGGGCTTAGTAACCGTGGCTTGGTCACCCACGGTGAAGCGAAGAGGCAACCAGGGCCGGCCTGTTTGGGTCGCGGGCTGGCCCGAGGAGGACGCTCCAAGTGGGCTGGTTAAGCCCGCTTGTGATGCGCCGAAGGTGGACCGTCGAGGAAGAGGAGTGTCGGTATTGCGGTAAGCCGTTCTCCCTATCTTCGGCGGCCGAGGTGGGATCGCAGGGGAAGAGGAGTGATGGTATATCGATGCGCCACTCTCCCCTATCCCCTGCGAACTTGGCGGGGCCGTTCCGCTGTAGCGGCGTTGGTGGGGCTGCAGAGGAAGAGGAGTGTCGGTGTTACGTTTGTGCCGTTCTCCCTGTCCCTCTGCAGCCGAGTTGTGGTTTTGCGGCAGAACCATAGACCTGATCTGTCGCCGGGCGCCGGGGAAATTCCTGGCGCCCGTGGCTTCCTTGTGGCGGGGCTCGGGGGGTCCGCTACAATACAGAATGGAAGCCGAGGAGGAAGGCGCGTCTTACCATCTGGCGCGCCTAGCGTGAAGGGCCTTCGGGCATCCGCGAAGGAGCCGCGCTCGTGGGCGGCTGCCGCCGGTGGGGTCGCAGATGACAAGCGCAAGCGTTCCTGTACCCCCACCAATAGGGCGGCGAGGCGGCATATGGGGGGTTTTTTAGTGGGTACACCGTGGGCCTCATTAGCCTAGACGGGAGTCCCACATAACCACTCGGGTCACCCTCCGCACCCGGGTGGTATGCGTAATGCATTTTTTCCCTCCTGACAAAATAAAAAAAAGGGCTCGAATCTTGTTTTTCCATTGACTACGGTCTTTGGGCAGCTTGGGTAACCTCCTCCCACCCCATCCCCAATACACCCAGTTCTTGCTCCACAGAACAACGCCAAGTGGATTTAGGGCGACCATGTTTCCGCTTGCCGCGCGGGCATCTTCCAGGTCAGGGGCCACTTTGGATAGGTGGGTGTCAGGTTTCCTGAGGATATATCCAATCCAATGCCATTTCCGCGTCTGTATCTCCTCGCTATGAGAGTTTGTTTAATGTATTTTATAAGTACCGTGATATTTTTAGCCCCTACTCTAGTTTAATAGTGTTACCATGCCGTGCCGTTACCCAGTTCCCGCAGAAATAGGAATCGGCCAATAAATTAACACAGGTTTTTCCGTCGCCGACTCCATTTAATAAGGAAGCCATTTCGAACTTTCATTCCGATGTCAAAATTATGTCATCTTGTTATCATACGCCCGTGCGTCTCGCTCGCCCCAATACATGTTCTAGGGTAGTCCCACATTTGCATGGAATATAAAAATATTTGTAATATTTTCTCCACAAGGTTCCCTTCGTTCTATTATGATTATTTATTATGAAGTGTGTGCAAAATTTTAACTAATTTGCTCATTATTTACTGGTCGCTCAACAATGCTTCAAAATTTGATATCTCATACAATAAATAAAAACACATTAATCGGTCGATATATGTTTTATTTAGTTGTAACGAAATAGGGAAAAATGGTATCTCCAGGTATTTTTTTTCTTTGATCAAGTTCATTTCATACATGCAGGATGGCTAAAAAATAAGTGCATTCCCCGTTGTCAGGCACAGGTTTTGAGATTATACTGAGCCACTTTACTTTTACTATAGGACCAACCACGAAATCGCGAATAAAAAATTTACCCTCCCATAAAAAAAATGGACCAGCCAAAATGTAAGGAACAGCCAAATTTTTATTCACGATTTCGGGGTTGGTCCCCTAGTAAGAGTTGCTTAGTATAATCCCAAAACCTCTCTGGCAACGGGAATGCACTTATTTTTTTTGCCATTCTGTATAATATACATACAGTCTGGCCAAAAAAGAGGGGAAATTAAAAAGTGACAACACTGTAGTGTCGTCCCTTTCAAATCAATCTAAGAAAAACGGGACAACACTATAGTGTTGCCACTTTTTAATTTCCACTCTTTTTTGCCAGACTGTACCATATGGCAGAATTGCTATTTTTAACGATCTCTAAATAATGATTGATTATTATACACGAGCAGACACCTAAGGGACTCCGAGCACACTAAAGGCATTGCTAGGTTTCGTGGAGGAGCTGGGGTGGTTAGAGTAGCACTACTTTGGTTTTTCCCTGCAAATTAGGCATAATGGTTATCGCTTTGTGCGGATAATGCCACCAAACCAAACTAACTAAGTACGAGCGAATTGCACGCGCGAATTTTGATATCAGAATATATGTTCGAATTGGCGTCAAGTTTGCGCGAGCGGCGCGGCGCGGCGCCTGCGTCACTGGTGTGATGAATGCGGCCAGAAATACGAGTTATTGAAATAAATACGTCGGGAATAAACGAAGCAGAAATAAATATATTTATGGTGGAATCGAGGGTCGGATTGGACCGGTATACCAAAACCTCGCAAGTTCAAGTCTTGCCGGAGTTGGTGAATTTTCCAATTTTTCTTTTACAATACAATTAAATACAAATACTCTTTATTGCGCACCTCATTACAGAAAACAATACAAATAATACAGAAAAGAAGAGGTTAAACAACCGGCAGTCTTATCGCTAGAAAGCGATCTCTTCTACATTTAGATAGCGGAAATTAAATAAATTTATTTAGTGTTAGTAGGTGTTTCAGATTCAATAAAAGAATTCTAGCACAGAAAAAACTTTTGATATAAGAATTTGTAGTGTCACTCGCAGACGTTTCTACTTGACAATAATTGTGACGTTTTCAACCAAAAGGTACCACATTGTCGCTTGTCGATAAGGTTGATTTCGAATTAAAGCTATATGGAAATAGCGCCTTATTGACAACCGACAATAAGTACCCCTTTGGTTGAAAATGGCACAATTAGTTATGTTAAGCAAACCACCGTTGCCTATGTGCACTTGTAATTATGAGGTGGGCCATAAATTTGTTTGCCGCCGACGTACTATATAAAAAATATAAAACTTACATGTATGAACATATGTAACTAGACGTTGCATGACAATACTTGGCTGCGGTTTGTTAAATTTACTTACGACAACAACGTAGTCCCATTTTTACACACGGCTGAAAACACAACCTCATTAGTTTCGTTGTTACCAAGCAATGAAACGCGAGGCAGACCACTTGAATATTTCAGTTCCACATATCAAATGCCAGTTTGCCTCGCATAATAAGAAAAAATATTGTTGTTTTAGGGTCCTTTGCGTTGTGCGTTGCGTTTAATTGCCGCGATTCTTTTCATACACTTGGGTCGCGGCAATTAATGAAAACGAAGACATATTTTTTGAGAATTCTAAACAATTCATAATTACTCTGTTCATAGCTGCGCCAGTTACGTGATTTACTCTA